>NC_066585.1:121691691-122030024 GCF_024323335.1 Lathyrus oleraceus
AGGAAGACTCACAATTATCTCAGAAAGATCCATTGACAAGCAGTGCAATCGGTTCCCGATCAATTTTGCCCTAAAATTAGGGTTTGGTATAAAATCAGTTTATTTCTGATTCTTTGGGTGAAACTCTTTTCCATGGCCCTCCATATGTCCACAAGGGTCTACATACAAAAAAATCAGTTTTTAATTTGAGCCAGAAGTGCTTCAATTGAGCACTGGAATCGGGAATCAGACAGTTTGGGAAAAGTCAACTGTGGCCCCAGAAAAGTCAACTCCTGACTTTTTGAGAGTGGAATCTCAAAATTCATGCCTAGGGGAGCCTACATGTGAAATTTGATCAAGGATGAATCATGGATTTGTCATTTAATCAGGAATTGGAAAAGTTACTTAATTTGGAAATGGTTGAGTTTCCATTTTGGGCAAGTTTTTATGATTTTGCACTCACTTTAAGCCCATCTTCCATCAAGATAAAAGCTCCATTTGAAAATTTCTCCAACATGAAAGTTGTTCCTCTTGTTCCAAGCGTTCTAGAAATATAAAGTTTGCTCCATTTGGATCAAAATTGAGAAAGTTTTGCTTGGTCAAAGTAGGGCATATTTTTAGGACACTTAGAAAAATTTCTAAGTCTAAAAATCTTTAAATTTTGTCAAACTTTTTGGCCAGTCTTCTTGCACCTCAAGGAACCAATTGAAATTATTTTCTTCACAACAATTATACCTTGTCATGTACTCTTTCACCTCCCTTTTGAGTCATCTCATTTGGATCTATGGTTTGAGAGATAAACTCACTTAAAGTTGGTACCATGACTTGAAATTTCCAGGAAAATTTCAAGTTACCTTGGCCAGCCTTGCATTCTTTCAGTTTTGCTCAACTTTAGGCCTCTTTTTAGGTTACTTCTACTCACCATTTCTTTTAACTCTGAACATCAAAGATACTCTCCAATATGCAATCTTTCATATGCCTTTGGAATGAGAATCATAGGATGTTTCATTTGCAAGATATTAACCTTTAAATTCATCACTTAGACCTGATTTTTGTGCCCAGCATTTATGCCTAACTTGCCCAACCAATCTTGCAATGGCGTGACATGATCTTGAGGTCCATTTTCCATCTTCTTCCACTCCCTATTTCCACCCATTCTCAACATGAAACATGCTATACTCCATATTATCTCTCTATTGTTTGCATTATCTCCTCAATTTGTGATTTGCTCATCAAGTTATACTGCCATAAAGTCACCACCTTGAACTGATTTTCTTGCTTGCTGCCAAACCAAACCATGCATGCTGCACAAATGCACCTCCACAGCCAATGTTTTGTTTTCCTTATTTGGCCATACATCATATTTCCACTCACCTAGAAGTCTTGCCAAAATAAGAAACAGCATCTCACGTGCCCTCTTTCCATTTCTAATACACCTCACCAAATGCATCACTTGCTTACCCCATGGATAAACATTACTTCAGAGCCCATTAAGGAGTATTTGACCCACAATACTTAAAGCAAGAAACCCTAAGCATGAAAGGAGGGCGGTGGATTTTTGAGCAAGAAAAGGCAAGGTTCATTAGAAGTCAGCTTTTATTTCTCAGCAAGTTCTTGAGGTGAAGCTTTTGAAGCACCAAGGAAGCATTATTTTCTTCTAGTCTCTCCACAGTCAAGAAGCAGTGGACTAGACTTCCACTAGGTAACTCTCTTGCTCCATTTCCATAGATATTTATTGATACATCTATGCTCATTATCATGTTTGTTTCAATGCTATTCATGTACTTATGCTTACTTCTAAAGCCCTCAGTACGAGGCATTGTTCATGGTGTTGAGTTGTGTTGTTGGTTTTCTGCTCATGCCCGTGTTCATATTGACACCTTGCTGCTAATTTTTCTCCATGAATAAGCTACCATTTCACTTAAAAAGGTTACAACGTTAATCATTGCATTTTGTACTTGAGATCTGGGCTTTGCTTCATGATTTTTGATGCACTATAGTGTTCGTATTTCTGTATTGAAATTGAGAGAAACACACTGCATTTCCTGCATTTTCTGCATGATTATGGTTAGGGTTTGGCTCAAGGAAGAAGATGACTACGTGTCGTCTTGAGAGCCCTTGGATCCATCGCCTCTGTTTTAATCTTGCCCGTCCGTTTTGTTTTGTCTTTTAGTGACTTAAATGAAAGTGACCAATTGATTTATGTTCACATGGCTTTTTTAATTAAAATGTTCATTTAAGTATGTCACGCCTAAATTTAATGGTGGTTTGGATCGTGGGCCTTCGCTGGTTGCTTTTCACACCCCACGTTAATGGCCCATCAACGCATCACTTATTCCCAGTACAGTCATAAATGCTAATACACCCCCATTTTCATGTTCTTTTTTTTAATTCCCAATTTAGTTCTGTTTTGATTTTAATTAATTTAAAATGTTTTCTTTGTTCATAAAAATATCCAAAAATATTTTCCATATTTCTTGATGCCTTACTAAATTTTATTTAATTTTTATTTTCATTTTTATTTAGTATTAATATTTTATTTTAATTATTCATTCTAAGTGGTCCATTTAAGCATACATTAGATTCTTGATTTTATTTTTATAACATAAAATTATTTTTAGCTTCTGATTTTTTGGATTAAGGTTGACCACTTCCCCATGGTCGACCTGACTTTTTCTTAGATTTTTATTTCACATTTTTGATTTATTCTTGATCTATTTTTAACCTAGTTTTGTTGATTGACTTTTGGTTTGACTTCTGTTTTATTTCAATTAATTCATGTACTAATTTTCATTATTTTTAAAATCTTTTTGGGGGATGATGATTTCCTGACCCCACCTTACTCATTTTAATTTTTCATAATATTCCTGATTAATTTGCTATTTATTTGATATTTTTTAAGTTCGCTCGAATTTTCAGTTGACTTCTTTATGATCAATGTTTGATTTAGGGATTGCTTATGGCAATTGAAGAGATCTTTTGATCCTCCCTTGTTCATCTCATAGGCCATGTATTAGAGGCCTTTTATCTTGATTTTATCTGATCCTTACCTCATTTCTTGATTTAATTATTTCAGTGGACCCTTTTTGTGCATCTTTTCATCTGTCTAGTTCATCTGTTATCTGATATACTTGTTTCTTTCATCCATGCTTAGTATTGCTTGATTGTTTAACATGTTCATACATCCCATGCCTTGTTAAATTCTCCGTTATTTCATTCTTTGATTCTTTAATTTGATTATATACATGTTTACTTATCTGATTTGATTGATAACTGTTGCCTACTTGTATGATGATTGAGGCATATATTCTTATTGTTTGATAGCCATGAACCATCCCCATTTGTAACAAATGTACCCCTATCCCATAAAGTGTATAACATATATTCTTTCATTCTTTATTCATCTGTTAATACAAGAATTAAAACGAACATCCGATAATCATTTCAAAACAAGATCAAAAGCTCGATCCAACGTCGAGTAATCATTTTCAAAACTTAACAGAACCAACACTCATTCATCCGTCCTCTTGTAAGCCGATCGCCTCAAGCATCTCCATCTACCTTTATCTGTGGTTCCTCTCCTTGCTCCGTCCGTCAACTCTTGTTCCGTTTAGGTAGCACCCATTAGGTAGAACCCTTTGTATGATAACATTGGTAGAATTCCCTTATTCTTTGCATGCTAACATTAGGTAGATGTTCCCCTTTGTAAATCCTAAGACATAGGTCCACATTGCATGACAACTCTAGCACGGAGCTTCCCGACTTATAGACCTTCCGTGCGTCTCTGATCTTGTGGCATGTCAGTCCGTTCTATTGCAAAGAGGTAACTGCCTAAGACTCGATTCAACGAGGTGCGACACCTACTACTAGGACGTTGAACACATTGCCCACTTTCTTTTGACACAGCTGGTGTCCTCTTTTGTAAGTCCATGTTCAGATGGCAATCCTTAACCCCTAGTTAGCCGAACTACGACAACTCTGATTCTCATGTTCAGATGAGATACGTAGGCACGAGACGCGATGTCTTGCCGAGTTTGACTGAAGACTAACAACTAATCCTTGCTTGCTTTCGCCCGTGCTGTGATTCTCTTCTCTCGCCCTCGTTGCGATCGAGACCTTCCCTTTCTCTTGCCCTAGTTGCAATCGAGATTCTCATTCCAGATGAGATACATAGGCATAAGACGCGATGTCTTATCGAGCACGCTTCTTTCGCCCATAGGTAGCCGAGCTACGAAGACTCTGATTCTCATACTCAGATGAGATACGTAGGCAGTGGATGCGACATCCTTGCAAGTCATTTTATTTGGACCTTCTTTTAGCAGATAGTACCTTAGATATACCTACACCCTTTAGACTAGAACAACAAGAGTGGATACCGTGTGTTGCATTATGCGAAAAACCGGCGGGAAACAAAAACAACAGAGCCTCCACCGTGCGTTATTTATCCCAAAAGAGGGAAAGGAAACGCTCGAAGTAAACCTGGAAAGAACATGGTCTCGCGACCAGAGAGAGATGGGATCGGGAGTCGGTTATGCGAATGGAAGGTATTAGCACCCCTACGCATCCGTCGTACTCGACGGGATCCACGCACAAAAGGAAGGGTAAAGGTTGCTAAACACTGCTCAAACATCACACACACAGGCTGAAAGGAGACACAGGAAAGACAAAAGAAACTAACTCGGCAGGACATCGCATCCTGGGCCTACGTAGGCTGTCAGGCACAGACATCAGAGTCGACGTAGTTAGGGACAGGGGGAAACGTGCTCGCTAGGATGTCGCATCCTATGCATACGTATCTTCTCTGACTGGAGAAGAATCAGAGCACTCGTAGCTCGGCTAACACACGCCAAACAAAACACAAACAGGAAACCGACTGCCAATCGCTGGACTTACGTCAGACTCCAACACAAACAGGCAAACCTGGAAACCGAATGCCAATCGCTGGACTTACATCAAACTCCGAACCAACAAACACACACACAGGAAACCGACTGCCAATCGCTGGACTTACGTCAGACTCCAACAAGCAAACAAGACACAGGAAACCAACTGCCAATCGCTGGACTTATGTCAGACTCCAACACACACAAAGGGGTTGAAAAAGAAAAAAGGGCGCCCGGAGAGATCATCTCATCTCCTGCCTACGTACCTTATCTGGAATGAGGATCAGGGTGACGTAGTTCCCCTACGCAGGGAAAGAAACTTCTAACCTAACCAGAGACAGGGAAATGACAAACTAGAAGGGAGACTGACTCGAGCCTAATAGTTATCATGTAAATTCACCATGGTCCTAGGTTGAGGTTTCTATCTAACTTGCACAGGGAGCAAGCTATCCTAAACAGCACAAAGCAAGCACACACACTATATACAAACAGAGGGGCTCAAACAAGGCTAGGCTTTAGTCAAGGGGTCATGTCAACCTCGACAAACAAGCCACTGTATCAGGGTGATGTTAGCTCTTAACCCTAACATTGAGAGTTAGGGTGAAGCAGATGAAATGAGAAGTGAGGGGTGTGCCTCACAGCTCTTATCCCTGGCCTGGGAGAGCTTCAGACAAATGAAAGTGTGGGAGTTCAGAAAGTGGGAACTCTTCTCCACAAATGAATGACACAACATGGATCTTGGGTTAATATCCACAATGCATCAACACAAGGTGTGTGAGCAAGGTGGATGACACACTGAGTAGCAGGAGATGGACTACACATCTCTTGTATCTGCCAATGCCTCTTCACTTAGGAGGTCTTTGAATGTACAGGGCACAATGATAAACAAACACAAGCATTGCCTCTTAAGGAGGGCTTCAGACAGGTGCCTGCCCAAGTAACAGGACAGGTCTTCCAGACTACATGAAGTCAGAGAAATTATACCTCAATGCTTAAGCAACCAAGCAAAAGCAAAAGCAAGTTCAGAAGAACTTAAGCAACTTATGTACCTGAAAAAAAATCTAACTCAATCAGTATACCAATCAAACAATCAAACAAACATTTAATAGCCAACAGTCAACAATACACAGTCAAATAAGCAATGTAACAATGTGCAAGGCACAAGCTCAAATACAAATGTCTTGGCATCAACCTACAAAACAACTCAAGATTAGTCAACATCAACCAATTAGTCAATCTCAAGCAAGTGAATCAATCCCATTATGGCCATGTGCTTCTTAACCTGAAAACAAAGCTCAAACATAAGCAACAAACCACTAGGGCAAGGCCTAGGGTCAAAGAGGGAGAAAAAATTCAAAACAGAACATGAAACTTAACATGAATCAACCTCAATCAATTAAGAACACAATCCAAAAGGTCTCATGTCAATAGCATTTACCAAATTCATTTCATAAACCAATCATGGCAAGGTATGCAAGTTGAAAGCACATTGAGACAACAGAATGAACAAATGCACATTAATTCAAAAATGATTCAATTAATCTCAAGAAAATTCATGGCTAAACAGAACATACAACATGATCAACACACAAAAAATTAGGGCAATTGGACATGATTAAGCATGGTAATCAAATTGTATAAGGCAAGGCAATCAAAACAAGCTCAAATATGGCACCAAATGTCACACCAACTTAGCACAAGCCTAAAACAGAAATGGAACATGATAAACACTTCAAACCAAAGCCAAAACAAACTTTAACATGTCTAGAAAGAGTGTCCAAAATTTCACATTCATAGGATAAAGCACAAGCATTTCACAAACAATTGAAATTCAGTGCAATTCAAAAGTTCACACATGATCATCCAGAAAGAAAAATCTCAATCAAATCAGAAATCAATCCAACAATTCCAAGAAAATTCATGATCAATCATAACATGCATAGAAAGTATCATACAAAAACTCACATCAATTGGAATTCATTTGGCATGGCAAACAAATTAATCAAGTTGAGCAAGCAAAGGTGTGACACACATTGTCACACCTACATTCACATGATCATATCTCAGCAATGGCACATGATAAAAATGTGAACTCAACACCAAAATGTCCAGCCAAGAGTCTAGTTTAAGCATGCAAAATTTCATGAGCATTGGATAAACAACCATCATTTCACAAATGGAGAAGCAAGGCAAGGTACAAATAGCATACATGTTCACAAACCCTAGGGCAAAATATTTTCCAGCCAAGCACATTTTCTGAAAAAATAATCAAAAAAACTAGACACAAAATGTGACCTAATGCAAAAATTCCCATATATTTTGGATCATTTATCATTTATTTGTGAATTTTTAAAGTGAAAGAAAAAATAAAAAAACATGAAGAAGCATGTATGAATGTGGTATGGAGGGAAAAGAGAAAATGGCATGGCATTTGAACTTATGCTGCACGCAAGAATCGAATGGAGGAACAATTCAAATGTGGCGCGCCTGGCTACATGAAACGCAGCGCTTCATTAAACTAACGTGGCCAGGCGAATCAATAATAACCAATCAACATGCCATGTGAGCGCCAACTAGACCAATACATGTTCAGATATCCACAAACACATGCAAACACGCTGGGAAACGATTGGAAAGATCAAATGCACATTTCTGGAAATTTTTCTATCATCTTCATCATGTTCATCGTGTACAGTACAAGGCCAAGAACAAATGTCTCAGATTCACAAAATAAGCACATCAACGTGTTCATCTCTCATCACTCATCACTAATCCAGGCATGATTTGTTCTAATTCAACATATATTCAAAGAATTGAAGCCATGAATGTTCATACATCAAACTTTAACCTAGCATATCTAACTCAATTCTACACGAAATTTTGTGATTCAAAGCTCATTTTGATCAACATTCAAAGATCTATAACATCATCATAATCAATTTAAGAATAGAGAACTTCGATTTCTGACCTTGATGAAGATGCAGAACTGGAATTGATGATTTTAGGCCTGGTAATGCTCAAACAGATCCTCTTTAGTGCTTGTATGGATGAATGGATGAAGACTTGAGGCTTAGATGTACACGATTCTTCCAGAATTAGCAACTGCCATGGATGAACTTCAAGCTTTAAGTTGCTTCCAACTGCACGATTTCTACTGGATCTTGCTTCAAAAATGCTCTAATATGCTTCCAAGTGAAGAATGGATCAAGAAATATGCAATGTATTTGCAGAATTTCAAAGAAAATTGAGAGAGAAAATTTGGAGAAATTTTTTAGATCTGAAAATGTGGTGGTGTTCAAGCTGAAATCTGTTAGGCTTTGGGCTTTATACTCCCTCCTAATCATGTCCTTAATCAGGCTTAATCATTTCGCAAGTTTAATTAGGGAAATAAGGTGCATGTGCAAAATTAGATAATGCACCTTTATGCATGAAATGAATGGAACAGTGCACGAATTAGGGCTTGGATTCACTCAAAATGTCATTTGGAAGCCAATGCAAGTGTTGGAATGTGTAAACAATGCATCATTTTTAAATTTGAAAATTCCTTCCCAAAATTCAAATGAAAAACCAAATGATTATGTGATGAGACTGCATGGCTTGTGATGTATGTTTTGGATAGTATATGTCAAGACATGAAAAATGCAAAAAGAACCACTCCATTTGGCCTTTTGGTTTGAAAGTTATGCATGTTTGAAGTTCAAGTCACACTTGGCCATGATTGATCCATATCTCTTCAACCACACATGAGAAATTCATAATCTTGGACTTTTTGGAAATGGGAGAGAAAGATCTTAAACTTTCATGTTGGACAAAATTTCATTTGAAGCTTTCTTAATGATGTAATCTTGAGGAGAAAACCTTTCCATTTTGGCAATTTCAAATTACATGTCACTTACTATTTTTGGAAAGTTTTAATCTGACCTCAAATCCTTCAATGTTGATGTTTGAAATGTCAAATGAGACTTTTATGGACATGAATGAGGCATCTCTAACCATCTCCCACCTCCAAATCCATGGTTGAATTGACAGTTGACTTCTGTTGACTTTCTAGGGTTTCAGATGAATTGATCATTGACTGATGAGCTTTGAGCCTCCAATGCTTGACCAAATCACTTCAAAATGATCCTTGGGTCACATGAACTCATTGCACCAACCCTAGGGCTTTGATCTCATGGAAAATGAACTTGCTTGCTTGCACAACTGAATCTCCTGACCAGTCTTGACTGATGACTGATGAACTATGCAATGAACAATGCAATGTTAATGACCTAAACATGAAAATGTATGTACAAAATGGGAGGTGCAAATTTGAGGTGCTACAGCTGCCCCTATTCAATCAACTGGGAACCTGAATGGATGAGAGCAACGACTGTCAGACCTTCAAGGTACACAGGGATTGAATACCAAAGAACCGTAGAAATTTGCACTCTGCGGGGATCCAAGAAAGGACTATCCACCAAGGACAACTTCCACTAGGATATGATATTTATCACTGGACCAGTCAAGATGTCTACCAATGACTCCACTGGGGATTTTGATTTGATTTTTTCTAGAAAAAAAGGAACCACATCCAGACATCGAAGGACGATGGATGGGAACAAAGAAATCACAACTAGACGCCAACGGACGACTAGGAAACACTCAACGTTTACCAAAACCAACGGAGAGGTAACCAGACATCAACGGATGAATGGAAAGAAAGGGATACAACCAGACGTCATCGGACGAATGGGAAAAAATCAACGTTTATCGAAACCAACAGAGAGGTAACCAGACATCAACGGATGAATGGGAAGAAAGGGATACAACCAGACGTCCTCGGACGAATGGGAAAAACTCAACGTTTATCGAAACCAACGGAGAGGTGACCAAACATCAGCGGATGAATGGAAAGAAAGGGATACAACCAGACGTCATCGGACGAATGGGAAAAACTCAACGTTTATCGAAACCAACGGAGAGGTGACCAAACATCAGCGGATGAATGGAAAGAAAGGGATACAACCAGACGTCATCGGACGAATGGGAAAAACTCAACGTTTATCGAAACCAACGGAGAGGTAACCATACATCAACGGATGAATGGAAAAGAAATACATCTAGATGTCAACGGACAACTAGGAAAAACTCGACGTTTATCGAAACCAACGGAGAGGTAACCAGACATCAACGGATGAATGGAAAAGAAATACATCTAGATGTCAACGGACAACTAGGAAAAACTCGACGTTTATCGAAACCAACGGAGAGGTAACCAGACATCAACGGATGAATGGGAAAGACTCGACCAGACGTCAACGGACGAACGGGAGAAGCTCGACGTTTATCGACACCAACGGAGAAAGGTGACCAGACATCAACGGATGAATGGGAAAGACTCGACCAGACGTCAACGGACGAACGGGGGAAGCTCAACGTTTATCGACACCAACGGAGAAAGGTGACCAGACATCAACGGATGAATGGGAAAGACTCGACCAGACGTCAACGGACGAACGGGAGAAGCTCGACGTTTATCGACACCAACGGAGAAGGAGACCAGACATCAACGGATGAATGGGAAAGACTCGACCAGACGTCAACGGACGAACGGGAGAAGCTCGACATTTATCGACACCAACGGAGAAGGAGACTTACTAGGGAAAAGCTAATCACAACCAAACGTCAACGGACGATTGGGAAAAACTCAACGTTTATCGAAACCAACGGAGAGGTGAACAGACATCAACGGATGACCTGTGGGGAAAATACAACTAGATGTCAACGGACAACTAGGAAAAACTCGACGTTTATCGACACCAACGGAGAGGAGAACATACATCAGCGGATGACCTCTAGGGAAAGAGATGCATCTAGATGTCAACGGACAACTAGGAAAAACTCGACATTTATCGACACCAACGAAGAGGTGACCAAACATCAACGGATGAATGGGAAGACTCGACCAGACGTCAAGGGACGAACGGGAGAAGCTCGACGTTTATCGACACCAACGGAGAAGGAGACCAGACATCAACGGATGAATGGGAAAGAGAAAATACAACTAGACGTCAACGGATGAATAGGAAAAACTCAACGTTTATCGAAACCAACGGAGAGGTAACCAGGCAGGACAATGACTGGAAAGAGAAATATACAACCATACGTCAAAGGACGGACGGGAAAAACTCAACGTTTATCGAAACCAACGGAGAGGTGGCTCACTGGGGATCAAGGTCACGACAGGGAGCAGACAGGAAGGAACACCAAAGATACCGGGTTGTAGGCATAAAGCAGGTGACCGACCAAAGCGTGAATTGGTTTGCGTTCCAAAACACTCATCATCCTGAAGAGGGCTAGAAAAGCAATCTTGTTAGAGGATGGACATTCGATTCCACAAGGAATACAAATCTTACTCAGTTGGGGAAACAAACAAAGGGTTCAGCCAAAGAGTGCATGAGATATATTATCTATAGCCGTCAAAACGTAGATAATATACTCGCATGGAAGAGTATCCATAACCGGGTTGTAGGTTGTTAAATGGATAAATCGACCGAAAAGAAAGGCATCGAGATACCGAGACTGGGTATGTAAAGATGACCAATCAAAAGGGGAAACCACAAACATTACCGGCAAACGGTGAATGAAAGAGGACCCTCTGAGGATAAAATTGCTTACTCGGAGCAAATATCCAAAAGGAAGGGGGAAGACCCGCTGGGGATAAGATTGCTTAATCAAAGCAAATATCCAAAAGGGAAAAGGACTATCAATACCAAAAACTGGATAATGATAACCCAAAAGAGGGGATTACATCTACCGGTTAGTAGGTAGAAAACCACGGAAAAGTAACCGTCATCGACTAGGATGAGCACGAGGGTTGACTCCACAACGGGGAGAAAAGAGGATTCACATCTACCGGGTAGTAGGTAGAAGACCACAAAGATAGGACTTACAACTACCGGTTAGTGGGTAGAAGCCAACAAATTCCGCTGAGGATAAGATGAATGAGTGCCGATTAGTGAGAAACTAATCATTTATACCACAGGGAAGCACAAGAGACAGCCACAAGGAAGCCAATTTAGGATCGATCCAAAAAGGCAGACTAAATCAAGACTCATCCTAATGAGGAAAAAACTCAATAGGGAAAACCCATCCCATTATGTGTGTAGGGAGGGAACGGAAACAACCGTCATCCACGAGGATATAACTCAGTGGGGAGTGCAGAAGGAAATGACAGACACTTTCTGCTTAAGGGGTCGACTCTATATGGAGAGATCAGACACACCCACATTTGCTAGGGGAATCGATCCAAGCTTGCAAGATGCTACCAGTTTTGGGGAGTAACACTGCTGGGGATACCCGCTCAACTAAGGAGTCACTTGTTGGGAAAACACCTTTCTACCCTGTTGGGGAACCCAATTCTGAAATCAATCCAATGGCGCGATGCTAAACTCTTTCCAACAACCCATTCTTGGTCACCACGGCCCAGGGCTAATGGATATGTTTGCAATGCTGATGCATGAGTTTTTTTTTAGCGCAATGCCCCATGATCATGGAAATGCTACGCACTAATGATGCAATATGCTATGCTTATCTAAATGATCATGCTAGACGCAGTTGTTCATTTCATTCCCTCTTTTGCCTGGACCGCCTCTTCAGGTTTTTAGTCCACCGGGATACCCTTTTCTGCCCAAGTCGCCCTTGTGGGGTTTTCGACTTGCCGGGTGTACAAATTCTTTTCATTCTTTATCCCTAACTTTTGCCCGAACCTTTTCATTCTCTTTTTTGATTCGCCGGGATGCCCTTTTTTGCCTGGACTATTTTGTTCTTTTCGTCCAGCGGGTCTCTTTTACGAAGTATCTTTTAACTGCGTTCGCATTCACAGGGGATGGAAAATCCTTATCATCCGTGGTCCTTGACAACAAAGCTCTGCCAGAGAACGCCTTCTTGACCACGAATGAGCATTCACAATTGTGTGTCCACTTGCCCCTACGATCGTTGAGGAGGAAGGATCCTTTTCAATACCAGCTCTCCCACGTGGTACGCACGAGGTCGCACTTTTCGGTTAACAACACGCTTCATTCACTGGGTACAACTGCCCCACGATAAATAACTGTCAGCCCTTTTTCCTCAGTCAGGCTCAACGCGTCATATCGAGTCCTTATCCACTCAGCCTTTTCCAATTTTACATCCCTTAGGACTCTCTACAATGGGATCTATACTTCAGTAGGTAATACCACTTCTATCCCATACACGAGCGAATGCGGCGTTGCCCCAGTAGACGCATGCACCGAAGATCAATACCCAGGATACAAGCTTCGTACTCAGCCACCATTGTTGGTGCATTCAAGTGTTATCCGGGCAACGAAGGGAACGTGAGATCTTTTCGGCGTAACCAAAACGGCACTAACTCGTCCACATTAACCTCTCCCCCTCAGACATCAGAATCCGTTCGGATTCAGGGTCAGGCCCCTCCTCCGGGATCGGTTCCTCACAATCTTTCAATTTGAGGACCTCGAGATGTCCTCATCAGGGAACTCAAACTTCCTTGGTTGATAATCCTCGACGGGCTGTTGGGCGAGATAATCAGACATCACGCTCCCCCTTGCTTTCTGAGAGGTGTATCGTATATCGCAAATCAGTCAAACTCACCTTTTTTACCATCTCGCAACCCGTCCGGTCGATGCTGACTTCTCAAGCGCATACTTGATCGGATCCATCTTGGAAATCCACGAAGTGGTATGAACCAGCATATACTGTCTCGGTCGGAGAGCAGCCTATGCCAAAGTACGGCAAGTTTTCTCGACCAGTGAGTGTATTGTTTCACAGTCGATAAACTTTTTGCTTAGGTAAATTGCATGCTCTTTTCGACAAGACTCGTCATGTTGACCCAGTACACACCTCATAGACCCCTCGAGGGCTGTCAGGTACCAGATTAAGAGTTGTTCCTTCCACGGGAGGCATCAGAATCAGCGGTTCCTGCAACTTATTCTTTTATCTTTCAATGCCCCTTGGCAATCATTATCCACCTGAACGTTTGCACTTTTTCCGTTTTCTTTTTTTTCGGTTCAGGCCCTTCTTGCATTGCTTTTTCCTTTTCTTTTTTTTTATTATTTTTTTATTTTTTTATTTTTTTTTTAGCAGGATCGACCTCGATTCCTCTTATCCGCTCATAATAAACCTCAGCAGTTTACCGGACAGCACTTCACAAGTGCACTGATTCGGACTCAACCTCAGTCTGAGTTGTCTCAACCCGGTCAAACGACTTGCCCCGGATCCACCAGATGCCCTTCTTCTACTTGGGACTTTGCTGTCATGTCATCAACATAGCATCCGATTCCACGATGAATCATATCATGAAACAAAGTCACTCTGATACGTGGCACTAGCGTTCTGCTTCACTAGAGGACAGTCTTCTCTCCATGGTAGCTTGTGCACAATGACATCAACATCCGACCCTGACATCAACATCCGACCCTGGCATCGCCTCTGAAGCGGCCCCAACTTTCACTTCCTTTCTGACCTCGGCGGTACCTGGGATAACAATCTTGAATCGCTCCTCATGCGGTTGAATCACCCTCTCCTCTTGTCTTAACAACCTGGCTAATTCCAGCAGATCACAATCTTCTTCGCCTTCTTCTTCGGCATGATAGAGCGGATCGTCGAAGTCATACAGAGGTGTAGCCGAATTGTTATCAATGAGATCAGGAGGATAGTCACTTTTGAAGTTGGAACAAGACAAATCAAAAGGAAAGAAAAATGAAAATAAACATTGCCATTTTTATTTTTTTAAACTGCAAAAATAAATGAAAGACAGGGAACACCGCTTTTAATGACAAAAACATCCATTTATTAATGATGCAAAATGTTGCAAAATGAAACACATGAGATGGCCCTTACAATGGACCATTACGTTTCGGGCAAAACGTATGGCTTTCATGCAAACAAAATTAAAAACCAGAAATACTACACTTCCGGATGAGTGACAGTGATGATCTTTGAGGCCTTCCAGTTTCCTGGTACGCACGACTTTATCCACGACTCAAGCTCGCGGTCACTGTCAGTCTCTTCACCCACTGCACAGGCATGTCCTGGATCCAGCATTCCGGCATTGACGAATGTGTACGGTGGACGACGTCCTCTGTTTTTCCTAGACGACTCTTGATCCGGCTGATAGCCAACTCCAAACATATCTGCCTTCACAACAATGTCTATGATCCTTCCCCAGCCTAGGGCTTCTCCGTTCTTCACCACTTCCATGGCCTGCTTGTAAGAAGAAATGGACAGCTTCCTCTCTTTCTCAGCAAGAATGGCGTTCCCTACCTCGACGGTTTCAACGGCCTGACTTGGTGTTTCAACTTTTTCACCATCCATTTCTACTTCCATCGTTCCCTGGATCGTTTCCCCCATCACTATACACCTGTTTGTAGCGACAGCCGCATGACAATTATCAACATTAGGGAATGCACCACTCTTCATCAGATGTTTTGGGACCACAGACATTGGAGTTTTTAACTGATCTCCATCAGTCACCTCTACCCCTCTCTTATCTTTTGACATCACCTTCACCCCCACGGGACCTAGCACGGGGTTAGTGTTAACATTTAGTGTCGGCGCCAAACTGATGGCCTTAGAATCCACCATATCCTGGACGGCGTGCTTGAAAGCTCTACAACCCTCAATGTTATGTCCTGATGCCCCAGAATGGAACTCGCACCTGGCATTCTCATCATAGTTAGGGGGTCTCTGATCTGGTCTTACTGGAGCCATCATCCTTGGCTGAACCAACCCAAGATCCCTCAACCTCTTGAACAGAAGGGTATAAGTCACGGGTGGCTTATCAAACTGACGATCCGTCCCCTTCTTCACTTGGCTCTTAGTTTTCTGTGCTTTCTGTTGAGGTGGCGGTTGTTGCGGTTGTACAGATGGATTACCAACAAGAGTGGTTACAGTGGCAGCATAAAGGTGGTAACGATCCTTACCGCGTTCTTTCTTTGCCTGCACACCACCTGATTCATCCTCCTTCTCGGGTTGACCATTGCCAGAGGGTTTCTTTACTATGGATGACGGAGCCTTTCCCTAAACTTTCTCCTTTATCATCCAGCTTTCAATCCTCTCCAACCTCTCAACAATTGCTTTCTGCCCCGAGGCGAGCCCTTGCACGACTTTGAACAACTCTCTCATCATCTCTTTCAATTCGAGAATGTCGGCGTTGGGCGGATCCATCAGCTTGGATTTGTCGGGTTTGGCAGGACGTCTGAGCGAGATGTAAAGACAAAGAGTCAGACAACATACGATCGCAAGTTTCGATGATGACAAAAGACCATCATGCACGTCTACAAACAAATGAAACACATTACCCACCATATCCTTTTCTACGTTTGTCTAAACCTATTATAATGATCAAAAACATATGTGGACAAAGTGTGATCATGACGAAATGCATGAAAATCACAAAACACAGTTTTATGCAGATTTGAAGGCCTTGAGTCGACCATAGGGGTCAGCTCAAAGCTCACGGGTCAGCACAAAGCTCAGTAGAACTGAGATTGGTCAGCGCATGCTCCTTTGCGTCGACCATAAGGGTCGGCGCATAACTCACGGGTTAGCGCAAAAATTCCTTGAGTCGACCAGAAGTCAGCGCATGGCTTAATGAAGTAATCCTGGGTCAGCGCATGGAACCATGGGTCGACCATAGGGGTCGGCGCATCACTCACGGCTCAGCGCACGCCGACCTATGGTCGACTGCTCGTGCGTAAACTCAGCTTTCTGAGTTATTTCCACTGTTTGAAATTCTGTTATTTTTAATTGGTTTTGTCTGTTACTATATATAGAAGTTAAAACACTTTTATTAACCAACATTTGCTAATTTGAGTTCAAGTGTTCAAGGAAACAAGAAAGAGTGAAAAAGGTGTCCAAGACTCATCATCTTCATTTTCAACATTTCACAACACATCAACTGCACACAATTACTTTTGATGTCGTTAGTGATCGATTAAAGGTGATAAGGTTCGAAGCTGTGATCGAAGAATCCGGTTCGAGTTGAAGCTTGTGGCAGGTTCTTTCTTGAATAAAACCGTTAGGGTTTTGTCCTCCAATACGGGTTTGTGTTTGGGGGTTTTTGGACGAATCGTTCTTCAATATTCAGCCGAGCGAAGGTGATTGAGAAGAGGAAGTCTTCATCAGTCTAGTAGCGGATTCGGTGGCTTTGAAGTGAAGGATTCGGGTTCGACTCGTTGTGTTTAAGATCAGCCGGGCCGAGGGTTTGAAGAACGGAAGATTCTTCAACAAAGGGGCTGGAATCGGAGGTCTTGCAACAACGATCGAAGGTCTTGATTCATCTTGAATCAAGGAGCAAGGATAGGAAGCATCATTCAACACATTGGAAGTTCTGTTGTTTACATGCTTTGCAATCCTTGTATAAACGATTAAATTTCACAGGTGATATCTAATTAATCATCTCAATTCTAATTTTAGAATTGAGGGCAGACGTACCCCGAAGCGAGGACGGCGGGAGAACTGCCTCATCGAATCTGCGTCTTCTTTAATTTTTTGCTTAAGTGCTTTTCAGCTTAAAAATTAAGTGATTTTATTTTAAGCAATTTTACCAAACTTTGATATAAGTTGAGTAAGAGATTAAAACTGCTGTTTGAATACCAAGTACAATAGTATATTGTACTAGATAAATTTGAATTCCTTACTCAACTCAAATATCTCTTGGAGTGTATGCACACCAAGTGTTTGTGAATTTGCATAAGCCAAAGTTGTCTTAAGTTTGCACTCAGTTTAATTTGGTATTTTGGATCATTGGAACTAGGCTTGCTAGTTAGTGAAATATATCAATTGAGTGTGCAAATAGTGTAGTGATTAGTATTTCATTTTATCTCTAATCCATTAGCTTAACGCATATCCGGTTTTCCAATAACGGTTCGTTTTAGACTAAATTTTCCTCGGCTGCTTCCGCACTTAAAACAATTTTTTAAAACCATTTTTATTTTAAATTGGTAGCGCCGACTCAAGTTTTTAATTGGGATCTATTCAACCCCCCCCCCCTTCTAGATCCGTGCCATAGTCTAACACGAGAGGGCTATGTGCACTGGTTAGACACCTACAAAACAGCAAACAGGTTAGTATGACTCACACATGCAATGTCTATTCCGTATGAGAGATGTCCTTTGAATCTGGCTTCATTGAGACGGATAATATTTCAACAACAACATTCTAACGTCCGGATGTCTCTCGACCAGAATCTCAATCAAAAAATGGACCCTGAGTACGGATAGACATGGGTTAAATGCAGATGGATGCGAAATGGGAATGATGCAAATGCATGCAGGCAAGTCACTGTGTCATCTTCCAAGTCATCTGAGGATCAACTGTACTGGACCGGTCTCTGAACTGATCACAATCATCTGAAGGCCCGAGTAACCATAAATCCAACTTGGGAAGTTCCGAAATAAACGGAACAAGGGATATATCACCCTCATCACAGGACAATCTCTGGACAGGTAGTCACAAGATCCTCTGAACAAGTGCCCTCAAATTCAGCCTAGGGATCCGAAATAAACGGAACCCGCTGATATATATCACGGACAGAATTCCGGCGTGTCAGAGATAGATATCCATAAGTCCAACTGAACCATAGTCACCATCAGTACCTGCAAATGATTCAATCCCTCCCCACTCACGGGTGTCATCTAGGTCAGGGTAAGGTCGAGAGAAACGCTGCATAAATAACCCTTTCATAGAATATCATCATGTACACACCCGAAGTATGTAACGATAATACCCCATCAGAGTCTGAACTGCTCGTGATATCAAGTTCCGCTAAGTGGCGCAATACCACCCGCTTCCCATGAATCACTTTATTCCTAGGTGTCCTAGATTTCACTCATAGCCTGGGTATTGGGCCTTTTACCTCATGTGACTCCCACCCTAACAGAGAGACAACACAGCACAGCCAACACAGATGAATAAATGGTGAATGCAAACACAAATGCAATCATAAATGCAAACATAAATAAATGAATGCAATAAATGAAACAGAAAAAGCAACCAAACCCTAATCTAAAGAGCGCTAGGAGAGACCCGCTTAGGGAAGATGGACCAGCAAGAGGTCAACTTCTCTTTGTCCCCAGCAGAGTCGCCAGCTGTCGCATTACGCGAAAAACCGGCGGGAAACGAAAACAACAGAGCCGCCACCGTGCGTTATTTATCCCAAAAGAGGGAAAGGAAACGCTCGAAGTAAACCTGGAAAGAACATGGTCTCGCGACCAGAGAGACATGGGATCGGGAGTCGGTTATGCGAAGGGAAGGTATTAGCACCCCTACGCATCCGTCGTACTCGACGGGATCCACGCAACAAAGGAAGGGTAAAGGTTGCTAAACACTGCTCAAACATCACACACACAGGCTGAAAGGAGACACATGAAAGATAAAAGAAACTAACTCGGCAGGACATCGCATCCTGGGCCTACGTAGTCTGTCAGGCACAGACATCAGAGTCGACGTAGTTCGGGACAGGGGGAAACGTGCTCGCTAGGATGTCGCATCCTATGCATACGTATCTTCTCTGACTGGAGAAGAATCAGAGCACTCGTAGCTCGGCTAACACACGCCAAACAAAACACAAACAGGAAACCGACTGCCAATCGCTGGACTTACGTCAGACTCCAACACAAACAGGCAAACCTGGAAACCGAATTCCAATCGCTGGACTTACATCAAACTCCGAACCAACAAACACACACACAGGAAACCGACTGCCAATCGCTGGACTTACGTTAGACTCCAACAAGCAAACAAGACACAGGAAACCAACTGCCAATCGCTGGACTTATGTCAGACTCCAACACACACAAAGGGGTTGAAAAAGAAAAAAGGGCGCCCGGAGAGATCAGCTCATCTCCTGCCTACGTACCTCATCTGGTATGAGGATCAGGGCGACGTAGTTCCCCTACGCAGGGAAAGAAACTTCTAACCTAACCAGAGAGAGGGAAATGACAAACTAGAAGGGAGACTGACTCGAGCATAATAGTTATCATGTAAATTCACCATGGTCCTAGGTTGAGGTTTCTATCTAACTTGCACAGGGAGCAAGCTATCCTAAACAGCACAAACAAAGTCAAAAGCACAAAGCAAGCACACACACTATATACAAACAGAGGGGCTCAAACAAGGCTAGGCTTTAGTCAAGGGGTCATGTCAACCTCGACAAACAAGCCACTGTATCAGGGTGATGTTAGCTCTTAACCCTAACATTGAGAGTTAGGGCGAAGCAGATGAAATGAGAAGTGAGGGGTGTGCCTCACAGCTCTTATCCCTGGCCTGGGAGAGCTTCAGATAAATCAAAGTGTGGGAGTTCAGAAAGTGGGAACTCTTCTCCATAAATGAATGACACAACATGGATCTTGGGTTAATATCCACAATGCATCAACACAAGGTGTGTGAGCAAGGTGGATGACACACTGAGTAGCAGGAGATGGACTACACATCTCTTGTATGCGGGTGCACATAAATTCCATAGATAGAAAAATATGGAATGTTATTCTCAATGGTCCAATTCAAATAACCATGACCAATGAGAACAACGAAGTGTTGCCTAAGCCCGAAGCACAATGGACCGATGATGATGAAAAGAAATACAACTATGATTGGAAAGCCAAAAATATCCTAATCTCCTCATTAGGTGTAGATGAATACTATCGTGTATCCCATTGTCCTACTGCTAAGGCCATGTGGGATTCACTACAAATTGCCCATGAGGGGACAAATGATGTTAAATTGGCTAGAATTAATACACTAACACAAGAGTTTGATCTCTTCTTCATGGAGCAAGGGGAAACCATTGCTGACATGCAAAAGAGATTCACTCATCTCATCAATCGATTACATTCACTTGGTAGGCCTGTTTCCAATGATATTGCTACTAACAAGATCTTAAGATGTCTTAACAGGGAATGGCAGCCGAAAGTGACCGCCATAAAAGAGGCAAATGATCTTACCACATTGGACTTGACAACATTGTTCGGTAAACTACAAGAGCACGAACAAGTTCTCTTAAGCCTGGAACAACACGAAGAAAGACAAGAAAGACAAAGCAAAGGTGAGTGAAAAGAAATCAATAGCTCTAAAGACTTCCTCCTCAAAGTCTCAAGCAAAAGAGCAAAGTGATTATTCATCGAGTGACGAAGAAAAAGAGGACAAGAGTGAAGATATGGGGCTGTTCGTCAAACGCTACAACCGTTACGTGAGAAAGAACGGCATCCAACATTCCGAGAAGAACCTGGTAAACTTCCGGAAGCAATCTAGGTTCTCTAAAAATGATGACTCAAAAGGAAAAACAACTAGAGGGTTGTGCTATAAGTGTGGAAAGCCGGGTCACTACAAACCGGACTGTTCGATGAACAAAAAGACAAAAGAAAAAGATTCATACAAATCACACAAGAAACCATCAAAGCCAAGGAGAGCATACATAGCTTGGGAAAGCGATAGCGACTCCTCCGATGATGAAAGTTCTAGTGATGAAGATGAAAATGCAAATCTATGTCTTTCTGCTCATCAAAAGAACAAAAAGAAACAGGTACGACATGCTAAATATGAAAAATCCTCTAGTATGTCTCATCATGAATTGCAAACTGCTTTTGATACTTTACACTATGAAGCGAAAGAGGCCTTTAAAAGGCTTGCCTCAAATAAGAAATTTTTTTCTCATTTGGAACATAAAATTCAAGAATCCGAACGGAAACTTGAGGCACTTAAAGCTTCTATAGTGGAAAGCACAAAAACAAGCTATGAGGACCTTAGAAGTAAAATGATGAACTTTGGGTGTGATACTTGTTACATTTGGCAAGGTGAAGTAAGAAATCTAAAGGCCAAACTTGACAAGTCTCTTGAGCCCAAGATTACTTTTGCTATCGAAAAATCAAACTTTCGAAAAAGTATGGTTAATCCATATCAAAAATATAAATATGTTATAAAGGATGAAGATAGCAAAAGCAACCCAAATGTAAATTTCTCTTGTCTCTATTGTTGTAAGAAAGGCCATTCCATTGCTAAATGTAGATTTAGGAGGTTTTTAGTTCCTAAAGGCATTTATCAATGGATGCCCAAATGCAACCATTTCGTTCCTCACCACTCAGGACCCAATAAGCAATTGGGTACCTTCTCTTGTTAATTATCTTGTCACAGGTACAATGCCTCGAGACTACCGAGAGAAGATGGGTTCTCGACCGTGGATGCTCAAGGCACATGTCAGGTGACATATCTCTCTTCATTGACTTTGTGGCTAAGAAGAAGGGATATGTAACTTATGGTGACAACAACCGTGGAGCAATACTTGGTAAAGGTAGTGTAGGTAATCCCTCCTCTACTACCATTTCTGATGTTTTGCTTGTCGAAGGTCTTAAACACAATCTACTTAGCATCAGTCAATTATGTGACAAAGGATACAATGTATCGTTTTCAAAAGATTGTTGCAAATTGTACATAATGATGATAAGAAGAGCATGTTTAATGGTCTTCGTGTGAACAATGTCTATATGCTTGACTTAAATGAAGTATCGTTAACAAGTGACAAATGCCTTGTAACAATGAGTGAAGATTCATGGTTATGGCATAGGCGTTTAGCACATGTTAACTTTGACTTACTCAACAAAGTAGTCTCAAAAGATCTAGTCCTAGGTCTCCCCAAAATTAAGTTCACCAAGGATCACCTTTGTGATGCTTGTCAAAAAGGGAAGCAAACGAGGATCTCTTTTAAATCCAAAAATATCGTTTCAACAACGAGACCTCTCGAGCTTCTCCATATGGATTTATTTGGGACATCTAGGATTAAAAGTCTAGGAGGAAACTATTACGGTTTCGTAATAGTGGACGACTTTTCTCGATTTTGTTGGACTATTTTCTTAGTAAGTAAGAGTGACACATTCGCCGCCTTTGAACGATTTGCTAAGCTTTCCCAAAATAAACTAAATACAAACATTGTTGTAATTAGAAGTGATCATGGAGGTGAGTTTGAAAATCACTTATTTGAAGAATATTGCGGTAACCATGGTATTGATCATAACTTCTCCGCTCCACGTACTCCTCAACAAAATGGGGTTGTGGAGCGTAAAAATCGAATTTTGGAAGAATTGGGAAGAACAATGATCAATGAAAGTGGCTTACCGAAATATTTTTGGGCTGACGCCATTAGTACGGCTTGTTATGTTCTGAATAGGGTGCTCATTCGCCCCATTCTAAACAAAACACCGTATGAACTTTTAAAAGGGCGAAAGCCAAATGTTTCTCACTTACATGTCTTTGGTTGCAAATGTTTTGTATTGAACAATGGAAAGGAAAACTTAGGGAAATTCGATTCCAAGGCCGACGAAGGTATCTTCCTCGGATACTCTCAATCTAGCAAAGCATATAGAATTTATAACAAACGATTACTTACTGTAGAAGAGTCTGTACATGTCACTTTTGATGAATCCAATCCAAGAAACGTCGGAAAGGGTAGTGTTTTTCATGGTGCAGGTACATCTACCGAAGACATACTCAAAGGTGGCGAGCCGGGGATTGATCAACCCGACATAGTCAAAATTGAGGAGGACAAAGATGTACACCATGAGGAAACCGAGGTAGTTCATCCGCCTTCAAACGATGATCTCCCTCAAGCTTGGAAGTCTTCCAAAGACCATCCAATAGACAACATTCTCGGGGACATCTCAAAGGGTGTAACAACTCGATCTAAGCAAAGTAATTTCTGTTATCACTTCGCTTTCGTTTCGCAGATGGAACCTAAAAACCCTAAAGAAGCCCTACTCGATGAACACTGGTTTTTATCAATGCAGGAGGAACTTAATCAGTTCCCCAGAAATGAGGTTTGGGACCTTGTCCCTCCTCCGCGAGATCATCGAGTAATCGGCACCTGATGGGTGTTTAGGAACAAACTGGACGAAAACGGGGTAATAACCCGTAATAAGGCGTGTTTAGTCACGCAAGGGTATAACCAAGAGGAAGGCATCGACTATGAGGAAACTTATGCGCCGGTTGCCCGACTCGAGGCTATACGCCTTCTCCTTGCTTTCGCTTGTACGAAAGACTTTAAGCTATTCCAAATGGATGTCAAGAGTGCGTTCCTTAACGGTCACATAAATGAAGAGGTTTATGTCGCACAACCTCCAGGTTTCAAATCCCATGAGTATCCTGATCATGTTTATAAACTAAAAAGAGCTTTGTATGGCCTCAAACAAGCTCCTAGAGCTTGGTATGAGAGACTAACCAAATTCTTACTCGATCAAAAATACTCAAGAGGAAAGGTTGACACAACCCTCTTCATTAAACGTCAAGGAAAGCACTTGATATTAGTACAAATTTATGTAGATGATATCATATTTGGATCTACTAACATGAATCTTGTGAGAGAGTTTTCTGACCTTATGCAGGGCGAATTCGAGATGAGTATGATGGGGGAGCTCACATACTTTCTCGGTCTGCAAATCAAACAGCTCAAAGAAGGAACTTTCGTGAGCCAGACAAAGTACTGTTTGGACCTTATCAAGAGATTTGACATGGCAAAAGCTAAGGCCATAGACACCCCCATGCCTACGTGTACAAACTTGAACAAAGATGAAGACGGTAAGGAAGTAGATGTAAAACGGTATAGAGGTATGATTGGTTCACTCCTTTATCTTACTGCTTCTCGTCCCGATATTATGTTTAGCGTATGCATGTGCGCAAGATATCAATCATGTCCCAAGGAATCCCATTTAAAAGCCGTCAAACGAATACTTCGATACCTATCCGGTACTCCGAAGTATGGACTATGGTATTCCAAAGGTAATGACTGTTCATTGGTAGGTTTCTCCGATTCCGACTTTGCCGGTTGCAAATCGGATAGGAAGAGCACCAGTGGCACTTGTCACTTATTTTCAAACTCTTTGGTCAGTTGGCATAGCAAGAAACAGGTTTCTGTTGCATTGTCAACCGCCGAAGCGGAATACGTTGCCGCCGGTAGTTGTTGTGCCCAAATCCTATGGATTAAGCAACAACTATTGGATTTTAACCTCAAACTTGAACGGATTCCCATTTTTTGTGACAATACAAGTGCCATTAACCTAACCAAGAATCCTGTGCTACATTCTCGCACCAAACATATCGAAGTACGACACCACTTTCTTCGGGATCATGTAGAGAAAGGTGACATTGTGTTTGAACATGTCAATACTGAAAATCAACTAGCGGACATTTTCACAAAGCCGCTAGCCACTGAACCTTTCTTTCATATCCGCCGAGAACTTGGCATTCTCGATATTTCGGAACGGGCACTATAGTCTGCTGTTTTACCTTATTCCCTATAAGACTTTAATCCTGTACTTCTAACAAATCTATGTTGTTGTAAGCACAATTCTACCGTTCACTAAGTCACTCCGACATTAAGGTGATACTGTTCCTCTCTTTCTCTCTCTGCAAAATCTCATGACTACAAGAGTTATATCTCATAATGATGTTGTTTATATATATATATATATATATATATATATATATATATATATATATATATATATGATCTCTCTCTTTGGATGTTTATTGTTGTATGATGTGATAATTATGCATCAAACCTGTCATCGCATGTGGCAAATAGTGAAAAATTGAAATTTGGACTGTATGAGTCGACCGCAGCAGGGCTATGGTCGACGCAAGCTAAAATAATTTCTGCATTTTCTCAAAAACAATACAGTATGCGTCGACGCATACAGGGCTATGGTCGACGCATCGCTCGAAAATTTCGTTTTTCTGCAGAAAAATTTAAATCGTTTTTCATGCATTCCCATTCAAAAATCATCATTAAGTGTGCATTTACATTCCATCACCTTTCAAACTACCCACTACTTTGTAACTTGCATCTACCTAGTGGCTATTGTTTCTTGATCTTCTATCTTCCCAAAACCCTAACCTTTCCACTATAAATTGGGAGAAACCTCTACCTAGCAGAATCACTCTCAAAACCCTTCTTAAACCTTCTCTCTATACCCAAACACTCTGTTTCAAACTTGCTCAAATGGCTTCCTCATCACGCAGACCTTCCGGCAAGAGATCCCGTGAATCATCCGCCGCATCTCTCCCCATATCTGCTGTATCACTCGTTCCACCTGCTCGCATCGAAGCCTTCAACAGAGATTTCGGCAAAAGAGGAGTTGTGCAACAACATGCGTTCTACAAACTTACCGCTGAACGCATGCACCTTCCTGAAATCCTGGCTCTGCTGAAGCATCAGGGCTTTATCAACTTCTTGGAATGTAATACCAAATACAGTGAAGACCTTGTTCGAGTGTTTTATGCCGGCCTTCATGACAACTTTCGCGGGCACAAGTTTCACTCTAGAATTGGTCCGATAAAGGTACCGCTTAAATCGAATATCTGGAATCAATATTTTGATATGTCTGTTGATAATGCTGGAAACCCTCTACCGGAGGTAACTGACTCTCACCACATAGATGGCTATGAGTTTAAGAGTGCATTGAATGACATGCTGAGACGACCCTATCCTGATCAGTTTATGAACAGTGACGTGTTCCCACGAACTGTCACTGCCGGCAAGCTGAAAGCCGGAGAAAGGATTCTTCAGTGGGTTGTCTCACGAATCCTGCGACCAAAGAAGGGCGGACTCTCCAGAGTCGAACCGGCCGAGGTTCATCTGATTTACATTCTGAAAAATAAGATAAAAATCAACTGGCCGTACTACATTGCCAGTAGAATGTTTGGGCTACGTGACTCCGGACGAGGAACGGCTCTTGCCTACGGATCCTTCATTCAAGAGGTCCTGACTGCAGCCAACGTTAATCATCCATCTTTCCCGTACACTTCCATCTCATCTGACAAAGAGTTCAGCACAAAAACCATGTCTATGATGGGATATCTTTGGTGCAATGAGCGGAGAATGTATAAGTTTATTCGAAGAGCAAATATTCCTGCAGATGATGACAGTGATGAAAGCGAAGACCAAGAAGATGAAGAAGAAAATGAAGAAGAAGAAGCCAGGCACGATATGGATCACAATGGTGGAGATGATAATCCTCCACCCGTTGACACTCACGACTACTCGGACTTCGCTTGGGCTCAGCAGTCGCATTCAACTGAAGAAGATGTTCCACGCTGGGGTGGCTGGGGTGAATGGCAACATAAGGGTTGGTCAACTCAACGTCAATTTTACCAGCCATATTACCAAGATGAGGAAGAATCTCCTCCGTCCCCTCCACAGCAAGCAGATTCTTCAGAACTGTTGGATATGATGCACAATATGCAGATCGCTCAACAGTCCTTCATGCAAGCTCAAGATGAGCGCTATGCTCATATCAACGAGCAAATTCAAGCCCAAAATGAGCGTCTCGACTCCTTCTCTACAAGCATGAATGACCGGTTTGCAACCTTTTCGGCTTCATTTGAACTTCAAGAAAAGTCAATCGACGTGAGTCTCAAGCATCTGAACGGTGTCACCGAATACCTATCATCTCTGGCTGACCCTTACAAAAACCCGGGCATTTGTTATCATCCAGGACACCACCACTAGGACATAGACATTCACATGCATTATGTAGTTTGATTGTTAATTTGAATGTATTTCTATGTTTTACTTGTTTTCTTTATAAATGACTATTGCTCGGAAATGACATTGGTGTGTTATTATTATTTGTTTATGTTATTTCCTGTGAAATTTCCTTGATATCTTGAAAAATCACTCTGTCTCTCTTTTTGATGTTGTCAAAGGGGGAGAAAAGTGCACAAAGCAGGCAGACAAAAATGCCCACAACTAACAGTAGCTTTCTGCAGATAGCCTTAGATTACAAAAGAAAGGGGGAGTGTGGAAAATGTGTCAATACTGCATGTTGTTTGTCACGCTGATTTATACAGGTTGTCATCATCAAAAAGGGGGAGTATGTAAAGACAAAGAGTCAGACAACATACGATCGCAAGTTTCGATGATGACAAAAGACCATCATGCACGTCTACAAACAAATGAAACACATTACCCACCATATCCTTTTCTACGTTTGTCTAAACCTATTATAATGATCAAAAACATATGTGGACAAAGTGTGATAATGACGAAATGCATGAAAATCACAAAACACAGTTTTATGCAGATTTGAAGGCCTTGAGTCGACCATAGGGGTCAGCTCAAAGCTCACGGGTCAGCACAAAGCTCAGTAGAACTGAGATTGGTCAGCGCATGCTCCTTTGCGTCAACCATAAGGGTCGGCGCATAACTCACGGGTTAGCGCAAAAATTCCTTGAGTCGACCAGAAGTCAGCGCATGGCTTAATGAAGTAATCCTGGGTCAGCGCATGGAACCATGGGTCGACCATAGGGGTCGGCGCATCACTCACGGCTCAGCGCACGCCGACCTATGGTCGACCGCTCGTGCGTAAACTCAGCTTTCTGAGTTATTTCCACTGTTTGAAATTCTGTTATTTTTAATTGGTTTTGTCTGTTACTATATATAGAAGTTAAAACACTTTTATTAACCAACATTTGCTAATTTGAGTTCAAGTGTTCAAGGAAACAAGAAAGAGTGAAAAAGGTGTCCAAGACTCATCATCTTCATCTTCAACATTTCACAACACATCAACTGCACACAATTACTTTTGATGTCGTTAGTGATCGGTTAAAGGTGATAAGGTTTGAAGCTGTGATCGAAGAATCCGGTTCGAGTTGAAGCTTGTGGCAGGTTCTTTCTTGAATAAAACCGTTAGGGTTTTGTCCTCCAATACGGGTTTGTGTTTGGGGGTTTTTGGACGAATCGTTCTTCAATATTCAGCCGAGCGAAGGTGATTGAGAAGAGGAAGTCTTCATCAGTCTAGTAGCGGATTCGGTGGCTTTGAAGTGAAGGATTCAGGTTCGACTCGTTGTGTTTAAGATCAGTCGGGACGAGGGTTTGAAGAACGGAAGATTCTTCAACAAAGGGGCTGGAACCGGAGGTCTTGCAACAACGATCGAAGGTCTTGATTCATCTTGAATCAAGGAGCAAGGATAGGAAGCATCATTCAACACATTGGAAGTTCTGTTGTTTACATGCTTTGCAATCCTTGTATAAACGATTAAATTTCACAGGTGATATCTAATTAATCATCTCAATTCTAATTTTAGAATTGAGGGCAGACGTACCCCGAAGCGAGGACGGCGGGGGAACTGCCTCATCAAATCTGCGTCTTCTTTAATTTTCTGCTTAAGTGCTTTTCAGCTTAAAAATTAAGTGATTTTAGTTTAAGCAATTTTACCAAACTTTGATATAAGTTGAGTAAGAGATTAAAACTGCTGTTTGAATACCAAGTACAATAGTATATTGTACTAGATAAATTTGAATTCCTTACTCAACTCAAATATCTCTTGGAGTGTATGCACACCAAGTGTTTGTGAATTTGCATAAGCCAAAGTTGTCTTAAGTTTGCACTCAGTTTAATTTGGTATTTTGGATCATTGGAACTAGGCTTGCTAGTTAGTGAAATATATCAATTGAGTGTGCAAATAGTGTAGTGATTAGTATTTCATTTTATCTCTAATCCATTAGCTTAACGCATATCCGGTTTTCCAATAACGGTTCGTTTTAGACTAAATTTTCCTCGGCTGCTTCCGCACTTAAAACAATTTTTTAAAACCAATTTTCTTTTAAATTGGTAGCGCCGACTCAAGTTTTTAATTGGGATCTATTCAACCCCCCCCCCTTCTAGATCCGTGCCATAGTCTAACACGAGAGGGCTATGTGCACTGGTTAGACACCTACAAAACAGCAAACAGGTTAGTATGACTCACACATGCAATGTCTATTCCGTATGAGAGATGTCCTTTGAATCTGGCTTCATTGAGACGGATAATATTTCAACAACAACATTCTAACGTCCGGATGTCTCTCGACCAGAATCTCAATAAAAAAATGGACCCTGAGTACGGATAGACATGGGTTAAATGCAGATGGATGCGAAATGGGAATGATGCAAATGCATGCAGGCAAGTCACTGTGCCATCTTCCAAGTCATCTGAGGATCAACTGTACTAGACCGGTCTCTGAACTGATCACAATCATCTGAAGGCCCGAGTAACCATAAATCCAACTTGGGAAGTTCCGAAATAAACGGAACAAGGGATATATCACCCTCATCACAGGACAATCTCTGGACAGGTAGTCACAAGATCCTCTGAACAAGTGCCCTCAAATTCAGCCTAGGGATCCGAAATAAACGGAACCCGCTGATATATATCACGGACAGAATTCCGGCGTGTCAGAGATAGATATCCATAAGTCCAACTGAACCATAGTCACCATCAGTACCTGCAAATGATTCAATCCCTCCCCACTCACGGGTGTCATCTAGGTCAGGGTAAGGTCGAGAGAAACGCTGCATAAATAACCCTTTCATAGAATATCATCATGTACACACCCGAAGTATGTAACGATAATACCCCATCAGAGTCTGAACTGCTCGTGATATCAAGTTCCGCTAAGTGGCGCAATACCACCCGCTTCCCATGAACCACTTTATTCCTAGGTGTCCTAGATTTCACTCATAGCCTGGGTATTGGGCCTTTTACCTCATGTGACTCCCACCCCAACAGAGAGACAACACAGCACAGCCAACACAGATGAATAAATGGTGAATGCAAACACAAATGCAATCATAAATGCAAACATAAATAAATGAATGCAATAAATGAAACAGAAAAAGCAACCAAACCCTAATCTAAAGAGCGCTAGGAGAGACCCGCTTAGGGAAGATGGACCAGCAAGAGGTCAACTTCTCTTTGTCCCCAGCAGAGTCGCCAGCTGTCGCATTACGCGAAAAACCGGCGGGAAACGAAAACAACAGAGCCGCCACCGTGCGTTATTTATCCCAAAAGAGGGAAAGGAAACGCTCGAAGTAAACCTGGAAAGAACATGGTCTCGCGACCAGAGAGACATGGGATCGGGAGTCGGTTATCCGAAGGGAAGGTATTAGCACCCCTACGCATCCGTCGTACTCGACGGGATCCACGCAACAAAGGAAGGGTAAAGGTTGCTAAACACTGCTCAAACATCACACACACAGGCTGAAAGGAGACACATGAAAGATAAAAGAAACTAACTCGGCAGGACATCGCATCCTGGGCCTACGTCGTCTGTCAGGCACAGACATCAAAGTCGATGTAGTTCGGGACAGGGGGAAACGTGCTCGCTAGGATGTCACATCCTATGCATACGTATCTTCTCTGACTGGAGAAGAATCAGAGCACTCGTAGCTCGGCTAACACACGCCAAACAAAACACAAACAGGAAACCGACTGCCAATCGCTGGACTTACTTCAGACTCCAACACAAACAGGCAAACCTGGAAACCGAATGCCAATCGCTTGACTTACATCAAACTCCGAACCAACAAACACACACACAGGAAACCGACTGCCAATCGCTGGACTTACGTTAGACTCCAACAAGCAAACAAGACACAGGAAACCAACTGCCAATCGCTGGACTTATGTCAGACTCCAACACACACAAAGGGGTTGAAGAAGAAAAAAGGGCGCCCGGAGAGATCAGCTCATCTCCTGCCTACGTACCTTATCTGGTATGAGGATCAGGGCGACGTAGTTCCCCTACACAGGGAAAGAAACTTCTAACCTAACCAGAGAGAGGGAAATGACAAACTAGAAGGGAGACTGACTCGAGCATAATAGTTATCATGTAAATTCACCATGGTCCTAGGTTGAGGTTTCTATCTAACTTGCACAGGGAGCAAGCTATCCTAAACAGCACAAACAGAGTCAAAAGCACAAAGCAAGCACACACACTATATACAAACAGAGGGGCTCAAACAAGGCTAGGCTTTAGTCAAGGGGTCATGTCAACCTCGACAAACAAGCCACTGTATCAGGGTGATGTTAGCTCTTAACCCTAACATTGAGAGTTAGGGTGAAGCAGATGAAATGAGAAGTGAGGGGTGTGTTTCACAGCTCTTATCCCTGGCCTGGGAGAGCTTCAGATAAATGAAAGTGTGGGAGTTCAGAAAGTGGGAACTCTTCTCCACAAATGAATGACACAACATGGATCTTGGGTTAATATCCACAATGCATCAACACAAGGTGTGTGAGCAAGGTGGATGACACACTGAGTAGCAGGAGATGGACTACACATCTCTTGTATCTGCCAATGCCTCTTCACTTAGGAGGTCTTTGAATGTACAGGGCACAATGATAAACAAACACAAGCATTGCCTCTTAAGGAGGGCTTCAGACAGGTGCCTGCCCAAGTAACAGGACAGGTCTTCCAGACTACATGAAGTCAGAGAAATTATACCTCAATGCTTAAGCAACCAAGCAAAAGCAAAAGCAAGTTCAGAAGAACTTAAGCAACTTATGTACCTGAAAAAAAATCTAACTCAATCAGTATACCAATCAAACAATCAAACAGACATTTAATAGCCAACAGTCAACAGTACACAGTCAAATAAGCAATGTAACAATGTGCAAGGCACAAGCTCAAATACAAATGTCTTGGCATCAACCTACAAAACAACTCAAGATTAGTCAACATCAACCAATTAGTCAATCTCAAGCAAGTGAATCAATCCCATTATGGCCATGTGCTTCTTAACCTGAAAACAAAGCTCAAACATAAGCAACAAACCACTAGGGCAAGGCCTAGGGTCAAAGAGGGAGAAAAAAATTCAAAACAGAACATGAAACTTAACATGAATCAACCTCAATGAATTAAGAACACAATCCAAAAGGTCTCATGTAAATAGCATTTACCAAATTCATTTCATAAACCAATCATGGCAAGGTATGCAAGTTGAAAGCACATTGAGACAACAGAATGAACAAATGCACATTAATTCAAAAATGATTCAATTAATCTCAAGAAAATTCATGGCTAAAAAGAACATACAACATGATCAACACACAAAAAATTAGGGCAATTGGACATGATTAAGCATGGTAATCAAATTGTATAAGGCAAGGCAATCAAAACAAGCTCAAATATGGCACCAAATGTCACACCAACTTAGCACAAGCCTAAAACAGAAATGGAACATTATAAACACTTCAAACCAAAGCCAAAACAAACTTTAACATGTCTAGAAAGAGTGTGCAAAATTTCACATTCATAGGATAAAGCACAAGCATTTCACAAACAATTGAAATTCAATGCAATTCAAAAGTTCACACATGATCATCCATAAAGAAAAATCTCAATCAAATCAGGAATCAATCCAAAACTTCCAAGAAAATTCATGATCAATCATAACATGCATAGCAAGTATCATACACAAAATCACAGCAATTGGAATTCATTTGGCATGGCAAACAAATTAATCAAGTTGAGCAAGCAAAGGTGTGACGCACATTGTCACACCTACATTCACATGATCATATCTCATCAATGGCACATGATAAAAATGAGAACTCAACACCAAAATGTCTAGCCAAGAGTCTAGTTTAAGCATGCAAAATTTCATGAGCATTGGATAAACAACCATCATTTCACAAATGGAGAAGCAAGGCAATGTACAAATAGCATACATGTTCACAAACCCTAGGGCAAAATATTTTCCAGCCAAGCACATTTTCTGAAAAAATAATCAAAAAAACTATTCACAAAATGTGACCTAATGCAAAAATTCCCATATTTTTTGGATCATTTATCATTTATTTGTGAATTTTTAAAGTGAAAGAAAAAATAAAAAAACATGAAGAAGCATGTATGAATGTGGTATGGAGGGAAAAGAGAAAATGGCATGGCATTTGAACTTATGCTGCACGCAAGAATCGGATGGAGGAACAATTCAAATGTGGCGCGCCTGGTTGCATGAATCGCAGCGCTTCATTAAACTGACGTGGCCAGGCGAATCAATAATAACCAATCAACATGCCATGTGAGCGCCAACTGGACCAGTACATGTTCAGATATCCACAAACACATGCAAACACGCTGGGAAACGATTGGAAAGATCAAATGCACATTTCTGGAAATTTTTCTATCATCTTCATGATGTTTATCGTGTACAGTACAAGGCCAAGAACAAATGTCTCAGATTCACAAAATAAGCACATCAACATGTTCATCTCTCATCACTCATCACTAATCCAGGCATGATTTGTTCTAATTCAACATATATTCAAAGAATCGAAGCCATGAATGTTCATACATCAAACTTTAACCTAGCATATCTAACTGAATTCTACACGAAATTTTGTGATTCGAAGCTCATTTTGATCAGCATTCAAAGATCTATAACATCATCATAATCAATTTAAGAATAGAGAACTTCGATTTCTGACCTTGATGAAGATGCAGAACTGGAATTGATGATTTTAGGCCTGGTAATGCTCAAACAGATCCTCTTTAGTGCTTGTATGGATGAATGGATGAAGACTTGAGGCTTAGATGTACACGATTCTTCCAGAATTAGCAACTGCCATGGATGAACTTCAAGCTTTAAGTTGCTTCCAACTGCACGATTTCTACTGGATCTTGCTTCAAAAATGCTCAAATATGCTTCCAAGTGAAGAATGGATCAAGAAATATGCAATGTATTTGCAGAATTTCAAATAAAATTGAGAGAGAAAATTTGGAGAAATTTTTTAGATCTGAAAATGTGGTGGTGTTCATGCTGAAATCTGTTAGGGTTTGGGCTTTATACTCCCTCCTAATCATGTCCTTAATCAGGCTTAATCATTTGGCAAGTGTAATTAGGGAAATAAGGTGCATGTGCAAAATTAGATAATGCACCTCTATGCATGAAATGAATGGAACAGTGCACGAATTAGGGCTTGGATTCACTCAAAATGTCATTTGGAAGCCAATGCAAGTGTTGGAATGTGTAAACTGCATCATTTTTAAATTTGAAAATTCCTTCCCAAAATTCAAATGAAAAACCAAATGATTATGTGATGAGACTGCATGACTTGTGATGTATGTTTTGGATAGTATATGTCAAGACATGAAAAATGCAAAAAGAACCACTCCATTTGGCCTTTTGGTTTGAAAGTTATGCATGTTTGAAGTTCAAGTCACACTTGGCCATGATTGATCCATATCTCTTCAACCACACATGAGAAATTCATAATACTGGACTTTTTGGAAATGGGAGAGAAAGACCTTCAACTTTAATGTTGGACAAAATTTCATTTGAAGGTTTCTTAATGATGTAATCTTGAGGAGAAAACCTTTCCATTTTGGCAATTTCAAATTACAGGTCACTTACTATTTTTGGAAAGTTTTGATCTGACCTCAAATCCTTCAATGTTGATGTTTGAAATGTCAAATGAGACTTGTATGGACATGAATGAGGCATCTCTAACCATCTCCCACCTCCAAATCCATGGTTGAATTGACAGTTGACTTCTGTTGACTTTCTAGGGTTTCAGATGAATTGATCATTGACTGATGAGCTTTGAGCCTCCAATGCTTGACCAAATCACTTCAAAATGATCCTTGGGTCACATGAACTAATTGCACCAACCCTAGGGCTTTGATCTCATGGAAAATGCACTTGCTTGCTTGCACAACTGAATCTCCTGACCAGTCTTGACTGATGACTGATGAACTATGCAATGAACAATGCAATGTTAATGACCTAAACATGAAAATGTATGTACAAAATGGGAGGTGCAAATTTGAGGTGCTACACCGTGGAGTACTACGGATGCGTAGGGGTGCTAATACCTTCCCTTCGCATAATCGACTCCCGAACCCTAGATTTGGTTGTGAGACCTTGTCTTTTCCTCTCTTCAGGTTTTCTTCGATCGTTTCCTTTCCCTCCTTTGGGATAAATAACGAACAGTGGCGGCTCTTCTGTTTTTTTCCCGCCGGTTGTTTTTCGCGTTGCGACAGCTGGCGACTCTGCTGGGGATCGGTTTCCCTATGCGAGTCCCTCCTAGCTTTTGTGAGTTTCTTATTTGTTGGGTGTTTATTCTTTTTTACAGTTATTTACTTTCAACATTTATCTGCTTTATCTTATTGCATTGTGTACATATGATTGCTGTATCTGCTGGATCTGTTAGGTTGGTTGTTTGTTGGGGTGGGTTGTTCTATGAGAGATAAGCCCACTACCCAGGCTTGAGCGTACACACAGGTTTTAGAGTGGATAGTCATGAGGCTTGCGTAGCATGTTGCTACGTTAAGTCGTTCATGAGACCCACACCCAGATGAGGTTTCTTTTGGATATATTCTGTCCTACGGGTGTTCCGTAACGACAGGATGTTCCTTTAGAAATCGTCGACTCTGGTGACCATTTCCCGGGGACTCAGTCGAGGCACTCCTCCGAGACGCGATTATGTTAGCTCTGGTGGGCGCATTCTCGCTGCTCAATCCGAGGACCCAAGGCTGGGAACTTGCTTTTAGGATCTCCTGTTGAGGGGAGTCAGTGGAGGTCTTTTGTCTCGTAATAATACCAAACCTTCAGTGGTAAACATATTATTCTCGACTGAAGGGCTAGACGCTGACAAACTTCTGTTCTTAGAACCTACCAGTGAAGGGAGGGATAAATTCAGGAAACATTAACCTTCAACCAACCCGGTTTTCTGGTATTCTTGTTGGAGCAGAACTTTGATCTCTTATATGTTCCTCAGTGGTTTTCTCTTCAGACAGTGCGACCTGACAGTTGTTCAAGCAGATACAGCAATCCTGATTCCCATGTCACTACATTGCATCACATCATTTTGCATTCACATCATTTAACATATGTTTATCTATTTCCAGGGGTTTATATCTTCTTCTTGATTCTAGTCGGGTTTTTTTGGTTCTCCTAAGATGGATATTGGCAGAAAAAGACATGTCGCCTACAAATTTCCTGTGGTTTGTTTGGATCCCATTCAACAGCTGATGAAGTTAATGGATCATGATTCTCTAGAAAGATTTCGGAAGGATTACGGGTTGATTCTAAGTTTCGTTACGGTTCTCCCCAAAGATCAACACGATGCTCTCTTTACATTGCTGCAGTTCTATGACCCTCCATTGAGGTGTTTTACATTCCCATATTATATCTTGGTCCCTACTTTGGAGGAGATTTCCAGTTTTCTCAGTTTCTATCAAGTCGCAATTGCTATTTTACAGTTCCGAGTTTCTGCCCGATTTCAACATGGTTGCTTCAGCCACATATTTGGGGAAATCAGTCTTAGAGTCTAATATGTGTCAGAAAGGAGGAGTCAGTGGTTTTCATCTGAGTTTCTTAGTGGGAGAAGCCAAGAAGAAGCTTGAAGATGGTGATCGGAGGTGTTTCAATGTTGTGTTGGCTCTTAGTGTATACGGGATTGTCCTGTTCCCTAATGTTGCAAAATTTGTGGACATAGACGCAATACGCCTCTTCGTGTTGGGAAATCCGGTGCCGACCTTGCTAGGAGATTTATTTCATTCACTGCATCACAGGAATGAGAATAGAAAAGGAGGATTGGTGAATTGTTGTGCACCCTTGTTTCATAAGTGGTTCAGTTCTCACCTACCCAAGTCGAGAGCGTTCGTTGATTTCAAGGACTCGTTGAGTTGGTCGAAGAGGTTGATGGGGATAAGAGCTAAAGATATTTCTTGGTGGTCTGACCGGAACTGCTTCAGGCGAATATTATTCACAGTTGCGGGAACTTCCCGAATGTGCCGTTGGTAGGAAGAAGAGGAGGAATCAACTATAATCCTTCTCTAGCAGTCAGACAGTTTGGGTATGCTTTAAAAACTCCGCCTTTGGAAAAAGATGTGGAAGAGTCTCTGTTTTTCCATTCTTCATCTGATCTGACTGTATCCCATAAGGCAGTTGAGGCCTAGCTCAAGGTAACCAAGAGAGGAAGGACCGTGCTTGGAAAGGGGGATGCAGGACTTATCCTCAATATGAAGATTGGCTTCGGGGAAGAGTTGAAGAGTTTAGTATGCCCTTTCCTATTGAAGAACCTTTGTATTCACCTACTCCTGAGCAGTCAACAATGGTGAGCCGAGAGGAGTATGACAAATTGAAGGATACCATGGAGGAACTTCAAACTGAAAACTCGGAGTTAAGTGTGAAGTTGCAAGACTTTATGGATCTATACCATGAGGCAGAATATCAGAAGGGGGAAGCTGTCAAATTGCAAGAGGAAGCGGAAAAGAAATTGGTTGTGGAGGTGAACTTCTTCAGGAAAACTGACAAAGCCTTGGGGTCATCCAGTTCTTAGTTGAGGCGAGTCAAGCAGCAGTTAACAGATGCCTGTGGTGAGTTAGCTGGGTAGCAAGAACAATGGAATGCATTTTCATCTTTTCGGAAGGCAAAAGAAGAGGAGATGGTGGCCCAATTGACTGGTCAAATGGAGAAGTTAGAAGACTCTGCTGAAGGAGAAGAACAATGAACTCCTGTGTGCCCGTTCAACCAATGGTTACATCACAAATCAACTCGACAAGGCTCAAGAACAGATTGAAGAACTCAAAGTGCTGGCGGGTTTAAAGAAATCTAGACTTGAGGACGTATTCGGGGAGGATGATGGGGATTATTACATAGAGCACATCAAAGAACTGGATGGGGTTATTCACAAGAGGAATTTGCTTATCCGACGTTTGACAGAATCTCCAGATCATCTTGACACGGTGGCACTGCTGGCTAAAGTTAGGAGCAGTCCTTATGGGTTGTATACAAGAGGCTGATTCCTGACTTTTGTTCCTCTCTTTACTTGTTGTTTTTCTTTGTTGCTTTGTAGTAATGATCCACAAGCTTATTATGGAGATCCTCTTTTGATGTACTGTTGGCTAAGGCCCTTCTCCTTGAACTCATTTCTATGACGGTTTTTCTTTATTGCATCTTGGTCTCAGAAGTTTATCCACGGCTCGATCTTCTTACACTGTTTATCTGATGTGAGACTGGAATCAAGGGGTAGAATACCCTTCGGGAATTGATAAACATGTCATTGCATTTTCATATCCATTAACATGTCTTGCATAACAGGTATCGCCGCGATGTTCTCATTTTGTTTTGTATTCCACTAGCAGGTTAGCTGACTCAGCATTCACCGATACGGTACCCGAAGGAATCAACGCATAGCAATGGAAGGCCTACAAGCAGAGCTCGCTGAGATGAGGATTCGCATGAATCAGTTCATGGACGTGGTCCAAGGAGTGGCTCAGGGACAGAAGGATCTTAGACTGTTGATACAAAGGAATCCCCCTACTACTCAATCTGAGATTGTGATTGATCCCCCAGCTGGAGAGACTAATGGACCTAATGGACCAGGGCCTATCCCTATCCCACGTGTCAACCTTGATCAACAACCCATCCATGATGATCAGGAGGATCAGTTCACCCTGCTTCAGGAAGACTTTGGCATGGGCCATGGTGTGGACCCTATGTTTCGGAGATTGGAGGAGAGGTTGAAAGCTGTGGAAGGGCAGAATGCTCTTGGTGTGGATGTTACTGACTTGGGGCTGGTCCTAGGTGTGAGAGTTCCACCAAAGTTCAGAGTTCCAGTTTTTTGATAAGTACAATGGCAATTCTTGCCCGAAGACTCACGTGGAAGCTTACTTCCGCAAGATGATTGCGTATTCCGATGACGAGAAACTGCTCATGTACTTCTTCCTGGACAGCCTAGCTGGTGCATCCTTGGAGTGGTATATGAGGCTAGACAGAGCCCATATTCGCTGCTGGAGAGACTTGGCTGAGGCTTTTGTGAAGCAGTATCAGTACAACTCGGATATGGCACCTGACAGGACTCAACTCCAGAATCTGTCTCTCAAGAGCAATGAGTGCTTCAAAGAGTATGCTCAACGCTGGAGAGAGATGGCTTCCCGTGTTCAGTCTCCGATGTTGGAAAAAGAGATGGCCAACATGTTTATGAACACACTTCCCGGGTCTTATTTGGAGCGTCTGGTGGGTTACAACGCCTCAAATTTTGCTGATGTGGTCTCTCCAAGTGAGAGGGTGGAGAACTACTTGTAGACGTGTAAGATCCAAAGTGGGGTTGGATCATCCTCGGGGTCTAAGAAGCCGTTCATAGGAGGACATAAGAGGAGAGAAGGGGATGCAAATTCCATGTCTTCTTATTAGAGCAGGGGTAACCGAAGGAGCAATTTTCAGAATTACCATCAGTGACCCTATGTTGCAGCTGTGACCATTCCGGCAACAACAACAACCCCAGCGTCAACAAAATCAGTACCAACAACAACAGGGTAACAAACCTGCCTACCAACAGAGACAAAGGATAATGGATAGGCGTTTCGACACTCTTCCGATGTCGTACGCCCAGTTGCTTCCCAACCTTCAACAGTTGCAACTTGTGCAGTTACGCACTTTGGCTCCTCCTATTGGCAGGCTTCCAGTGGGTTATGACGCCAATGCTAGGTGTGAGTTCCACTTTGGGGCACCTGGCCACACTATTGAAAACTGCAAAGCTTTTAAGCACGTAGTTCAGGACCTTATTGACTCAAAAGCCATTAACTTTGCGCCGACTCCTAATGTTGTCAACAATCCTATGCTACAGCATGGTGGGGCAAATGTTAACATGGTTGAAGGAGAAGTCAAATCAGTCAAGGATGTGTTGAAACTGAAGACTCCGCTATTAGAAATTAAAGAATACTTGCTAAAGGAAGATGTTTTCCCCGGTTGCGAGAGCGGTTGTTTGGGTTGTGTTGCATAGAGCAGGGGTTGTGTGAGGCTGCAGCAGGGTATCCAGGGCTTGCTTGACGATGGTATCCTCTGAGCTGAAGACCTATCTGCCCAAAAGTCTGTTGAAGGGGTTGTTGAAGAGGTGTTTGAGAATGCAGATGTTGATCCTCTCTTTTCTGAAGATACCGTTGATGTTGAAGAATTTATGAATGTTGTTCCTGTTGATTTTATAATTCCTAATGATGTAATTAATTTTCTTGATGTTGTTGCTGATATTCGAAACATTGTGTTTGATTTTGATGTATTTGTTGAACTTGATTCCGATGTTTCAGATGTTTGTATTTCAATGAATGAGATTTCTGAGTATGACTGTGACGTTGCCATTATCACAATTTTCTACCCGACCGCTCAGATCAGTGTGCCAGTAGCGCAACCGGTACCACTAGCGCGACCGCATCAATCCACTATGACCATCACGACCCCTGGTCCTTTACCTTTCACTAGCGAAAGGGCCATTCCTTGGTATTACGGGGGGAGTGTGTACACGCATGATCATAGAGTGGAGCAGCCACTGAAAATAGAAGAGGTGCAGGATCAGAAATCTGAACCTGAAGTTGAATTAAAAGATCCCGCAGTGGACAATGTTGGTGGAATCGGGCGATTCACCAGAAGTGGTAGACTATTCTCACCACCAGTTACCGAATCTGATAGTGTCGACGCCGCAGCGAAGGCCAAAGGCAAGCAAGTTGTGAATGAGGGTACCTCTGCACCACAGGCTGGCATTGAGCCTGCTTTCGAGAAAGATGTGGACGAGCTCTTGAGAATCATAAAGAAAAGCGACTACAAGGTAGTCGATCAGTTGATTCAGACGTCGTCCCAGATATCTATTCTCTCACTCCTGCTGTGTTCGGAGGCACACAGGGAGGCACTTCTGAAGGTCCTTAATGCTGCGTATGTGCCTCAAGAGATCTCAGTGAACCAACTAGAAGGGATCGTTGCAAATGTTCATGCAAGCAACGGGTTGGGTTTTACTGATTCTGACTTGACGCCAACTGGACGTGATCATAAGAAGGCTTTGCACATTTCGATGGAGTGCAAAGACACTGTGCTATCCCATGTTCTGGTGGATACAGGTTCCTCTCTCAATGTGCTACCCAAGAAAGCTCTGTCAAGGTTAGAGGTAGAAGGTTTGATCTTGAAGCCCTCCGATCTTGTTGTGAAAGCCTTCGATGGTTCTAAGAGGTCGGTATTCGGAGAGGTAGAATTGCCAATTCAGATTGGATCACAAACCTTCAACACCGTCTTCCATGTGATGGATATCAGTCCTTCGTATAGTTGCTTGCTTGGTCGTCCTTGGATTCACAATGCTGGGGAAGTATCCTCGACCTTGCATCAGAAGATCAAGTTCCCGGTCAACGGAAGAATTATCACTGTCTGTGGTGAGGAGGATATTCTGGTCAGTCACCTGTCTACATTCAAGTATGTAGAGGTAGAAGGTGAGATTCATGAGACCCTGTGTCAGGCCTTTGAGTCAGTTTAGGTCAAGGTTGCAGCTCCAGTGGAAGAGGTTAAAGCAGGTGCCTGCATTTCGTCCTTCAAGCAGGCACATGCCTTGGTAAATTCAGGTGTTGCTCCCGGTTGGGGACGTCTGTTGGATTTACCTATAAAGGAAGACAAGTTTGGAATTGGGTATCAGCCAGCATTGACTTCTACAACTTCAACGCCTCAGACTCGTAAGGGTCTGATTACTTTCTTCAGTGCTGGCATCATTCAGTATGGCCAGATCTCTGCAATCAACGAAGAAGATGGGGATAGTGATTGCGACATTGACAACTGGGTGCGTCCAAGGGTCCCGGGTGAAGTTCTCCGCAATTGGTCTTCTGAAGAGATTATCCAAGTCACTCTTCTTGAAGAGTAACTTTCTTTGTTTATTTGTGCATATCCAAGTCTTACGTTCCGCCCAGGGCGTAATGACTCATTGTAGGGCTCATCTATGTGAATACCTACATTTTTTATCGTAAATAAAGGACGTCTTTTTGCATTCAAATATTTTGTTCACTGTCTTTCTATTTTTGCAACTTTCAAAAATCAAAAAAATACATTTGGCAATGTTTTGTTTAGTTTTCACTCCTTCATCACACTCATAAGCACATACCATCACTCATGCAGATGCACGTCACCGGATCCTATTGATAACAGTTCTGCTATGGCTCGCTTCGACTTTGAAAATCCAATCTTTCAAGCTGAAGAAGAGGGTGATGAAGACTGTGAACTCCCAGAAGAACTTGTCAGGTTGTTAAAACAGGAGGAAAGGGTCATTCAACCGCATCAAGAGTCTATTGAAGTGATTAATCTCGGCACCGAGGACGTCAAGAGAGAAATCAAGATAGGGGCTGCTTTAGAAGATAATGTGAAGAAGGGGCTGATTGAATTGCTGCAAGAGTATGTTGACATCTTTGCTTGGTCTTATCAGGATATGCCAGGGCTTGACACAGACATTGTGGTACACCGTTTGCCTCTCAAAGAGGATTGTCCTCCGGTCAAGTAGAAGCTCAGAAGAACAAGCCCAGAGATGGCTGTCAAGATAAAGGAAGAAGTGCAAAAGTAGTTGGATGCAGGGTTTCTAGCGGTTACAAATTATCTGCCATGGGTGGCAAATATCGTTCCAGTACCTAAGAAGGATGGAAAGGTACGGATGTGTGTTGACTACTGGGATCTGAACAGAGCTAGTTGTAAAGATGATTTCCCATTACCTCACATCGACGTTTTGGTGGATAACACAGCTCAGTTTTCGGTATTCTCCTTTATGGATGGCTTTTCTGTCTATAATCAAATTAAGATGGCACCAGAAGACATGGAGAAGACAACTTTCATAACCCCATGGGGCACCTTCTACTACAAGGTAATGTCGTTTGGTCTGAAAAATGCTGGGGCAACATATCAACGAGCTATGGTAACTCTTTTCCATGATATGATTCATCATGAAATCGAAGTTTATGTTGATGATATGATTGCCAAATCTCAGACGGAAGAAGAACATTTGGTGAATTTGCAAAAACTGTTTGAGCGTTTGAGGAAATTCAAGCTGAGGCTTAATCCGAACAAGTGTACTTTCGGGGTGAGGTCTGGAAAACTGCTGGGTTTTATTGTTAGTGAAAAAGGGATTGAGGTGGATCTTGCCAAAGTAAAAGCAATACAAGAAATGCCTGAGCCAAGAACAGAAAAACAAGTATGTGGTTTCTTAGGGAGGTTGAACTATATTGCAAGGTTCATCTCTCACCTAACAACCACGTGTGAGCCAATATTCAAATTCTTAAGAAAAGATCAGGCTATCAAGTGGAATGATGATTCCCAAATGGCTTTCGAAAAAATAAAAGAGTATTTGCAGAATCCTCCAATCCTTATGCCTCCAGTCCCAGGGAGATCGCTGATTATGTATTTGACAGTACTTGATAATTCCATGGGTTGTGTTCTCGGTCAACACGATGAGACAGGTAGGAAAGAGCATTGCATCTACTACCTGATTAAAAAATTCACAGATTGCGAATCGAGATACTCAATGCTTGAAAAGACATGTTGTGCACTTGCATGGGCTGCTACACGATTGAGACAATACATGCTGACTCACACAACCTTACTGATCTCCAAAATGGATCCAATCAAGTATATATTTGAGAAGCCAACTCTCATCGGAAGGGTTGCTCGTTGGCAAATGGTACTGACAGAGTACGACATCCAGTAGACATCCCAGAAAGCCATCAAAGGGAGTGTTCTGTCAGACTATCTTGCTCAGCAGCCGATTGATGATTATGAGCCAATGAAGTTTGATTTTCCGGATGAAGACATCATGTTCCTCAAGATGAAAGACTGTGAAGAGCCAGTTGTTGAGGAGGGACCTGATCCAGATGAATAGTGGACTTTAATGTTTGATGGGGCCGTCAATGCCAAAGGAAGTGGAATTGGTGTTGTCATTACCACTCCGAAAGGTGCCCACATGCCTTTCACCGCTCGTCTGACTTTTGAGTGCACCAATAATGAAGCTGAGTATGAGGCATGTATCTTGGGTATTGAGCAAACCATTGATTTGAGAATCAAGACTCTGGACATCTTCGGAGATTCAGCTCTAGTGATCAATCAAGTGAATGGTGATTGGAATACTCTCCAGCCTAATCTGGTCCCCTACAGAGATTACACGAGGAGACTGTTGACTTTCTTCACAACAGTAAAGCTGTATCATATACCTCGTGATGAGAATCAGATGGCAGATGCTCTTGCTACTATATCCTCCATGATCAAGGTGATTTGGTGGAACTATGTTCCTAGGATCGATGTTATGCGCCTTGATAGGGTCGCGTATGTGTTTGCTGCTGAAATGGTAGTTGATGACAAGCCATGGTATCACGATATCAAGTGCTTTCTGAAGAATCAAGAGTACTCTGCAGGGGCATCCAACAATGATAGAAAGACTTTCAGAAGATTGGCAGGCAGTTTCTTCTTGAACAAAGACGATGTGTTGTATAAGAGGAACTTCGACATGGTTTTGCTCAGATACGTGGATAGACATGAAGCAGACATGTTAATGCAGGAAGTTCATGAAGGCTCCTTCGGTACTCATGCCGACGGACATGCAATGGCTAAGAAATTGTTAAGAGCGGGTTATTACTGGATGACCATGGAATCTGATTGTTTCAAATATGCTCGGAAGTGTCATAAATGCCAGATTTATGCTGATAAGGTGCATGTGCCGCCAAATCCTCTGAATGTGATGTCTTCGTCGTGGCCGTTTTCTATGTGGGGCATTGATATGATTGGAAAGATTGAGCCGAATGCTTCCAATGGGCATCGCTTCATCCTTGTTGCCATCGACTATTTCCCCAAGTGGGTCGAAGCAGCGTCATTTGCGAAGGTCACCAGATATGTGGTTGCCCGATTCATTAAGAAAGAAATCATTTGTCGTTATGGGATTCCCGAAAGAATCATTACTGATAATGGTTCTAATCTCAATAACAAAATGATGAAGGAGTTGTGCAAGAACTTCAACATTCAACATCATAATTCTTCCCATTATCGTCCTAAGATGAACGGTGTTGTTGAGGCAGCAAATAAGAACATAAAGAAGATTGTGCAGAAGATGGTCGTTATGTATAGAGATTTGCATGAGATGGTACCCTTCGCCTTGCATGGGTACCGTACTTCAGTACGTACATCGACAGGGGCAACCCCTTACTCCCTGGTGTATGGTATTGAAGCAGTCCTACCTGTTGAAGTGGAGATTCCTTCTCTAAGAGTCCTGTTGGATGTCGAGTTAGACGAAGCTGAATGAATTCAGACAAGGTTCAATGAGTTGAGTCTTATCGAAGAGAAGCGAATGGCAGCCATTTGTCATGGGCAGTTGTATCAAAGTCGGATGAAGAGAGCCTTTGATCAGAAAGTGCGTCCTCGATGCTTCCAAGTCGGAGATTTGGTGTTGAAAAGGATCCTTCTTCCTCAGACAGATCACAGGGGAAAGTGGACTCCTAACTATGATGGACCATATATTGTCACCAAGATTTTTGATGGTGGAGCCTTAATGCTTACAACTATGGATGGTGAAGACTTCGCTTCCCCTGTGAACTCAGACGCAGTTAAAAAATACTTCGCATAAAATAGACCCGCTGGACAATAAAAAAAATAGTCCAGGCAAAAAATGGGCATCCTGGCGAACCAAGAAAATGAAAAGGTTCGGGAAAAAGTTAGGGATTAAAAATGAAAAGATTGTACACCTGGTAAGTTGAAAACCTGAAAAAGGCAACTTAGGCAAAAATGGGTATCCCGGTGGATTGAAAACTCGAAAGGGCGATCCAGGTAAAAGTTAGGGATTAAGCGAATGACTGTGTTCTGATTAGTTCTGAATCTCATCTCGTGTCGATAACTGGAAACTTTCTAAGAATAGGAAACAGTCCAATCACCTTTTTCAGAAAGCTGATCATTTAGAGGATCTTGAAGACGAGCGAGTCATAGTAGAATTGGAACCCGATAGAAATCCATTTCACATGGCCATTAGATTAATTTTTGTTTTTATCTTTTATGCAATTACCTCTTTGCAGGGATTACTTCCTGATGTAAATGCCTATTCAGAGGCCATTCAATCAATAAAATCATGTTATTCAGTATATCTCTGTGTTCATTTTCATTTTACTGGTTTGTTTGCAAAATATGACGCCGGAATTTTTGATAAACATTGCATCATGAAACATAAGAGCTTTACAAGTACATGCTTAATAAACATTTAAAATTGCTGCAAATTTTAAGTGCTTTGGATCGTCTATTCAGAGCAGGTACACTCGGGGCATTTCCTTAAGGTTCCCAGCAGATGATCACGAATGTTTTTCTTCAACAGTTGGTATTTGGTATCTTATCCCTGCAAAGTTGGTCCAAGCATTGGATTCTTCAATCCCCAGCAGATTCTCACTATTGTACTTCCCCAAGCATTTGTTTCAGATTATACATTCCCCAGTAGAGTCGATAGTGTCAGATTGTATCTTCCCAGCAGAAGCGGCTGCTCCTCAGAGTTCGATGCCAGATCGATGATCTCGACGCTAGATCCATGGTCTCTTTCCTTGAAGAGGAATGTCGGTACCGTATCGGTGCTTGCTTCCCCTGCTGAGTCGTCTCCCTCGCAGATTATGGTTGTCAGAACCATTGTCGCTTTCCTCAATAACAAGCTTTCAGTGTCATTCTCTCCCCAGTCAGAGTCTCAATATTTTGTTATTGCCAGAACACCACGTGGTTGGTCATTTCCCCACAGAGTTCTTTATGTTGTGTATCTCCAATAGCATTGCCAGGGTCCAGAAGATTGTGATCATTTCCCCAGCAAAATTCCTTGCCTCGGCTTGGTGTTCTCTCTAACCTAGCATTTTGCATCCCTGCATGTAGAATCATATCGCATTGCATCCTCCCAAATCGCGTAGCATTTCCATTTTCATGGAGCATTACGCCATTGAAAAATTCAAACATATGCATGTAAAGCATAAGACATTCTCGGTATCCTAAGTGATAAACCAGAAGTTTGTTTCCAGTACTTAGACTGAAGGTTGTTCATGACTTGTCCTTTATTATTCCCAGCAGGGGTCGTTGGTCCACGTGCCGCCTCAATTATCATTTTCCCTATTTCTGCCGATACTGACAGGCATGCAAGTTTCCGGTATTCAGACCGAAGTGGCATTCAAGCCAGTTTTCCGATGTTCAGATCGAAGAAGTTTCCGACATTCAGGTCGACGCAACTTGTGGCATTCAGGCCAGTTTCCGGTACTCAGACCGAAGTGGCATTCAAGCCAGTTTTCCGATGTTCAGATCGAAGAAGTTTTCAACATTCAGGTCGACGCAACTTGTGGCATTCAGGCCAGTTTTTCGATGTTCAGATCGAAGAAGTTTCCGACGTTCAGGTCGACGCAACTTGTGGCATTCAGGCCAGTTTCCGGTATTCAGACCGAAATGACATTCAGGCCAGTTTTCCGATGTTCAGATCAAAGAAGTTTCCGACGTTCAGGTCGACGCAACCTGTGGCGTTCAGACTAGTTTCCGGTATTCAGACCGAAGTGGCATTCAGGCCAGTTTTCCGATGTTCAGATCGAAGAAGTTTCTGACGTTCAGGTCAACTTGTGGCATTCATGCCAGTTTCTGGTATTCAGACCGAAGTTGCATTCAGGCCAGTTTTCCAATGTTCAGATCGAAGAAGTTTCCGACGTTCAGGTCGACGCAACTTGTGGCATTCAGACCAGTTTTTCGGTATTCAGACCGAATTGGCGCTCAGGCCAGTTTCCCGGTGTTCAGACCGATGTTGATAATCTCGTATCTTCCGATGCTCATATCGAAGTCATTTCTAGTATTCAGATTGATGAGCGGCATTCAGGCCATGATTATTTCTGTGTTACCATTTGTTTTGGTATTCAGGCTAACATTCCTTTTTCGGTATTCAGACCGACTCTTACCTTACCCAAACGGATTCTTTGTTGATGTTCAGATCAAGACCACCTCTTTGCCGATCCTGACAGGCATTATTACTTTATTTTTCACTTTCCTACTTTAGTGTAAATTTTCGGGCTTTTATCGTATTCAATCCCTTGATACCTCGAAAGTGCGAAAGTCGTTGCTATCTTCATTTCGGGTTTCCATTTGATTGAATAGGGGAAGCTGTAATACCCCAAAATTTACCCTACAATTTTTCCTGGAAGCATGGGATTATGTTTCACACTTCATTGGCATCATACTAGGTCATACTCATTGCATACTGCATTAGTGGCTTGAAAATCAGGTTTTGATTGATCACTCCTTAATAGAAGGCGCCCACACAAAGCAAGATTTAGAGTTGGACTTCATTCTCTAAGTATACAAGTCTCAAGGGTCTCAGGGGGCTCCAGGTATCTTATTATGGTCCTCAGTTCATCAGTGAAGGATTCAGAGTTATCAGAGTGTTCATCTGGATTTAATTAGGAAATTAGGGTTTCATGGCTACCTGCAACAGGCAATGCTTGGTTGGATGTAGAGGAGCTCATCCATGTCATGATTGGAGAGGCATCTTGGCCTAGGAAGACTCACAATTATCTCAGAAAGATCCATTGACAAGCAGTGCAATCGGTTCCCGATCAATTTTGCCCTAAAATTAGGGTTTGGTATAAAATCAGTTTATTTCTGATTCTTTGGGTGAAACTCTTTTCCATGGCCCTCGATATGTCCACAAGGGTCTACATACAAAAAAATAAGTTTTTAATTTGAGCCAGAAGTGCTTCAATTGATCACTGGAATCGGGAATCAGACAATTTTGGAAAAGTCAATTGTGGGGCCAGTAAAGTCAACTCCTGACTTTTTGAGAGTGGAATCTCAAAATTCATTCCTAGGGGAGCCTACATGTGAAATTTGATCAAGGATGAATCATGGATTTGTCATTTAATCAGGAATTAGAAAAGTTACTTAATTTGGAAATGGTTGACTTTCCATTTTGAGCAAGTTTTTATGATCTTGCACTCACTTTAAGCCCATCTTCCATCAAGGTAAAAGCTCCATTTGAAACTTTCTTCAACATGAAAGTTGTTCCTCTTGTTCCAAGCTTACTAGAAATATAAAGTTTGCTCCATTTGGATCAAAATTGAGAAAGTTATGCTTGGTCAAAGTAGGGCATATTTTTAGGACACTTAGAAAAATTTCTAAGTCTAAAAATCTTCAAATTTTGTCAAACTTTTTGGCCAGTCTTCTTTCACCTCAAGGAACCAATTGAAATTATTTTCTTCACAACAATTATACCTTGTCATGTCCTCTTTCACCTCCCTTTGGAGTCATCTCATTTGGATCCATGGTTTGAGAGAGAAACTCACTAAAAGTTGGTACCATGACTTGAAATTTCCAGGCAGATTTCAAGTTACCTTGGCCAGCCTTGCATTCTTTCAGTTTTGCTCAACTTTAGGCCTCTTTTTAGGTTACTTCTACTAACCATTTCTTTTAACTTTGAACATCAAAGATACTCTCCAATATGCCATCTTTCATATGCCTTTGGAATGAGATTCATAGGATGTTTCATTTGCAAGATATTAACCTTTAAAGTCATCACTTAGACCTGATTTTTGTGCCCAACATTTATGCCTAACTTGCCCAACCAATCTTGCAATGGTGTGACATGATCTTGAGGTCCATTTTTCATCTTCTTCCACTCCCTATTTCCACCCATTCTCAACATGAAACATGCTATACTCCATATTATCTCTCTATTGTTTGCATTATCTCCTCAATTTGTGATTTGCTCATCAAGTTATGCTGCCATAAAGTCACCACCTTGAACTGATTTTCTTGCTTGCTGCCAAACCAAACCATGCATGCTACACAAATGCACCTCCACAGCCAATGTTTTGTTTTCCTTATTTGGCCATACATCATATTTCCACTCACCTAGAAGTCTTGCCAAAATAAGAAACGACATCTCACATGCCCTTTTCCATTTCTAATACACCTCACCAAATGCATCACTTGCTCACCCCATGGATAAACATTATTTCAGAGCCCATTAAGGAGTATTTGACCCACAATACTTAAAGCAAGAAACCCTAAGCATGAAAGGAGGGCAGTGGATTTTCGAGCAAGAAAAGGCAAGGTTCATTAGAAGTCAGCTTTTATTTCTCACCAAGTTCTTGAGGTGAAGCTTTTGAAGCACCAAGGAAGCATCATTTTCTTCTAGTCTCTCCACAGTCAAGAAGCAGTGGACTAGACTTCCACTAGGTAACTCTCTTGCTCCATTTCCATAGCCATTTATTGATACATCTATGCTCATTATCATGTTTGTTTCAATGTTATTCATGTACTTATGCTTACTTCTAAAGCCCTTAGTACGAGGCATTGTTCATGGTGTTGAGTTGTGTTGTTGGTTTTCTGCTCATGCCCGTGTTCATATTGACACCTTGCTGCTAATTTTTCTCCATGAATAAGCTACCATTTCACTTAAAAAGGTTACCACGTTAATCATTGCATTTTGTACTTGAGATCTGGGCTTTGCTTCATGATTTTTGATGCACTATAGTGTTAGTATTTTTGTGTTGAAGTTGAGAGAAACACACTGCATTTCCTGCGTTTTCTGCATGATTATGGTTAGGGTTTGGCTCAAGGAAGAAGATGATTGTGTGTCATCTTGAGAGCCCTTGGATCCATCGCCTCTGTTTTAATCTTGCCCGTCCGTTTTGTTTTGTCTTTTAGTGACTTAAATGAAAGTGACCAATTGATTTATGTTCACATGGCTTTTTTAATTAAAATGTTCATTTAATTATGTCACGTCCAGATTTAATGGTGGTTTGGATTGTGGGCCTTTGCTGGTTGCTTTTCACACCCCACGTTTATGGCCCATCAGCGCATCACTTATTCCCAGTACAGTCATAAATGCTAATACACCCCCCTTTTCATGTTATTTTTTTTAATTCCCAATTTATTTCTGTTTTGATTTTAATTAATTTAAAATGTTTTCTTTGTTAATAAAAATATCCAAAAATATTTTCCATATTGCTTGATGCCTTATTTAATTTTATTAAATTTTTATTTTCGCATTTATTTAGTATTAATATTTTATTTTAATTATTCATTCTAAGTGGTCCATTTTAGCATACATTAGATTCTTGATTTTATTTTTATAACTTAAAATTATTTTCAGCTTCTGATTTTTGGGATTAAGGTTGACCACTGCCCCATGGTCAAACTGACTTTTTCTTAGATTTTTATTTCACATTTTTAATTTATTCTTGATCTATTTTTAACCTAGTTTTGTTGATTGACTTTTGGTTTGACTTCTGTTTTATTTCAATTAATTCATGTACTAATTTTCATTATTTTTAAAATCTTTTTGGGGGATGACGATATCCTGACCCCACCTTACTTAGTTTAATTTTTCATAATTTTCCTGATTAATTTTCTATTTATTTGATATTTTTTAAGTTGGCTCGAATTTTTAGTTGACTTCTTTATGATCAATGTTTGATTTAGGGATTACTTATGGCAATTGAAGAGTTCTTTTGATCCTCCCTTGTTCATCTCATAGGCCATGTATTAGAGGCCTTTATCTTGATTTTATTTGATCCTTACCTCATTTCTTGATTTAATTATTTCAGTGGACCCTTTTTGTGCATCTTTTCATCTGTCTGGTTCATCTGTTATCTGATATACTTGTTTCTTTCATCCATGCTTACTATTGCTTGATTGTTTAACATGTTCATACATCCCATGCCTTGTTTAATGCTCCGTTATTTCTCTCTTTGATTCTTTGATTTGATTATATACTTGTTTACTTATCTGATTTGATTGATAACTATTGCCTACTTGTATGATGATTGAGGCATATATTCTTATTGTTTGATTGCCATGAACCATCCCCATTCGTAACAAATGTACCCCTATCCCATAAAGTGTATAACATTTATTCTTTCATTCTTTATTCATCTGTTAATACAAGAATTAAAACGAACATCCGATAATCATTTCAAAAGAAGATCAAAAGCTCGATCCAACGTCGAGTAATCATTTTCAAAACTTAACAGAACCAGTACGCATTCATCCATCCTCTTGCAAGTCGATCGCCTTAGGCATCGCCATCTACCTTTATCCGTGGTTCCTCTCCTTGCTTCATCTGTCAACTCTTGTTCCGTTTAGGTAGCACCCATTAGGTAGAACCCTTTGTATGATAACATAGGTAGAATTCCCTTATTCTTTGCATGCTAACATTAGGTAGACGTTCCCCTCTGTAAATCCTAACACATAGGTCCACATTGCATGACAACTCTAGGGAAGAGCTTCCCCACTTTTAGACCTTCCGTGCGTCTCCGATCTTGTGGCATGTCAGTCCATTCTATTGCAAAGAGGTAACTGCCTAAGACTCGATTCAACGAGCTGCGACACCTACTGCTAGGATGTTGAACACATTGCCCACTTTCCTTTGACACAGCTGGTGTCCTCTTTTGTAAGTCCATGTTCAGATGGAAATCCTTAACCCCTAGTTAGCCGAACTACGGCAACTCTGATTCTCATGTTCAGATGAGATACGTAGGCACGAGACGCGATGTCTTGCCGAGTTTGATTGACGGCTAACAACTAATCCTCGCTTACTTTCGCCCGTGCTGCGATTTTTTTCTCTCGCCCTCGTTGCGATCGAGACCTTCCCTTTCTCTTGCCCTAGTTGCAATCGAGATCCTTGTTCCCATAGTTAGCTGAACTACGTTTTGCTCTAATTCTCATTCCAGATGAGATACGTAGGCATAAGACGCAATGTCTTATCGAGCACACTTCTTTCGCCCATAGGTAGCCGAGCTACGAAGACTCTGATTCTCATACTCAGATGAGATACATAGGAAGTGGATGTGACATCCTTGCGAGTCATTTTCTTTGGACCTTCTTTTAGCAGATAGTACCTTAGATATACCTATACCCTTTAGACTAGAACAACAAGAGTGGATACCGTAGAGTACTACGGATGCATAGGGGTGCTAATACCTTCCCTTCGCATAATCGACTCCCGAACCCTAGATTTGGTTGTGAGACCTTGTCTTTTCCTCTCTTCAGGTTTTCTTCGATCGTTTCCTTTCCCTCCTTTGGGATAAATAATGAACGGTGGCGGCTCTTCTGTTTTTTTCCCGCCGGTTGTTTTTCGCGTTGCGACAGACATCACACTACCTGACAACAACTATTCCTCCTTATCGTCTTGCTTTATCTCATGGAAACCTTAGCTCGTGTTCTTACGAATATACAATCCAAGTTACACACTTACACTTATGGATATCTTATTCCCATCCTCTATCATGGGAGAATAACTTACACATCCTACCAACATAGTATAGTAGCATTGTGTATATTCGGTACCACTCCCATGGTAGGTCTACTTCTGAGGCCATACATATTAGCAACATGTCTAACCACTTACACGTCACTAACACTTACAAGATACTGAACTGATCTCTTGAGATCACCTAACTAAGAACTTCACTCTGGTCATGACGGCTCAAACTTGTTAAACTTTGCTATAAGTTTCCTCTCTCACAAGACTAGTATGATAAACCTTTAGATATTCCTCAATATCTTATGGAATATGATGTCTAATAAGAATACTGTCAACAACTACTACTAACCAATAAGACTCTGTTATAAACCATATGCAATCACTTCCTCAAATACCCACACACATCTCTACGAATTCAACATTGCACGAGAGTTACAACCTTGGTTCACCATTTCTTTATTATCCTCGTGGAATTCAATCATGGAAATACATCAGAACGACAAGAACAATGCAGTAAGAGCACAACCTCAACTTCATGGATCAACACCCACAAGTTCTCTGCCATGAGGTTTGCATACATAGGTGTAGTGTCACGACGTAATTCATAACTTAAAATTAATCCCACAATGACACAATAGTCAACACATCATCAAAGAGATACCATGACCATCCCATGTTAATCATACCACCTCATTCCCCCAATTGATTTTGTGGTGAGGATCAAGATAACAAAGTTTTCTTGTTCAACAAAAGATAGATTCGAAATACTTCGACCAAGACATAAACGGGTAGTTCTCCTACTCTTGAAAACCAAAATAATACGCATTCAACGTGAACCTTGACATTACCACATACTCATTGAATTGGATTCTCTTCCATTCTGATATCTATTAAAAAAATTATCACACAAAAGCCACTTATCTAGATGACCTGCTACTGACAAACCTTATCGCCTCCTTATGAGTCCATACGACATAGTTTTTTTCACGTTCCACACTTAGCTCCTTATTCAAGCTTGGTTTGTCTTTCGCTGTCTAACATAAACTCAATTTCTCAGAACACAAGACTCATTACTCAACAAAGCGTGTATCACTTCGCATCCATCTCAAGACAAAGAATCCATTACACACATTGTGACCATAATTCCGCCATCACATACTTCTCTTAACACCTAGGTTTAACTTTTTCCATTACACTCCTTCCTCTAAAAATCTCCACATGTGAAAGACCATCAACCATACACCCCTATCTTAGCCTCAATAAAATCCTTATGACTCCATAGTCTCCTTATTTGAAGTGCATTCCACTATAGTAGTTTTAATGCAAGATTTACACTGCCCCCAACTCTATATTTGCTTCCTTTCTAAGGTAATCGTCTCAACTCAAATTACATAACCATTCTACTAGAATTACTTAAATATCACTGGAGCTTCCATTACTATATAATGTGCGTTCTCTCTCTCCAACACAACTCTTATAATTGATCCTTAGGTAACTCAATATTCCATATTGGTCTCTTACTAACACTGAACCTCTGACGAGCTATCTTGAATCTGATCTCCCTTCTAAGACTGGATATACTTCATTTATCTTCTATCCTCCATTTGGTCCATACCTATTTCACTTGGAATAGGAAGCCATGTCCTCGAGTCTCTCCTTGGACTTCACCACTACCTTAGGCTCCCAACAACATTGGACGTCCTTATCTCTCAAGTCCTTAACCATTTGCAAGGTACCATTCCATATATATATACTCCACGAAGTACTCTCGTTCTTCTAAAATGTTTTAGTGGCCTTATAAATTGAAACTATGATACGCTACCTCACTTCCAGACCTCATGACATATGTGCAACATAACCATCCTTTCTCCTTCACCATACGGAATTACTTCCAATACTTATTCCATATCAGGGGGTATATCTTATTCCACTAGAAAAGTCACGTCTCTCTCAAAGCTCTGATAGTGCATCCGAAATCCTTAACTTCCCGACTTCCTCAACACTACTTGATTGTATGAACCACAAACCACCCCTTAATTCTACATTACCTGAATCACAACCCTGACTGAAACTTTAACTGAGCCACCTGGTTCCCCCTACTTTCTAACTCTTGGCTTGAGACTACCCTCAAAGCACAAGTTCCACCCACACTTCGGAGTCCTCGTGGTAGCTCACCCATGATCCTACCTACCACCCACATAACATTAGGTTGATCAGGACCAATACTACATACAGTGATATTGAAAGTCATGTTAGCTAAACACGCATATGAGGCGGGAATAGATTTACTTATGATGTTTCAAGGCTAGGTCGAGAATTGACCTACTCTGATACCAACTATAACAACCCGTATAATATATATCTAGAATAATATCATACAAGTGTTATTAATTGGTACTGATCTGACATAAGTGCCTAATGGCATCAATATATACACATGTCCAAACTAAAAACATCAATGGGACATGTTACACAATAGTGCCTAAAAAATAAAAATCTAAGAACTATGTACAATGTCTTCATTATACACAACACCATAGCGGAAGATCACGATAATCATCGTCCCTTGAAACATCCGTAGTCAGCTTCTCTTGAATTCAACCTGAAAGGAATACCTAAAAAATAACAACAATAATAGGATGAGATAATAATCTCAGTGAGTTCTCCTATCCTATGGGTCAACTAGGCTATACAAGGTTTTCTAATCGATTTTAACTCAAGTATTCACCTTCCGTTACCGGTGCATCATTCGAACCTTATAACTAGGACTTGAGTATCTGAGGGGTAATCTCTATGTATGGAAACATGTTACTTAAGTGCATCCACTCAACAAAATCACTATTCTGATGCACGAAACATCAATCCTCGAACGAACTTACGTCTAAGCAAGGCCCGATTCATGCATGCTCGTATGATTCGACTTTCGTGGTGGATATTGGGTCCTCTATGAGTTCCAAACTCATTTCAAGCGACTATCACCCGTATGGGACTCTAACCCACTTAGGGTATCTTTCACTGTATGGGAGTCTAACCCATTTAGGTGTCCACCTTTCCCCCACGTCGACCGTGGTTGGGGCTCAAACCCAATTGAGGCACGAACCATTGGTGCCACATCCCTACTTACCGCTTTACATAATCCTTTGAAGTGGTATGTGCACCACCAAAACTAATTCTGAATATGTGATTAATTCACAACAAAAAATAGGACTTTCGGAGCAACGCTCCTCACCAAAATAGGACTTTTGGAATAAAAGTTCCTCACCAAAATATCAAATAAATCTCATGATATCATATCAATTCTCATGGCATCATAACATGATCCATTCTCATTACATAAAAACACATATGTTCCATACAAAGAATATTGATTCATTTATCAGGTGAATACTTGTCCACGATACACACCTAGGCACCGTTGCGTCCAAGCATCACTGTATATTCATTTCCATAACCTAGATTATCTTTCTAAGTTATTAATCAAGTTACTCTCCTAGGTTTCCTCACTCATCTTTTTAAGGTTTTTAATCATGTTATTTCACAATCAAATATAACAACAATGTTTAACATTCATCATAATATAATTCATAGAATTTGTAAGGCACGTAATATACTATAACATGGTATAATAATGATAGTCTTTTACGTTATCTTTCTAACATATTCGTCCGCGTCCAAAGTGGAGTTATAACACTCAAATAATCTAACAAACTAACTTAATCGAGAATATAGGTTAACACTTGTTCCTTGCACAAATATACAACAACAAGAGCTTAGCCCAGTGGCAAGGCTTGTTCCATATTAAGGTGGTAATAATCGAACCTCATTGGTGACGTATTTTAATTTATCAAAGAATTATTTTATGTGAATTGATTGATCAAATGAATCAATGGGATATTTCTCATAAAATTTCATTATACCAATCTTTTGAATATGGGAAACCAACCTATAGAAAACATATTTCTTCTACTCACTCTTTCTTCCACTAGTACTCACCTGAATATGGTGAGAATAAGATGAGATGATGTTGGTGAAAATGATGATCCTCCATGGATTTTCTTCTTTTTCCTCCAAGCTCTTCTTTTCTTTCTCTCTTCTTCTTTCTTTTCTTTTCTTTTCTTTTCTTTTCTTTTCCTTTTCCTTATAACTTTCATTCTCCCTTCTTCTATTCTTATCCTCTTTTCTTACCAACCTCCAGTCTTCTTATCCATCACACATACATATACTAATATATATATATATATATATATATATATATATATATATATATATATATATATATATATATATAATATTAAATAGTGACATAAAATATCCCAATTGATATTTTGTCTTCTGGTACCAATTGACCAATTATTAATGTTACTAAAATATCATCTCTTGTACTTAGTAATATTGGTCTGTCTCTTTTATTAATAATTAATCTCTTCAGAGGTCACTGGTTACTCTTACGGTCCCAATTGACAACATTTAGAGCACATAGGAACTCTAATTATTAAAACTGATAATAGATAGAGTACATAGGAACTCAATTGGTCTCAACTGACAACTAATTGAGCATTTAAAGGAATATGGAATATTACAAAAAATGATACAAAACCATTGTGAAGATAAAAAGGTGGATAATTTATTTATAGCTCTTCTTCACGCACAATATAATTTCTCATATGTGGAGACTAATCTTCTAAAAGAAAAATGATTATGCGGTGACTTTTTAAAATTACGGTTATATATCCTTTAATATATTCTTTTTCAGATTAGCAACACAATCAATATCATTCTCATAGAATTATTGATTAAAATTTTATGTTGAAGGAAGGTCGTCAGTTACTTATAAGTATCAAATCATAGACCTCAACCAAAACAAACTCACAACTTATTTCATATTGTGATAAAAATCTACATAGCCATGATAACAAACTATATGCTTGATTGGTCAAATATAGATTTGAAAAAAAAAACTAATGTGGCTATGATAGAGTTTCCTTTTTCATAATGGACAACCATTCGTTCCAGAGAGCCTGGAAGTTCATGACTAGGGCATCATGTGTCAAAATATTGACTATAAAGAAAAAATATTTTTGGTTTTCTTGGAAACTCTTTGTATGGTTAGTCACGAAGCTCTTTGTTCATTATATCTTTTGGACGTAAATTAGATGAATGTTAAAATTTTACTTCGTAATAAAAATATTTATGAAATAATATAGTATAACCACGAGAAACTTTATGCCAATAGAAAAAAGTAGATGGTTTGAAAATTAATAAAATTCTTTTGAGTTAATAAAGCTATCTCTTGAGTGATACCGCATAGTCATGCAACTTAATTGTCTCACTTGGTTTTGAGATGAATATTATAATATTAATTGTCTTATTTATTTTAAGATAAGTATTTTAAAGTTAGTTGTCTTATTCGGTTTTGAGATGAATAAGAGGAAAAATTATGGGTTATTATAAAGTATGTGGGAGTAAATTTATGTTTCTTATATAATCTATCGATTTTATTGTATTAAGTGGAGTTTTTTTTTCACGTCAAACCAAGAAGTCTCTAATTAAAATTTAGTGTGAAAGATCATGGGGACACCTCGGTTATTTTGATATTTAGATATTATTCTCATTGAATCCTTTGAAAATGTGTATATTTGAACAAATCAATATTTAATTGCTTAAATAAATAAAAAAGCAACCATGAGGATTGCTATAGAGAACAAAAGAGTTTCTGCTCATAAATCGAAGATCTAACAACGAGGAGGTCATTAGTATATTCAAATCAAATCTTTTAATAGTCAAATAGACATTCTAAGACGATAAAAATAAAGGTAAGTATTTACGTCACACAGTTACAATTCATTATAAAGTTTTTAAAGACCACTCAAGTTATGTTGTGTTGTAAGACAATCATATAGTGTTTCAGTAAAGGATTTTAAAAATTCCATTGACTAATAAGTTATTGTTATTGAAATACAATATATACATATAAAGTTTATTTTAAGAGACTCAATCATTAAAGACTTGACATATAACGTCTTTCATATGATTCTTGTCACTAAGAATGTCTTAGATTAGTGAGAGACATTACTTATTCATGTTTTATATTATCGTTTTCATATCAATATAGACTTTATGCTAAGATTATCTGAAAAAATAGAGTTTACGTGGTTATTATTGTTATAACCATTTCTATGTCGTTTATGCAAATATTGAATTTGCAAACTTCGGCTTGATCTTGTAATATCCCATATTCCCTTAAATGCTAAATTGGTTGTTAGTTGAGACCATTTGAGTTCCTATGTAATCTATCTATTATCAGTTGTAACAATTTAAGCTCATATATGCTCTAAGTATTATCAGTTGGGACCAATAAAGTAACCAGTGGACTCTGAAGACATCAATTTTATTAAAAGAGATGGACCATTATCAATAAGTATAAGAAGAGATATTTTGGTAACATTGATAATTAACCGATTGGTACTTGAAGACAACATATCAATTAAGATATTTTGTATCACTACTTAATATATATATATATATATATATATATATATATATATATATATATCTGTGTGTGTGTGTGTGTGTGTGTGTGTGTGTGTGTGGGTGGATAAGAAGAAAGAAAAAGAAAGGATAAGAATAAGAAGAGAAATGAGTTATATATATATATATATATATATATATATATATATATATATATATATATATATATATATATATATATATATATATGTGTGTGTGTGTGTGTGTGTGTGTGTGTGTATGTGTGTGTGTGTGTGTGCGTGTGTGTGTGTGTGTGTGTGTGTGTGTGTGTGTGGTGGATAAGAAGAAAGAAAAAGAAAGGATAAGAATAAGAAGAGAAATGAGTTAGCAGTAAAGAAAGAAAGAAGAGAAGAGAAGGGAGAAAAGGAAAAGGAATGGAAGAAGAAGAAGAAGATATCCATGGAAGACATCATCATCAACACCATGATTTCATCTTATCTTCTTCAACAAACTCCATCTTATTCTTATACAAGGTGAGTTATAGATAGGAATTTGCCTTTGGGGGAATATAATCTATGTTTTGGGAGTTAGGATTTGTGTGAATCTATGATGAAATTGTTGTTGTTCATACTTCTCTATGATGCTACGTGTTAGTACCATGTTGTTGTTGTTGAAGTTGTTGTCTTTGATTACTTGATGCTTATGTGTTTTGTTGTTGAAGTTATGGAGGTTAATCACATGAATTGATGATGATATATGTTTTGGTATGGTTGGGTATGATTAAAGTTGGAAGAAAGAGTGTTTAGAAGAGGTGTTTTTGGAGTTTATGCATGTATCAATCGATTGGTTGCAGAAAAGTTGTAGAACCAATTGATTGGTTCACGATTCTGTGAAGAAAAGCTGAATTTTTGCAGATGTCAATCAATTGGCTACAATGCTCAATCAATTGGTCCTGTCAAATTTTGTGAAAAATACTTACAGAAACCTCATGCAATCGATTGGTTCCCAACTCAATCAATTGGTCCAGCCTTGTTTTTCCTAAACCCACTTTTTCCTTGTTTCTAATACATCTTAGGAGTCCATTAACTTATACCATGATATATATGTATTAGATTGACAATAATCAGTTGACCTATGCGCAATCGTGTGGGTTTTGACCTAGAATTCCGATTATGTTAAAACGATTGTAGTTTTAGTTTTGTAAATCTGTTTTGGACGTGGTCGGAAGGGTTAGGAAGCTAACGGGGAGGACTATAATATAGAGAGAAGTCTCTATGGGTTATTACATTATAACTTTCCCTTGAGTCCGAGTAACCCCACTGTATGATGATTGGACGAATACTCACTTTGTGGTGTGAGAGTGGAATAAGTTAGAATGAGGTAAGTCATGTGATGGATTTTCCTAGGGTTATTGGGACATGTTAGATTATCATATGTGCGTCTTGTATACTTGATTGTGCAATGAATTGGTTCCATGTCTCCATCATAAGACGAGAATCTTGCCTCCTATTTTTATGGGGTTGAATACATTGGAAAGTGAATCCAATACCCCATCATGTGATAATAATAAACCTTGGGATGCCATGGGTATTGTGTGCATTAGTTATAAATGGTTATGAATTATTGTTGTGTTTCTTATGTGATGCATTTTATAACCTATGCATGAGTTGTTATTGTGTTGATTATGATATGATTGGTTGATTGTATCAGTTAAACAATAATATGACTAAAACTTATGAGTGAGGTAAACCTATGAGAATGCTAGGTAAATGCTTTGAAAGATAACTTAACTGTAATTTCCCGTATTCCCTTAAATGCTCAATTAGTTATCAATTGAGAACAATTTACTTCCTGTGTACTCTATCTTTTGTCAGTTGGAACAATTAGAGCTCCTATATGCTCTAAAGGTTGTCAGTTGGGACCAATAAAGTAACCAGTGAACTCCGATGAGATTAATCATTAATAAAAGAGACAGACCAATATTAATAAGTACAAGAGAGGATATTTTGGTGAGGAACTTTTGTTCCAAAAGCCCTATTTTGGTGAGGAGAGTTGCTCCAAAAGTCCTATTTGTCCAATATTAATAAGTACAAGAGAGGATATTTTGGTAACATTAATAATTGGTCAATTGGTACTAGAAGACAAAATATCAATTGGGATATTTTGATTGCTACCTAATATTATAATATATACTAAGATATATATATATATATATATATATATATATATATATATATATATATATATATATATATATATATATATATATTGTGTGTGGTGGTAAGAAAAGTGGAAGAGATAAGATTGGAGAAAGAGAGAGAGTTATCAGAAAGTGGGAGAAGAGAAAAGAAAGAAAGAGGAAAAAAGGAAGAGGAAGAAGAGAAGAAGATGAAGGAAGGAAGAAGAAGGAAAAGCTCATGAAGAATCATGGAAGCTCATCATCACCATTTTCTACTCATCATCTTCACCATCTCCATGTGTTAGAGGTGAGTTCTAGGTATCACTTTAGATTTAGAAATTAGGGTTTGAAAAACCATGGAATTAATAGTAGGAGAACCCGAGACCTCCTTGGTTTGGTACAAGCCTTACCACTAGGCCAAGGATTTTGTTGTTGAATACTTATGCAATGAATAAATGTTAACCTAAATCTTGATTAGGATAGATTGATGAATTAATTGAGTGTAATAACTTGACTACGCTTATTGTACCATGTTATAATTACTTTGTGTATACCTTATGAATATTATGAATCATATTATGATGTATACTACGTATTATTATTGTAGGTGTGCATGAATAGTTAAAAACATATGATGATTAGTGAGGAAACCTTAGGAGTATAACTTGATTAATAACTTAGAAAGATAATCTAGGTTATGGAAATGAGTATACGATGATTCTTGGATGCAATGGTACCTAGGTGTGTATCGTGGACAAGTATTCACTTGATAAACGAATCAATATGCTTTGTATGGAACATGTGTGATTTATGTATGAGAATGGATCATGTTATGAAGCCATGAGAATTGATATTATATCATGAGATTTTTTTGATATCTTGGTGAGGAACTTTTATTCCAAAAGCCCTATTTTGGTGAGGAGCGTTGCTCCAAAATTCCTATTTCTTATTGTAAATTAATCACGTATTCGGAATTAGTTTTGGTGGTGCACATACCATTTAAAAGGCTTAGGTAAAGCGGTAAGTGGGGATGTGGCACCAATGATTTGTGCCTCAACTGGGTTTGAGCCCCAACCACGGCGGACATGGGGGAAAGGTGGACACCTAAGTGGGTTAGAGTCCCATACGGTGAAAGATACCCTAGGTGGGTTAGAGTCCCATACGGGTGACGGTCGCTTGAAATGAGTTTGGAACTCACAAAGGACCCGATATCCACCACGAAAGTCGAATCATACGAGCATGCATGAACCGGGCCTGGCTTAGACGTAAGTCCACTTGGGGATTGATGTTTCGTGCATCCGAATGGTGATTTTGTTGAGTGGATGCACTTAAGTAACATGTTTCCATACATTGCGAATATCCCTTAGATACGTGAGTCTTAGTTATCTTGTGTGCATGATACATAAGTAATGAGAGATGTAGACTCGAGTTAGGATTTGATTAGAAAACCCTGTAGAGCCAAGTGGACCCATAGGATAGCAGAGCTCACTGAGATTATTATCTCATTCCATTATTGTTGTTACTTTTCAAGTATTCCTTGCAGGTTGAATTCAAGAGAAGCTATCTACTGACGTTTCAAGGGACGATGATTATTGTGATCTTCCGTTGTGAAGTTGTGTGCAATGAAGATATTGCACATAGTTCTTAGATTTTTACTTTTAGGAATCATTATATAACATGTCCCATTGATCTTTTTAATTTGGACATCTATTTATATTGATGCCATTAGGCACTTATGTTGGATTAGTACCAACTAATATTACTTGTATGATATTATTCTAGATATATATTATACGGGTTGTTACATTAAGTCATGAAATGATTTAGATAGTGATGCTTGGACGTAATCGTACCGTGGTGTGTACAACGAACAAGTAGTCACAGAATGATACATTAACATGCTTTGTATGGAACATGTGTGATTTATGTAAGAGAAATGATCATGTTATGATTCCATGAAAATTGATATGATAGCATGATGATTTGTTTGATATTTGGTGAGGAACATTTGTTATAAAAGTCCTATTTTGGTGAGGAACCTTGCTCCGAAAGGCCTATTTGTTGTTGAGAATTAATTACGTATTTGGAATTAGTTGTGATTGTGCACATACACCTTCAAGGGCTTAGATACAACAATAAGTGGGACTGTGGCACCAATGATTCGTGCCTCAATTGGGTTTGAGCCCCAACCATGGAAGACATGGGGAAAAGGTGGACACCTAAGTAGGTTAGAGTCCCATACGGTGAAAGACACCCTAAGTGGATTAGAGGCCCATACAGGTGACGGTCATTTGAACTGGGGATTAAGCCTCATAGAGGACCCGATATCCACCGTGAAAGTCGAATCGTACGAGCATGTGTAAACCCAGCCTAGATTAGATGTAAGTCCATTCAGGGATCGATGTTTTGTGAATCCGAATAGTGATTTATTGAGTTATGTGAACTCAAGTGACATGTTTCCATACATTGAGATTATCCCTTAGTTGCTCAAGTCTAAGTTACAAGGTGAGACTGATGCACAAGTAACGAAAGATGAATACTTAAGTTAGAATCAATTAGAAACCCTATAGAGTTGAGTGGACCCATAAGATAGGAGAACTCACAAAGATTATTATCTCACCCCAATATTGTTATTGATTTTAAGGTGTTGTTTGCACGTTATATTATACAAGAAGAGTTATGCATTGATGTTTCCTGGGAAGCTTTTACTATGATCTTCCGCTGTGGATTTTGTACAATTGTAAATATTGTACATAGTTCTTAGAGTTTTATTTAGGCAGTATTGTAAGACATGTGCCATACGTTGTATTTTATATTATGGACATGCATATAATTATGCCGTTAGGCATTTATGTTGGATCAGTACCAAATAATAACACTTGTATGATATTATTCTAGATATATATTATACGGGTTGTTACAATTGGTATCAGAGCAGGTCGATTCTCGACCTAGCCTTGAAACATCATAAGTAAATTTATTCTTGCCTCATATGTGTGTTTAGACAAAATGATTCTTAATATCACTGTATGTAGTATTGGGCCTGATCAACCTAATGCTATGTGTGTGGTAGGTAGGATCATGGTTGAGCGACAACGAGGACTCCAGAGGTGGTGTAGAGCTTGTATTTCAAGGGTGGACTCAAGTCAAGAGTTTGATAGTAAGGAGAAACGGGTTAATTCAGTTGAAGCCTTAGTAAAAGTCGTAACTTTGGTAACATGTAATTGAAAAGAGGTGTATAGTTCAAGCAATCCTGTAATGCTAAAGGAGTCGGGAAGTGGGGATTTTTGTTGGATGAATTTTCAGAGTTTTGAGAAATATGTGAATCTGCTAGTAGAATAAGATTGACCCACTGATATGGAATAAGTATTGTAAGTAATTCCATATAAGTATTGTAAGTAATTCTATATAGTGAAGGGGAAAGGATGGTTATGTTGCACATATGTCATAAGGTCTAAAAGTAAGGTAGTGCATCGGTGTTTCAATTCCTAAGAACACTGGAATATCTTGGAAGAACGAGAGTATTTCAGGGCGTAGGTTCAAAATGGTACCTTCTAAGTGGTTGAGATATTGAGAGATAAGGACGTTCGACACCTTTGTAAGAGTCTAAGATAGTAGTGAAGTCTAAGAAGAGACTCGAGGCACTGAATGCCCATTCCAAGTGAAACATGTATGCACCAAATGAATGGTAGAAGATAAATCAAGTATATTCAATCTTAGAAGGGAGATCGGATTAAGGTTAGCACGTTAGAGGTTTAAGTGTTAGTGAGAAACTATTATGCAAAGTTGAGTTACCAGGAATTAGTTGAAAGAGATTTGCGTCGAAGAGAGAATAAGCAGTATATAACAACAAAAGCTCTAGTAGGATTGGTTGAAGGAGATTTGTGTTGATGAAAAGAGCAAGTAATTTGGATTCGAGGAATTCTAGTAGAATGGTTCTATTATTGGAGTTAATGGGCTTACCGTAGAAAAGAAGCAAACATAGAGTTTGGGAGCAGTGTAAATCTTGAATTACAACTACCATAATGGAATGCACTTCAGATAAGGAGACTATGGAGTCATAAGGATTTCATTGAGGTTGAGATAGGGACGTGTAGTTGATGATCATTCACATACGAGAACTTCTAGAGGATGGAGTGTAGTGGAGAAAGTTAAACCTTGGTATTAAGAGAAGTATGTGATGGTAGAATTATGGTCACAAGTATGTGTAAGTGATTCTTTGTCTTGAGATGGATGCGAAGTAACACACTCTTTGTTGTGTAATGAGTCTGATGTTCTGAGAAGTTGAGTCTGTGGTAAACAACATAAGACAAGTCAAGTTTGAGTATGAGGACTAAGTCTGGAATGTGAAATGGATTACATTGTGTGGGCTCGTGTGTAGGTAGCAAGAGTTATCTGTTGCAAGTCATCTAGATATGTAACCTTTGTGTGAAGAAGCGTATAGTAAATGCTAAGTTCAGAAGGAAATCCAAGCAAATAAGTGTGTAGTAATGTTAAGGTTTATCTTATGTTCATCTTCTTTGAGTTATAAGAGTAGGAATGGATTATTAGAAGTCTGGTTGTTATTTATCTTTCTGAGTAGTGTTTGATTGGTTTATCATGGGTATGATGTTCACACCTTGTTGAAACTGAGGGTATCCTAAATCTCATAGGTGAACCATGCTCGGTTTAAGTAAGTCTTGGAAATACTATTGTTATGACTAAGAATAACTATTAGGAACATAGTTGGAAGAGACTTACTGAGTGGTGATCTTGCGGAGATCAGTTCAGTATTTTACATATGTGTTAGTAAGGTGGAAGTGGTTGATCATGTCGTGACATTGTATGATTTCTCGGATTCATGGCGTCAGACGTAAATCCCCATGAGAGTAGTACTTATTGTATAAAATGATACTCTATCCTATTACAAGGATTTGTGAGTTGTACTTTCAGGATGGAACATGAATTAGATATTCCTGGAGTTAAACATCTAACTCAGGCTGTATATTAGTAAGAGCATGAGCTAAGATTATGGAAGATGGAACATGACGATTGAGATGAATGATTTTGGATACAAAGTGCAATGTTATCTCCAGATATGTGTGAAATATTGTGTATGATTTTGCTTAAGTTCCTTGGAAGTGGTGTCTCATTGATGATTTGAAGTTCCTTGATGGTGTTACTTTGTTATTGGTCGAGATCCTGTGTCGGTATAAATCTTGAATGAATCAAAACCCTATAAGAGGATTTAATATAGAATATAGTAAACAAAACCGGATATTGTCAAACTAATTTGGTTTAGCTGCTTCGAACACATGATGAATCTGGATGTTGTATATTTTTATGGTTGTAGTAATGTGACTCCTGGATACCTATCTTCTGAAGAGTGTTGGTCTTATTCTAAACTTTTGTGAGTCATCAAGGAAGGTATTCTACTAATGGAAGTAGGTAAGGTTATAATACCATTTTGGATAGTAGGCACTCTGGAGGATAAGTGTGTTTCTATGTAGATTGTTAGCTAACCAGTAGTGCATAGGAATCCTAGGTGTTCCACTGTTGGAATCAGAGTAGCGGTCGAAGGTAATGAATTAAAGAGCTCAATCAAGTCTATGGGGATCAGAAATAGTTACTCGTAAGAATGGAGGTAAGGAAACCTCGTGATAAAGCTATTATCTTATTGGAGTAGTACGAGATAAGTAAAGAAATAAGTGTAACCGTTTGCAGTATATAGTATTGGGCTAAGTGAAATCGATAAGGATGTCAATTGATGGATTATAAAGTTTGCCTTAATTGTTGAAGGAATTATTAGAGAAAAGTCTTCAGTATTGCATGTAGTCGAGGAAATAGTAAATTATCATATAAAGGTTTGAAGAGGGTTGATTACCCAAATCAAGATAAGACGTCCTTGGTATATTTTGTGTGGCTCAGTACGAGAAAGGGAGTTGTATATTCTGCATGGAAAGTGACCAAGTGATTAAGAACGGTATATCCGATAATTTAAGTGGGAATAAGGTTAGAAGTTAATCCAATATCAGAATAAGATTATGGTTGAAATCAAGAAGGTTCAAGAGTTCATGAAAGAAGGAAATTTGTCAGCAAAGATAAGTTGTAAGATTAGAGTATGTTAGAGAATTTAACTGAAGCAAAGTCGAGTGTTGAACTAGGACGGTGATATAAGAAGTGTTTATTTGTGGACTGGAGGAAATTCGGGGGTGGATTTCAATTTCAGGGGGGAGAGTGTAATATCCCATATTCCCTTAAATGTTCAATTGGTTATCAGTTGAGACCAACCGAGTTCCTATGTACTATATCTATTATCAGCTGTATTAATTTGAGCCCATATGTGCTCTAAGTGTTATCAGTTGGGACCAATAGAGTAACCAATGGACTCTGAAGAGATCAATATTTATTAAAAGAGATGGATCATTATTAATAAGTATAAGAAGGGATATTTTGGTAACATTAATAATTGGTCAATTGGTACTTGAAGGCAAAATATCAATTGAGATATTTTGTATCACTACTTAATATTATTTATATATATATTTATATATATATATATATATATATATATATATATATATATATATATATATATATATATGTGTGTGTGTGTGTGTGTGTATATATATATATATATATATATATATATATATATATATACACACACACACACACACATATATATATATATATATATATATATATATATGTGGTGGATAAGAAGAAAGAAAAACAAAGGATAAGAATAAGAAGAGAAATGAGAAGAAAGAGTTATCAGTAACGAAAGAAGATAAGAGAAAGGAGAAAAGGAAAAGGAAGGGAAAATAAGAAGAAGAAGATAGCCATAGAAACCATCCTCATCATCAACAACACCATGATTTCATCTCATATTCTTCACCAAACTTCATCTTCTTCTCCTACAAGGTGAGTTCTAGATAGGAATTAGCCTTTGGGGGAATATAATTAATGTTTTGGGAGTTAGGATTTATGTGAATCTATGACGAAATTGTTGTTGTTCATACTTCTCATTAATGTTACGTGTTAGTACCATGATGTTGTTGTTGAAGTTGTTGTCTTTGATTGCTTGATGCTTATCTATTTTTTAACTGAAGTTATGAAGGCTAATCACATGAATTCATGATGATATATGTTTTGGAATGGTTGGGTATGATTAAAATTGGAAGAAAGAGTGTTTAGAAGAGGTATTTTTAGAGTTTATATCGGTGTCAATCGATTGGTTCACGATTCTGTGAAGAAAAGCTGAATTTTTGCAGCTATCAACTGATTGGCTAAGATGCTTAATCGATTGGTCCTGTCAAATTTTGTGAAAAATGCTTACAGAAACCTCATGCAATCGATTGGTTCCCAACTCAATCGATTGGTCCAACCTTGTTTTGCCTAAAACCACTTGTTCCTTGTTTCTAATACATCTTAGGAGTCCATTAACTTATACCATGATATATATGTATTAGATTGAAATAACCGGTCGATCTATGCGCAATCGAGTGGGTTTTGACCTAGAATTCTGATTAGATTTAAACGATTGTAGTTTTAGTTTTGTAAATCCGTTTTGGACATGGTCGGATTTGTTAGGAAGGTAACAGAGAGAAATATAGTATATAAATAATTCTCAATGAGTTATTCCACTATAGCTTTCCCTTGAGTCCGATTAAACCCACCGTATGATGATTGGATGAATACTTATTTTGTGGTGTGAGAGTGGAATAAGTTAGAATGAGGTGAATCGTGTGATGGCTTTGTCTAGGGTTATTGGGACATTTTAGACTATCATGTGTACTTCTTGTATACTTGATTGTGCAATGAATTGGTTCCATGTCTCCATCATAAGACGAGAATTATGCCTCCTATATTTATAGGGTTGGATACATTGGAAAGTGAATCCAATACCTCATCAAGTGATAAGAATAGACCATGGGATGCCATGGGTATTGTGTGTATTGGTTATAAATGGTTATGAATTGTTGTTGTATTTCTTATGTGATGTATTCTATAACCTATGCATGAATTTCTATTGCATTGATTATAATATGATTGGTTGATTGTATCAGTTTAACCATAATATGACTAAAACTTATGAGTGAGGTGAACCTAGGAGAATGCTAGGTAAATGACTTATAAAGATAACTTAAGTCGTGAAATTATTTAGATAGTGATGGTTGGACGTAATCGTACCGTGGTATGTACAATGAACAAGTAGTCACAAAATGATACATAAACATGCTTTGTATGGAACATGTGTGATTTATGTATGAGAATGGATCATGTTATGATGCCATGAGAATTGATATGATATCATGAGAATTTATTTGATATTTGGTGAGGAACATTTGTTATAAAAGTCCTATTTTGGGTAGGAGCCTTGCTCCGAAAGGCCTATTTTTTGTTAAGAATCAATCACGTATTCGGAATTAGTTGTGATTATACACGTAACACTTCAAAGGCTTAGGTAAAGCAGTAAGTGGGGTTGTGGCACTAATGATTTGTGCCCCAATTGGGTTTGAGCCCCAACCATGGCAGACATGGGGGAAAGGTGGATACCTTGGTGGGTTAGAGTCCCATGCGGTGAAAGATTCCCCAAGTGGGCTAGAGGCCCATATGGGTGACAATCGCTTGAATTGGGGATTAAGCCTAATAGAGGACCCGATATCCACCGTGAAAGTCGAATCATCCAAGCATGCATGAACCGAGTCTGGCTTAGACGTAAGTCCATTCAGAGATTGATGTTTCGTGAATCCGAATAGTGATTTATTGAGTTGTGTGAACTAAAGTGACATGTTTCCATACATTGCGATTATCCCTTAGTTGCTCAAGTCTAAGATACAAGGTGCAACTGATGGAAAAGTAACGGAAGATGAATACTTGAGTTAGAATCGATTAGAAACCCTGTAGAGTTGAGTGGACCCATAGGATAGGAGAGCTAACTGAGATTATTATTTCACCCTAATATTGGTGTTGCTTTTCAGGTGTTCTTTGCAAGTTATATTATACAAGACGAGTTATGCATTGATGTTTCAAGGGAAGCTTTTACTGTGATCTTCCGATGTGGATTTTGTACAATTATAAATATTGTACATAATTCTTAGAGTTTTATTTAGGCACTATTGTATGACATGTGCCATATGTTGTATTTTATATTATGGACATGTATATAATTATATCGTTAGGCACTTGTTGGATCAGTACCAAATAATAACACTTGTATGATATTATTCTAGATATATAGTATACGGGTTGTTATAATTGATATCATAGTAGGTTGATTCTTGACCTAGCCTTGAAACATCATAAGTAAATCTATTCCTTCCTGATATGCGTGTTTAGCCAACATGCTTCTTAATATCACTTATGTAGTATTGGGCTAATCAACCCAATGATATGTGCATTGTAGGTAGGATCAGGGTTGAGCGACCACGAGGACTCCGAAGGTGGTAAAAAGCTTGTATTTCAAGGGTGGACTCAAGTCAAGAGTTTAACAGTAAGGAGAAATGGTTAATTCAGTTGAAGCCTTAGTAGAAGTCGTAACCTTAGTAACATGTAATTGAAGAGAGGTGTATAGTTCAAGCAATCTTATAATGCTAAAGGAGTCGGGAAGTGGGGATTTCTGTTGGATGATTTTTCAAAGTTTTGAGAAATATATGAATCTGCTAGTAGAATAAGATTGACCCACTGATATGGAATAAGTATTGTAAGTAATTCTATATAGTGAAGGAGAAAGGATGGTTATGTTGCACATATGTCATAAGGTCTAGAAGTGAGGTAGTGCATCGGTGTTTCAATTTCTAAGGTCACTAGAATATCTTGGAAGAACGAGAGTATTTTAGGGAGCATGTTCAGAATGGTACCTTCTAAGTGGTTGAGAGCTTGAGAATAAGGACGTTGGACACCTTTGTAAGAGTCTAAGGTAGTTTTGAAGTCTAAGAAGAGACTCGAGGACATGAATGCCCATTCCAAGTGTAACATGTATGCACCAAATGAAGGGTAGAAGATAAATCAAGTATCTTCAATCTTAGATGGGAGGTCGGATTCAGGATAGCTCATTATAGGGTTAAGTGTTAGTGATAAATTGTTATTGAATGTTGAGTTACCAAGGATCAGTTGAAAGAGATTTATGTCAAAGAGAGAATAAGCATTATATAACAATGGAAGCTCTAGTAGGATTGGTTGAAGGAGATTTGTGTTAAGGAAAAGAGTAAGTAATTTGGATTCAAGGAATTCTAGTAGAATGGTTCTATTATTGGAGTCAAGGGAAGCTTTTAATGTGATCTTCCGCTGTGGATTTTCTACAATTGTAAATATTGTACATAGTTCATAGATTTTTATTTATGCATTATTGTATGACATGTGCCATATGTTGTATTTTATATTATGGACACGTAATTAATAATGTTGTTAGGCCCTTATGTTGGATCAGTTACCAAATAATAACACTTGTATGGTATTATTCTAGATATATATTATACTGGTTGTTTCAGATCTCAATAAAGATTTAAGTTTGAATAGTTGGAAATAAGCATAATTCAGATATTACATTACATTAAATTTTCATGTCATTCATCTATATCGATATATGTCATCAAGTACATTGATGTGGTGTTTGTCAGATTCCTGTCACATTATATCTCAGAAGTGAAAGTTGCGGTTGTTCCATTATTGATGTATGAGTTGGACCAGATTATAAAGTACAAATCTAAAGATAAATATCATTTGAATGCATGCCTAAAGAACTCTGATATATTTATTAACATATATTTCCCAAGTGGGTGATTATTAGAATATTTTTTATATAAATATAATTTAATTATTGTATTCTAATAATTATTATGTGGGCATGTATATTTATATTAATTATTATAAAATTAAGAGACTTAACTTATTAAATGGTTAAATAAAGTTAAAAATACTAATTACATTTTTATTTAGTAATTAATTAATTAGTTGGATATGAGCTCAAATATGATTGACTTTCAAGATAACTCATTTCAAAATAATTGAAACCCTAATTGTCCATCACTCTATGTAGAGGTTATTGTCATTAATATATCGTATAACATGCATATTATCTCTTCTTTTAATCTGAAGAGTATTCAAAGTATTATGACTACAGTTGAGGATAGTCCACAAACCATCAAGTATCAGTCATTTGTCTATCACTACTAAGAAAAACACTTGTCACAACAGTTGCAAAGGGGATACCACCACACTGAATTTAATGGGCTGAATTTAATGACACTTGTTAGGTCCTAGGTTATAAATAAACGGTTTAGGATCCAAAGAGGTCTAGCAAAAATATATTAATAATTTTCATGAGTTATTTGTCATTGTTTTTCCAATAAAATAATATTTACTTACATTTGAATAATATTTAATACTAATTATTTTCTAAATAATAAATAATATCAATAAATTAATTTTTAATTTTATTTCAAATATTAAATTTAAAATTTCAATATGTTTATTGTATATGTACGTAAAATTATAAAAAAAAATAATAATTTTATATGTTAACAGTTTCTTTGTGTATATATATAAAAAATAGTTACTAATGTTAAAAATTGCAAAATAAAGCAAATAAGTTTGTGGAACTAGACCCAGATTCGATGAAAATAGAAAAATGACATCTACGAATATAAATTTATAATATACGAGAATTTTAACTATACATTGGAAATTTTGTAACAAAGGCCAAGAAAATGATAAAAATAATTATTTCTTTTGTAAATTTAACTTTTTTTACTATGCAATGAAGTACTTTGACAATGCATGTTTAATGTGACAATTTTTTTTATGTGTTTTAAAATGTGGTAATGTGTTAGTGTGTCTGGTGCAATGTCATTATTAACAGATTGGAGAATGGACTACAAATAATACATATGACTCTATATTAAAATTCATAAATTCACCAAGTTTTCCGAGTCGAGGATCATTTACAAATGGCTTTTTGTTTGGTGTTGGATCTTCTACCCTTCAGATTGAAGGAGCACAACATGAAGGAGGAAGATGACTTGGTATATCGGATGGTATTATTGAGCATAAAAAAGGTGTTTATTTAGATGTCGATAAGTTCTCCAAAAAGATTAAACATTATAAGCGCTATAAGGAGGATGTGCAACTTTTAAAGAAGCTTGGAGTAAACTCTTATAGAATATCCATCTCTTGGAATAGAATAATGCCAAATGGAACCTTGAAAGGAAGTATAAATCAAGAAGGTATCAACTTCTACAACAATTTGATCAACGAGTTGCTAAAAAATGGTATTGAACCTTTTGTGACTATCATGCACTTTGACTATCCATTAGCTCTTCAACAAAAACTTGGTGGCTTTTTAAATCACTCCATTGTGACACATTTTAAGGATTTTAGTGAACTCTTATTCAAAATATATTGAGATCGGGTGAAACATTGGACAACAATCAATGAGGGAGAGGTCACAGTTGTATTTTAATACATGCACAATATTAATAATATGTCTGTTGAGGCATGCACAACTAAAGGTAGAATATGTAGAGAAGCATACATGATACTTCATAATTTCCTCATTGTCCATGCTACATCATTAAATTTATACAAAACAAAATTTCAAGCAATACAATGGGGAGAAATTGGTATTGCCCTTTCATGAGGAAGTTATGTTCCCTACATCTCTAATCCGGAGGATGTGGCTGCTGCTAAAAGACTAATGGATTTCTATTGGGGATGGATTTTAGAGCCAATTTTCCATGGATATTATCCACAAATAATGAGAAAGCTAGTGGGGAATAGGCTACCCATATTTACAGAAAAGGATAAAAAGATGTTAAATGGAAGCACAAACTTTATCGGGATCAATTATTATACTTGTCACTTTAGTAGACATGAATCAAATAGAACCAAAGTTTTTGGTGATAATTTTGATGCCTTAGCCTTGTCATAAGTTTCTAACATCAAAGGAAAAACTCTTCGTTACATGGATCAATTAGGTTTAAACTTTGTCTTCCCTGAAGGATTATATGACTTCTTACTTTATATTAAGAAAAACTACCAAAATCCAAAAATCTACATAACGGAAAATGGTATTACTTCTTTCAAAACCCCAAATCTATTGAAGGACGGACATCGAGTTACTTACTTTGCTTCACATATTAACGCGACCAAAGCAGCCATAAACGCTGGTGTAAACATCCGTGGTTACTTTTCCTGGGCAGCTTTCGATACATTTGAATTTCAAGCAGGCTATTCTAGAAATTGGGGGCTTTATCATGTCGATTTCAATGATAGTCTCAAGCGTATACCAACTGACGCAACTAATTGGTATAGCAAGTATTTGACAAATGAATTTAATGATCTAAACTAAAAAATAAAGTATATTAATACAAATGGATAACATGGAGAACAATCCCACTTGAAAAATTTTTATTTATAACATGATGATTATTTAATTTGTTTTATTAGAAATTATTTAAATATTCATATTTGTATCTTAGATTAGCGTAGATACTAGTATGATGCATGTGTTAATATTCGCTCATGTAAAAATTCAAAGAATATGTAAGGAATTTTGCTCTAAAATATATTGTAAACTCATTGTTTACCAAAGTTAAACAATAATTTATTTATTCAAAGTGATTTCATGTATGTGAAGAATTTATTACCCATTCCGTATAGCTATTAGAATGAATTGTCAAACACTTCAAAATCGTAATCTTAGCTTTTTAGCACGAGTGTTGTATGCGTTAGTTAACTTTATATCTCCTGACAATAAAAACAACCATGCGTATATTTTTGTTGATATAAGTTACTTTAAAATGAAATATTATGAAGTCATTGTGGAAAATGACCATTCATAACATTATTCTCTTTCACAGTTTGTCGTATTGCTCATCTAAATGTTATATTCATCCTAATTATCTAAATTGAGTTTTTAATCATATGAACTCAGGTCATTTATTATCTAAATGTTATATTCATCCTAATTATCCAAAATTAGAACTCACGTCATTTATTTATTTATTTTTGATAATATATTTAAGTGGACTTTGATTTGAATTAATTTTGCATTATCGGTACTTATATCCAACCTTTTTAATGGGTAACAAAGAATATTCCTACTGATTACTCTTGATTACTCGTTTTTATTGTTGATTGTCACATTTGTAGACAATTTTAAATCTAATTAATTTTATTTTCTAAATTAAGTAATACTAACTAATGTTTTGTCAAAGAGATGTGAAAGACTAAGTAGAAATAGAAATGCAAAAATATATCTCCTGAATACTCTTCCTTCAATGTCCATTAGGGAAGTGTCTTGATAAAATCTTACAACAACAAAAAAATAAGTAGGACAAAAATCAGAGTGAACATAAAAGAAAAGTGCAAGATCATTTTATAAGAAATCTGCATTGTTAAAAAAATATTACGAAGAATTAAAAATGATACAAAACCATTGTGAAGATAAAATGGTGCATAATTTATTTATATCTCTTTTTCATGCACAATATAATTTTCATTTGTGAAGGCTAATCTTCTGGATTTTTTTTATTATGCGGTGACTTTGTAAAATTACGGTTATATATCCTTTAATATATTCTTTTTCAGATTAGCAATACAATTAATATCATACTCATAGAATTGTTGATTAAAAAATTATGTTAAAGGAAGTTCATCAGTTTCATATACGTATCAAATCATAGACCTCAACGAAAACAAACTCACGACTTATTTCATGTTGTGGTAAAATATCTACATATCCATGATAACAAACTATATGTTTGATTGGTCGAATATAGTTTTAAAAAAAAATCACTAATGTGGCTATGATAGAGTTTCTTATTTCATAATGGACAACCATCTGTTGCAGAGAGCATGGAAGTTCGTGACTAGGGCATCATGTGTAACACCCACATATAATATATATCTAGAATACATATTATACATAGTGTAAAACTTGTACTGAAATACATAAGTGCCTAGCAGCACCGTGTACATATACAAATACATGCCCAAAATAACACAATATGACATAAATGTACATAAGAGTTCCCAAAAATAAAACTACTGATCTAGATCATCAGACAATGATCTCAAAAATATCTACACAGCGGCAAAAAAGCCACCGGTCCTCAGGTAAGCAAGACATCACTCTATCTTGCCCTTACCTTTATCCTGCTCAGAACCACCTAAAAAATAATCAACAACATGGGGTGAGATAATAATCTCAGTGGGTTCCCTATCTTATGGGTTCACTCGGCTCTACAGGGTTTTCTAATCGATGTTCAGCTCATATCCAACTCAAGTCAACAAGGGAACGAAGACTTGAGCCATGGGGAACTAACTCACAATTGTATGGCAACATGCATATGAGTTCTCATAACTCAAGCACGATCATTATTCAGATCACGACGCATCAATTCCTGAACGGACTTACGTCTAAGCCAGGCCCAGTTCATGCATGCTCATATGATTCGACTTTCGCAGTGGATATCGGGTCCTCTATGAGGCTTAATCCCTAGTTCAAGCGACTGTCACCCGTATGGGCCTCTAACCCACCTAGGGTATCTTTCACCGTATGGGACTCTAACCCACATAGGTGTCCACCTTTCCCCCATGTCCGCCATGGTCCCACATCCCAATGGTTACATGTCTAAGCATACCAATAGAGATGTGTACCATCACAGAAAACACACATTCTGAATACATGATCGGTTATACAATCATCGGTTCCACGAACCAAAACAAAATTCATCAATCATAGGTGACTTCATTCACCACAATACACAACAATAACATGGCATGTTCCATACAATGCGTCTCGTTATCAATCATGGCAACAATTCGTACATGACCTTCATATAAGCGTCGTACGAATGATTACCGTCATTCAATGTTATCTAAGTCATGAACCTCACTCAAGGCGTAATACCAATCCTAGGTTAACTTACTATATTCATCATGTTATTCTCACTATTAACATGTATTCAACTTAAGCATGAAATCATAATTGATTAATGGATGGAAGAATGCATTTAGAAACACTTAAGAAATGGATTTTGAGGTTTTTAACTTGAGTCAATCGATTGGTTGGGGAAGCCCAATCGATTGGTTTCTCTCACGTTTCTGTTTTTCAAAATTTGCTGAGTGTCAATCGATTGATCCTGAGTGTCAATCGATTGATCCTGCTGAAAATTTCCATTGTTCATAAACAGCAAGTTTGTGCAATCGATTGACATGCAGTGTCAATCGATTGGTCCTGTGAAAATTCCATTTTTCTGCTAAACCAAAGGCTGTCAATCGATTGATAACAAGGGCCAATCGATTGGTTCACACACATTTTCATTTTTCCACTTCACAGACACCATTTTCCTCTGTTACTTCATTTCTAACACACCATCCATTTCTTCTTCCAACAAAACTCATCATATTACATGTATAACAAGGATTTCAACATCATAAACACAACCATAACAAATCATGCAATCACAACAATCATGAAGAGCATATCAAGCACATGTTCATAAAAACAACAACAACAACAAGAAGAGAATATCCATCACGTAGCATGGATTATTCATGACTTATCTATGATTCTATAACCCTAATCTTCTAGAACCTAGGGTTTCTAACTAGAACCCACCTCAAGAAATTGAAGAGGAGAAGTTGTTGAAGATGAGATGAGGATGAAGATGATGGTGTTGGTTCCAAGCTCTTGCTCTTTCCAAGCTTCCCTTCTTCTTCTTCTTCTTCACTAGCCTTGTTCTTCTCTTCTTATATTTTTCCCTCTCTCTCTCTCTCTACTTCTTTCTTTCTATCCTTTCCTTCTTTCCATTTGATGGTTCTACTGATACATATCCACAAGGCAAGTGTGTTAGAACATGTGACGGTGAGTGAGTCAAGGTTACTAACAAGTGGCCATGCTTATTTGTGTGGTTAGTAGGTGGGTGGAGTAATAGAAACAAATATCTCAAGTGGCACCAAACTTATAGTATTTGTTCTACCAGAGCTATTGACCCATTATTAGTGTTGCCAAAATGTCCCAATAGTAAAAGGTCAGTTCTAAATAATATTAATTAAGTCAACCTGAACTCACTATTTGTTGGTGATTTTAGTATCATCAATGTATTTTAGTAGTAATGTGATTTACTACATGCCGATGCAATTATGCGTTAAAGCTTGGAAACGAGTTAGGGGTAGTGCGGAGTGCACGCTCGTCGAACCAACGTATAATTGAATGTGAATAATTGAAATGGGTTTCCAAGGGGCGAAGCCCCTGGCGGGGTGCGGGGCAGCGGCCCCTTCGAAATTTTCTTTTGAACAGTTGAATCCTTTCCCAACCGACGTAACCGTTTCTGAACAGTTGCGTCTTTTCGGTTTCTGTTATTGATCTCCTATATAAGGAGTCATTTGGCCTCAGTTTAAAAAAAAACGAAACCAAACTTTCTCTCTACATTCCTGAACATTTCTCTTTGCCAGAAACAAATTGTTCTTCAAGAATTATCCCCACAAAGATTTCGTAAACCTAGGCAAGAATAGGGTCGAAATACTTTGTTCGGAAAGTGTACGAACACGATTCTTCGAAGTTATCCAGAATATCATACCCGATTCTCTAACAAACGAACAAAGTAATTTCTGATAATCATGGCTGGAGGAAGCACCGTCAAGGAGATGACTACAAACTTCGGAAAATTGGACAAGTTTCAAGGACAAGACTTCAGGCGTTGGCAGAAGAAGATGCATTTCATGTTGACAACGTTGAAGGTGGTGCACGTCCTGTCTACACCGATTCCAGAACTTCTGGAGGAAGACACGGTTGAAAATCTGAGACGCAAATCAAAATGGGAGAAAGACGACTACATATGCAGAGGGCACATTCTTAACAGTATGTCTGATCCCTTATTTGATATTTATCAAAACATAGAATCTGCAAAGGAATTATGGGATTGTCTCGAATCCAAGTACATGGCAGAGGACTCATCTAGTAAAAAGTTCCTGGTAACCGATTTCAACAATTACAAAATGGTTGAATCGAGGTCTGTTATGGAACAATTCAATGAACTCCTTCGAATCCTTGGACAGTTCACACAACACGGATTGAAGATGGATGAAACAATATCTGTCTCAAGCATCATAGACAAGTTGCCTCCTTCGTGGAAGGATTTCAAACACAATCTGAAGCATGGAAAAGACGAACTGTCTTTGATCCAACTTGGAAGTCACTTGCGCATAGAAGAATCTCTAAGAGCGCAGGAGGATGACAAAGGAAAAGGCAAAGAAATTGCTGGACCCTCGGTTAATATGGTCGAAGAGGGTGGTAAGAACGGTAACAATAAAAACAAAAGAAATAAGCGTGCTTTCAAGAACAATAAGGGCAGTTTCGGTGCTAACAAGAAACCGAAACTAGAATGCTGGAAGTGTGGCAAAACATGCCACTTCAAGAAGGATTGTCGTTCCGGTAAAAAGCATGATAACGCGAATGCAAGTGGTTCAGGAAAGGGGTCTAAGGACCAATCCGAAAACCAAGGTCAGAAATCAATTCGTGATTTGAATAGTTTTGATTAAACATTCGGTTTCACTAAATTCTGAAGCATTCTATATGCAGGATGATGCTATCGCGTGGTGGATTGATTCTGGCGCTACAACACATGTTTGCAAGGATCATTTCTGGTTCAAGACTCTTGTTCCAGTGGAAGATGGTTCTGTCCTCTACATGGGAGATGATCACTTCGCTCCCGTTGAAGGCAAAGGAAACGTGGTGCTAGAATTCAATTCTGGAAAGACTATTACTTTGTTTAATGTTTTGTATGTTCCTAAACTACCTAAGAATTTAATTTCTGGTCCTGTATTAAATAAGCTTGGATACAAGCAAGTGTGTGAATCCGATAAATATGTTTTATCGAAGTCTGGTGTGTTTGTAGGATTTGGATATTATAATAATGGTATGTTTATGATGAATTTGAATGGAGTTCCTAATGATTCTGGTTCTGTATTTATGTCCTCTTCGAATGTTATCAATTCATCGTTAAGGCATGCTCGTCTAGGACACGTACATTATAAAAGAATGCATGAAATGTCTAAAGATGATTTAATTCCTGTTTTTGATAAAAATGTAGAAAATTGTAAAACTTCCATGTTAACAAAGATCACTAGGCAACCTTTTAAAAGTATAACAAGGAAATCTGTCATTCTTGAGTTGATACATAGTGATTTATGTGATTTGCATGCTACTCCATCATTAGGACATAAAAAATATTTTGTCACTTTCATAGATGATGCATCTAGATTCTGCTATGTTTATTTGCTGCACGCTAAGGACGAATCCTTAGATAAATTCAAAATTTATAAAACTGAAGTTGAAGTGCAACAGAATGTGTTGATTAAAACATTACGTACAGATAGAGGTGGTGAATATTATGATCCTGTATTTTTCCAATCCGTAGGAATCATTCATGAGACTACGGCACCTTATACACCTCAACAAAATGGTGTGGCTGAAAGGAAAAATAGAGTGCTTAAGGAAATGGTGAATGCCATGTTATCTTACTCTGGTTTGAGTGAAGGGTTTTGGGGAGAAACTCTGTTAACGACTTGCTATTTGTTAAATAGGGTTCCTAATAAAAGGAACAAGACTACCCCATATGAACTTTGGTATAAGAAACGACCCAACTTAACATTTCTACGTGTTTGGGGTTGTAGGGCCGTGGTTAGACTCCCGGACCCAAAAAGGAAAACTTTGGGTGAAAATGGTGTAGCTTGCAGCTTTGTTGGATATGCTGAGCACTCCAAGGCCTATAGGTTTTATGTTATAGAACCTAATGACTCGATTTCTATTAACATAATTATAGAATCGAGAGATACCATATTTGATGAGAATTGTTTCTCTTCTATACCTAGACCAAAGGACTCTATACCTAATTCAGATGAATCTCTAAGGGATGATCATTCAAATGATGTGCCAAGTGAGACACTTGAACCCCGTAGGAGCAAAAGAGCTAGAAAATCTAGATCTTATGGATCTGATTTTCAACTATATTTAGTTGAGGGATCAAAGGATCAGATTGACACTCGATACTATTATTGCTATAGTATAGAGGAGGATCCAAGAACGTATGATGAAGCTGTGAAATCTCGAGATTCTGTTTTTTGGAAAGAAGCAATTGACGAAGAGATTGGTTCTATCATGGAAAATAATACTTGGGTATCATCTGATTTACCACCAGGTTGCAAACCATTGGGTTGTAAATGGATCTTCAAAAAGAAGATGAAAGTCGATGGTACAATTGACAAGTTTAAAGCTAGATTAGTTATCCAAGGCTTCAGACAAAAGGAAGGGATTGATTATTTCGATACCTATGCTCCTGTTGCCCGTATCACTACTATTAGATTGTTGATTGCCTTGGCGGCTATTCGTAATCTAGTGATTCATCAAATGGATGTCAAAACAACATTTCTGAATGGTGATTTGGAGGAAGAAGTGTATATGAAGCAACCTGAAGGATTTGTAATGCCTGGTAATGAGCATAAAGTGTGTAAGCTAGTTAAGTCGTTGTATGGGCTGAAACAAGCTCCGAAGCAGTGGCATCAAAAGTTTGATGAGGTTGTTTTGTCTAATGGTTTCATTCTAAACCAAGCTGACAAATGTGTATATAGCAAATTTGATACTTCCGGTAAAGGAGTTTTCATTTGTTTATATGTTGATGACATGTTGATCTTTGGCACCGACCAAAATCAAGTTGATAAAACGAAGAATTTCTTGTCATCAAAGTTCTCCATGAAGGATATGGGAGAAGCGGACGTTATTCTTGGTATTAAGATTAAACGGGAGAATAAGGGGATTGTAATTACGCAATCTCATTACATTGAGAAAATACTCAAGAAGTTCAATTATGAAAGTTGTTCTCCAGTAAGTACTCCCATGGATCCGGGAGAAAAGCTTATGCCAAATACAGGTAAACCTATGGATCAACTTGAATATTCAAAAGCTATAGGCTCTTTGATGTATGCTATGATTAGCACTAGACCGGATATTGCTTATGCGGTTGGAAAGTTGAGCAGATTTACTAGTAATCCTAGTAGACATCATTGGCATGCGATAACTAGGGTATTCAAGTACTTGAAGGGTACAATGAATTATGGATTGTCATATATGGGATTTCCTTCGGTGTTAGAGGGTTATTCGGATGCTAGTTGGATAAATAATGCTGAAGATTCATCCTCTACAAGTGGATGGGTGTTCTTGCTTGGGGGAGGTGTCATCTCATGGGCTTCCAAGAAGCAAACATGTATAACTGGTTCCACAATGGAATCTGAGTTTGTAGCATTAGCTGCTGCTGGTAAAGAAGTGGAATGGCTAAGGAATTTGGTATACGAGATTTCGATATGGCCTAAACCGATATCACCAATTTCTATCCGTTGTGATAGTACTGCCACATTGGCTAAAGCTTATAGTCAAATATACATTGGAAAGTCTAGACATTTGGGTGTTAGACATAGTATGATTAGGGAATTAATCATGAATGGGGTGATATCTATTGAGCTTGTTCGGTCGCAACAAAACTTAGCTGACCACTTGACGAAGGGGTTAGCTAGAGACTTAGTGAAGAAGTCGGTAATTGGGATGGGATTAAAGTCCATTTAAATCTATTAGCTATGGTATACCCAATTCCCTTCTAATACAACATTAGAAGCAGAACTCAATGTGGAAAGATCATAGTTAGAGATTGGAGCAATTGTGTTTATCTTCCCAAGGTATGTGCTCAGACCTGCAAGTGATGGCTAGGTTGAATTATATCTTCTTAATGGTTCTTTTGGAAAATTGCAAATGCAGGTGCAAGATTAAAAGAATCACCTATGTGAGCATGAAGTTTTGCCGCTTCAAGAAGCTTGGACTTGGCATCCTATATGCTTATTAATGGATAAGGACACATGGCTTGTAAAGTGTCAAGTATGAATAGTAGAGTATTGTAAGAAACATATGTGTACTATATCTTCAGACACTAAAATGGATTGACGGGTTCAATCGCTATGACACCCCGATTTTCTAGTATTTGGAATATGTATTTGTACTAAGATGAAAATTCAATCGCAAGACATTTTTATTTATGCATTTGTTTGATCGTTATACCTGTGTGTTATACTCTTGTATATATTATTGTATATACTGAGTAAATCAAGGATTACACTAAAATGGGGGGGATTTGTTGGTGATTTTAGTATCATCAATGTATTTTAGTAGTAATGTGATTTACTACAGGCCGATGCAATTATGCGTTAAAGCTTGGAAACGAGTTAGGGGTAGTGCGGAGTGCACGCTCGTCGAGCCAACGTATAATTGAATGCGAATAATTGAAACGGGGTTCCAAGGGGCGAAGCCCCTGGCGGGGTGCGGGGCAGCGCCCCGTTCGAAATTTTCTTTTGAACAGTTGAATCCTTTCCCAAGCGACGTAACCGTTTCTGAACAGTTGCGTCTTTTCGGTTTCTGTTATTGATCTCCTATATAAGGAGTCATTTGGCCTCAGTTTAAAAAAAAATGAAACCAAACTTTCTCTCTACATTCCTGAACATTTCTCTTTGCCAGAAATAAATTGTTCTTCAAGAATTATCCCCACAAAGATTTCGTGAACCCAGGCAAGAATAGGGTCAAAATACTTTGTTCGGAAAGTATACGAACACGATTCTTCGAAGTTATCCAGAATATCATACCCGATTCTCTAACACTATTTGCTCTATTTATCCCAATTTACAACTTTTAGAGCACATTGGAACTCAGTTGATCTCAATTAATAGGAGTTTAAGCATTTAAGGAAATACGGGGTATTACATCATGTGTCAAAAATATTGACTATAAAGAAAAATTCTATTTGGTTTTCTTGAAAACTCTTTGTATGGTTAGTCACGAGGCTCTTTGTTCATTATATCTTTTGGACTTACATGAGACACATGTTAAAATTGTACTTCGTAATAAAAATATTAATGAAATAATATGGTATGACCACGACAAACTTTATGCCAATAGAAAAAAAGTAGATGGTTTGAAAATTAATTAAAAAAATTGAGTTAATAAAGCTATCTCTTTAGTGATACCACATAGTCATGCAACTTAATTGTCTCACATGGTTTTCAGATGAATATTATAATATTAATTGTCTTATTTATTTTTAAGATGAGTATTTTAAAGTTAGTTATCTTATTCGGTTTTGAGATGAATAAAAGAAAAAATTATGGGTATTATAAATTATGTGGGAGTAAATTTATATTTCTTATATAACCTATCGGTTTTACTGTATTAAGTGGAGTTTTTTTCACGTGAAACCAAGAAGTCTCTAATTAAAATTTAGCGTGAAAGATTTTGGGGACACCTCAGTTATTTTGATATTTAGATATTATTCTCATGGTATCCTTTGAATATCGCAAAAGAGTTTAAATCAATAAGGTTGAAAGAAAATTCAACATGAAATAAAATAAACTTTAGGACATGTCAATTATAAATGGAGACTATTAGGTCTCAGTTATATATACCTTAAAGTAAATTTGATTATTGAAAAATTTGAGTATTTTCCTATGCTTAGGTTGTGATAATTTTATATATGATTTTATTTATATGTATGTGGAAAATGTGTATATTTGAACAAATCAATATTTAGTTGCTTAAAAAACCATAAGGATTGTTATAAAGAACAAAAGAGTTTGTACTCATAAATCAAAGACCTAACAACAGGGAGATCATTAGTATATTCAAATCAAATATGTTAATAATCAAATAGACATTCTAATATGATAAAAATAAAAGTAAATATTTATGTCACACAGTGGCGGAACTGAGGGGGGACGTGGGAAGGCCACGACCACCCCTCAACTTTTTATTTTTTTTAATTCATATATATTAAATTACTAAAACATCCTTATTTTAAATTAAAATTATTTTTTATTTTTTATTTTTCATTCAAAGTTAGGTTAAAATACAGATAAGATAAAAAGCTCTTACCTTTCCTTTCTTTCTCATATGGGTTTGCTACCGGCACCGGAATCGGAACAGATTAAAGTGATCAGCATCTAACAGGTAAAAAACTTTATTCATTCTTCTTTTATAAAAAGTAACAAATTAAAGTGATTGCTTGATTTGTGTTTTGAGATTTTTAGGGTTCTTCTTTCTTGATGTGTTAAAGTAATTTATATGAGGTTTATTAAGCCAATTCATAACACTGTAATTTACAAATATAGTTATACACTGTAATAAGGTTTATTTAATCATTGTTGCTGCTAATTTCTAATAGTGAAGTTACCGGTATTTGAAAATGGATTAAAGTTGATTAATTAAGTTTATTAATTTTTTTCTCTTTTAATTTTTATGTTCTCTAAATTGATTTTTGGATCTGATATGATATTATAGGAAGAGTAAAGATGAATAATAGGAAAATCGATTCTTTTTTCAAAAGGAAAGCATGTGAAATTGAAAGAGAAGAGAGAGATGAAGAAATTATAATCCCGACATCCGAATCTGAAATAGTTATTGAGAATCCAACAATTGAAGAGCATCATGGTTTTGAAAATTCTTTGTAACGCGATCCTGGAAAGCGTCCTCCGATTTAGCAATATCCATCAAATCAAGTGGATGCAATACGAAAAGCTTATCTAAATTGGGGTCCATATCAAATTCATTTAGAAAACTATCCTTTGTATGGTAACGAGGATTATCCGAGAAGGTTTCAACATACTTGGTTTAGCATATTTCCATCATGGTTAGAATATTCACCATCTGAAGATGCTGCATATTGCTTACCATGTTACCTTTTTAGAAAAAAACTAAGTGGACGTCCCGGATCACTTGTCTTTATTTCGATAGGTTTTAGAAATTGGAAGAAAGTTAGGAATGGAAAACATTGTTCCTTTCTTAAACACATAGGGAAAGATCCTTGCTCACCACACAACAATGCAATGAAAGCTTGTCAAGACTTGTTGAATCAAGATGGTCATATTAGAGATGTTATTCAAGTGCAAAGTTTAAGTCAAAGAATGAATAATCGGTTACGACTCAAGACTTCAATTGACACTATTCGTTGGTTAACACTACAAGTTTGTGCTTTTAGGGGTCACAATGAAAGTAGCAAATCAAGAAATCAAGGTAACTTTATTGAGTTATTGAAACTTTTAGCATCCTACAATGATGAAGTTGAAAAAGTTGTGTTGGAAAATGCTCCACAAAATTGCAAGTATACTTCACATCAAATTCAAAAAGAGCTCTTGCAAATTCTTTCTAGTAGGGGGAAAAAGAGTATTCGTGAGGAAATTGGTGATTCCAAATTTTGTATCGTTGTTGATGAAGCTCGTGATGAGTCAAAAATGGAACAAATGGCTCTTGTATTAAGATTTGTTGATAAAGTTGGTTTAATACAAGAGAGATTTTTTGATGTGGCACATGTTAAAGACACCACATCTTTAAGTCTTAAGGAAGCAATATGTGATATACTTTCTCGACATAACCTTGATGTTTCTAACATTCGTGGCCAAGGGTATGATGGTGCTAGCAATATGAGAGGAGAATGGAATGGTTTACAAGCCCTCTTTATGAAGGATTGTCCTTATGCATAATATGTTCATTGTTTTGCTCATCGATGGCAACTTGCATTAGTTACATCATAAAGAGAAGTCAAACCTGTTCATAAATTTTTTGAGAAGCTGATCTTTGTTGTGAATGTTGTTTGTTCTTCTACAAAGCGTCATGATGAGTTACAAGTTGCCCAATTAGAAGAAATTGCTTATTTGTTAGAGATTGATGAGATTGTAACTGGTAAAGGTGCAAATCAAGTTGGTACATTGAAACGAGCTGGAGATACTCGTTGGGGATCACATTACGATTCAATTTCTAGCTTGATAAACATGTATGAAGCAACTTGTTTAGTTTTAAAAAAACTGCAAAAGATAGAGGGAGTTATGCTACACGTGGGGATGCAGATAGTTGTTACAATTACTTGAAGGCATTTAATTTTATATTTATTTTGCACTTGACGAAAGAAATCATGGGAATAACAGATATGCTTTGTCAAGCCTTACAAAAAAAATTAAGATGTAGTTAATGCTATGAACTTGGTTCGTTCAACCAAACATCTTATTCAAGGTTTGAGAGAAAATGGTTGGGATATATTATTTACTAAAGTGGTATCTTTTTGTGAAAAGCATGGTATTGAGATTCCTGATCTTAATGATGTTCATTCAACAACAAGATTTGGATGCTCCCGTCTTGAAGAGAATCAAGTCACAATTCAACATTACTTTAAAGTTGAAATCTTTTTCACTACCATTGACAAACAATTACAAGAGTTGAATAGCAGATTCAGTGAGCAAGAAATGGATTCGTTAACTCCTTCTTGCTCTTTATCTCCTAAGGATGGATATAAAGCTTTTAGCATTGATATTATTTGTTCTTTAGTTGAAAAATATTATCCTATGGATTTTAGTGATCAAGAGAAGAATAATTTGCAATTTCAACTCCAACATTTTCTATTTGTTGTTCGTCAAGCATCAAACTTGAATAATTTATCAACTATTCAAGAACTATGTTCATGTTTGGTTGTGTAGGTGTTTAATTGGCTGCATTATATGGTAAAACACTAATGTCTTGACTGATGTCATGACATGTATATGTGACTACATTGTAGTTACTGCAGGACTAGCTAACACAGGATTATTGAATGCTGTGACATTCATACCTGTCAACAGATACTAAGGAACAGAAGTTCTGTTAGAACTTAGTATTCATTTGCAGTCTGGTTATCAAGGAAGAACCAGACCTGGCATAAGGCCTACTGACTGAATGTCAAACTGGATGTTGTGACATTCATCATTGACAGCAGCTACTGAAGATTAGGCAGAGTGGTGTTCTGCTATACTTCAGCATAAAACTTAGTTTGTTCTTCAAGAGAATAACAGAACTAACTTAAGGCCAAATGTATAAATGTTAAGTTGGACACTTTGACATTTATTAATGTAAGCTGTTACTGTAGTATGGTCATTTTGATCATGTACAGGTCAGCAAATTGTACAGTCTGTTTTCTGGAAAAACAGACTCAGCATATGGACCTTGATGTCAAGCTGAATGTCGTGACATTCGTGCCTGACAGCATATGCTAAATTGTAGGTTGTTCAGTTTTCTGTTTCAGCTTTTTCTCAGGCTATTCTTTAGGGATTCAACAGCTGAGAGAAAATCCAGGAAATCAACAACCAAGCTACATTCAATGAACCTAACAAATAGCCTATTTGTTAGCAACCTAAATGTTGAATTTGAGGGAACTTGTGTGACCTAAAATTCAGGAAAATACAGGTGCAAAAGCCCAGGTGCTGCAATATAAAAAGGAAGGCATTCCTTCATTCAGTTTCGGGGATTTTGAAGCGTGAAGAGTCAGTGTGTCCATCATACTTCACTGCTGTATTTTGTGAGTCTTGTATTAGACGTATCTTGTAAGCCAAGCCATTATCAAGTAGATGATTGCTTAGGCATAGGGTGTTCATTGAGTTGTAAGTGTTGTGTCACTCAAAGCTTTTAAGCGTGAGTGCTGTGTATCTTGATTTAAGCTGTGAAGCATAATCAAGAGTTGTTTTTGAAGTGTGACTTCAAAGTGTCTTTAATATCACTGAGGTGATTGAGGGGGAGTGAGTAGGAACTCTGATCTTAGGTTAAGATTGAAATTGCATTGGGTAGGGATTAAGTGATAAGTTGTAAACGGGTGAGTTTAGCTTTGAATTGATACTACTAATAGTGGATTTCCTCCCTGGCTTGGTAGCCCCCAGATGTAGGTCATGTTGGACTGAACTGGGTGAACAATTACTTGTGTTATTTACTGCACTTACTGTTAAGTTCTGCATAATCCCTGTCTGTGCAGAATTGGATGTCATAACAACCGGTGTGACATCCAAAGTCTGATAACTAGAATTTCAATTGGCATCAGAGCAGGCACCCTGCCTGTGAAGTTCTGGGTGAGATCTAGGGAAGTTACTTTCTAGTACCATGGACAAGGATTTAGGACACTCAAACAGACCACCCATGTTGGATGGATCTAATTATGATGACTGGAAGCCTCGCATGATAGCCTTCTTAAGGTCTCTAGACAGCAAAGTCTGGAGAGCTGTCAACAAGGGATGGGAACATCCAACGAGGACTGATGAAGATGGAGTCAGTGTGCAGATTCCCGAAGAAGATTGGGACAAGGAACAAGAGGCATTAGCTCTTGGAAACTCCAAAGCCTTGAATGCACTGTTCAATGGAATCACTAAGAACATCTTCAGGCTGGTGCACCATTGTGAACTAGCTAAGGAAGTTTGGGATACCCTCAAGGTAACTCATGAAGGTACTTCCAAGGTGAAGATGTCCAAACTTCAGATGTTGACAACCAAGTTTGAAAATCTGAGGATGAAAGAGGATGAGACTATTCATGACTTTCACATGAATATTCTTGAAATTGCAAACACCTCTGGTGGACTAGGTGAGAAAATGACTGAAGAGAAACTTGTAAGAAAGATTCTCAGGTCCTTGCCTAAGAGGTTTGCTATGAAGGTCACTGCCATAGAGGAGGCTCAGGACATCAGCAATATGAAGGTAGATGAGCTCATTGGTTCTCTCCAAACCTTTGAAATGGGCTTAGGTGAGTATGCTGAGAAGAAGAAAAGCATAGCCTTTATATCAAGTGCTGAAGAGGAGTCAGAAGAAGGATATACAGGAGGTGATGAAAGTATATCAGAAGCCTTAGCCATGCTTGGGAGGCAATTCAACAAGTTCATGAAGAAGATTGATCAAAGAGGTAGACCTAATGTCAAGAACATCCCGTCTGACATTAAGAAAAGATCAACTTCTGAGGAGAAGTTCAACCATGGGAAGGGAATCCAGTGTCATGGCTGTGAAGGGTATGGACACGTCAGAGCTGAATGCCCTACTTACCTCAAATTGCAAAATAAGGGGCTAGCTATCACATGGTCTGAAGGAGATTCTGAAAGTGAATCTGAAGGAGAATCTGCCAAACATGTCACTGCACTAACTAGTGTGTGTGTCTCTGAAGATGACACAAGTGCAGATGAGCTGACATTTGATGAACTTGCTGCAGCATATAAGAAGCTGTGTACCACCAGTGCAGAAGTGCGTGCACAAGGAGAAAAGCAGAAGAAACTCATCAAGGAACTGGAAGATGAGAGACAGAAGCAACTGTCTGCCATAGAGGGGCTAAATGATGAGATAGCCCTTCTGACCTCCAAGCTGAACCAGATGACCAAATCCATCAGAATGATGAATAAGGGAACTGACACCTTGGAAGAAATTCTAAAGGTGGGACAGCAGTCTGGAACCAAATCTGGGCTAGGATTTGGAAAGAGAACTGAACACAAACGCCCAAAGGCTAGAGTTCAGAAGTTCAAGCAGATGTCAAAGCCAATGTCTCAACATCAAGGAGCTAGGATGAATGATCATCAGAAGAGGAAATACCAGAATTGGAGGTGTCACCACTGTGGCAGGCTGGGTCATATAAAAGCCTTCTGCTACTGGATTCATGGCTTCCCTAACAGAGCCTCACCTGTCAGACCTAAGCATAAAACACGTAAGCGATGTGTTCCCATTAAGAAGCAACAATGGTATGCTAGGATAGCACACACTGCCCTAAGGGCTTCTTCCAGAGAAGACTGGTACTTTGACAGTGGATGCTCAAGACATATGACTGGTATGGAAAATCTACTGGTAGATATTCAACCTCACACCACCAGCTATGTGACTTTTGGTGATGGTGCCAAAGGAAAAATAAGAGGTGTGGGCAAACTGGACTGTTCTGGAGTGCCAAAACTGAACAATGTGTTGTTAGTAAGAGGACTAACTGCAAACCTCATCAGCATAAGTCAGCTGTGTGATCAAGGGTCTCATGTTCAGTTTACTAAGGAGCCGTGCATTGTGACAAATGGTGACAATCAGGAAGTTATGAGAGGAACCAGGTCCAAAGACAACTGCTACCTGTGGGAACCTGATCTCTCTAACTTTTCCACAACATGCTCCTCAGCCAAGGAAGAACAGGAGGTGAAGCTGTGGCATAGAAGACTTGGACATCTCCACTTACGGGGAATGAAGAAGATCATATCCAAGGAAGCAGTCAGAGGAATGCCAAAGCTTATGATTGATGAAGGAAGAGTCTGTGGAGAATGCCAAATGGGCAAGCAAACCAAGATGTCACACCCAAAGCTGGGACATTCCACAACCTCCAGAGTTCTGGAGCTGCTGCACATGGACCTAATGGGACCTATGCAGGTTGAAAGTCTTGGTGGGAAGAAGTATGCCTACGTGGTGGTTGATGACCATTCCAGATACACGTGGATAAGCTTCATCAGAGAGAAGTCAGATACATTTGATGTCTTCAAAGATCTGTGCATAAGACTTCAAAGGGAAAAGGACAGTTGTGTGGTCCGGATTAGAAGTGATCATGGTACTGAATTCAAGAATTCCAAGTTTGATGAGTTTTGCTCATCTGAAGGAATAAGCCATGAGTTCTCCTCCCTTATAACTCCTCAGCAGAATGGAATAGTTGAAAGAAAAAATAGAACTATTCAAGAATCTTCTAGAGCAATGATTCATGCAAAGAAGCTCCCTATGCACTTTTGGGCTGAAGCAATGAATACCGCGTGCTATGTTCACAACAGAGTCACCTTGAGAAAAGGAACCTCCTCCACTCTGTATGAAATATGGAAGGGCAGAAAACCCACTGTGAAGTACTTTCATATTTTTGGAAGTAAATGCTACATTCTCACAGATCGTGAACAGAGAAGGAAGCTAGATCCCAAAAGTGATGAAGGCGTATTTTTGGGATACTCCACTAACAGCAGAGCCTATAGAGTGTTCAACTACAGGACCAATGTCCTGATGGAGTCCATAAATGTCATTGTGGATGATAAAGAGGAAGGAACCGATGTCATGGAGGATGTTGAAACATTCCTTGACAGTCCAACTGACAGTCCAGTCAAGCCTGAAGAAGTACAGGAACCTTCTCCTGAATGTGAAGTAGAAGCACCCACCAAAGTGCCATCTATCAGAATTCAGAAAGACCACCCTAAGGATCTTATCATAGGGGATCCCACCAGTGGTGTAACTACCAGGTCAAGAGGAATAAACTCAAATTCCTGCTTTGTTTCCAAGGTTGAACCAAAGAATGTGAAAGAAGCCCTGACTGATGAATACTGGATCATTGCCATGCAAGAGGAACTCGAGCAGTTCACAAGGCATGAAGTATGAGAGCTGGTTCCAAGACCTGAAGGGTCCAACATCATTGGTACCAAGTGGATCTACAAAAACAAATCTGATGAGAAAGGAGTAATTACTAGAAATAAAGCAAGGCTAGTAGCTCAAGGATACACTCAAGTTGAAGGAGTAGACTTTGATGAGACATTTGCTCCTGTGGCTAGACTTGAGTCCATCAGATTGCTGTTGGGGGTAGCATGCATCCTGAAGTTTAAGCTGTTCCAAATGGATGTGAAGAGTGCATTCTTGAATGGCTACCTGAATGAAGAAGTCTATGTGGAACAACGCAAAGGGTTCTGTGATCCTAACCAACCTGAGCATGTATACAAGTTGAAGAAAGCCTTGTATGGGTTGAAGCAAGCACCCAGAGCTTGGTATGAAAGGTTAACCGAATTTCTGACCTCAAATGGATACAGAAAGGGTGGCATAGATAAAACCTTGTTCGTGAAGGATGAAGAAGGCAAAATCATGATAGCTCAAATCTATGTTGATGATATAGTCTTTGGTGGAATGTCAGAACAAATGGTTAAAAAATTTGTTCACCAGATGCAGTCTGAGTTTGAAATGAGTCTAGTGGGAGAACTGACCTATTTCCTTGGAATGCAAGTAAACCAAATGGAGGACTCTATGTTTCTCTCCCAAAGCAAGTATGCCAAGAACATAGTTAAGAAGTTTGGTATGGATCATGCCAGGCACAAGAGGACTCCTGCTCCTACTCATCTGAAGTTAACCAAAGATGATGGAGGGCCTAGTGTTGATCAATGCCTGTACAAAAGCATGATAGGTAGTCTGCTGTATCTAACTGCAAGTAGACCTGACATTTCCTATGCAGTTGGAGTGTGTGCCAGATACCAAGCAGAGCCCAAGGTGAGCCACTTGAATCAAGTCAAAAGGATTCTCAAGTACATCAATGGGACGTGTGACTATGGGATGCTGTATTCACATGGGTCTAAGCCTATCCTATCTGGGTACTGTGATGCTGATTGGGCTGGAAGTGCTGATGACAAAAAAAGCACATCAGGTGGATGTTTCTTCTTAGGAGAAAACCTCATATCGTGGTTCAGCAAGAAGCAGAACTGTGTCTCTCTGTCCACTGCAGAGGCTGAATACATAGCTGCTGGAAGCAGTTGCTCCCAACTGGTTTGGATGAAACAAATGCTCACTGAGTACAATGTCACTCAAAATGTTATGACATTGTTCTGTGATAATCTCAGTGTCATCAACATCTCCAAGAATCCCATCCAACATAGCAGGACCAAACATATTGACATTAGGCACCACTTCATCAGAGATCTGGTGGAAGACAAGGTGATCACTTTGGAACATGTAGCCACGGATCTTCAACTGGCTGACATATTTACAAAGGCTCTGGATGCTACTCAGTTTGAAAACTTAAGGAGCAAACTAGGAATATGTCTCTCTGAGACCTTATAGCAACCACTGATGTTTGGGATAAATTGTTTAATATCTCTGACTATTAAACAATTTGTACTAGGCTATGATTGGTCAACAGATCATAGCTATGCTGCTTGCAACAAGGGTGGATACAAGAGGGTAAGGAGACACCCTACAGAGAGAAGGCCATTGTACCTGCAGGAGTTCAAGGATGCTGTTCATGCAGGAGTGGTTCTGGATGTCAGAAACAAAATCATGGCATCTGATATGGTGGTACCTACTGTAAAGCAAAAGTGGGTGATCACTTGATCGAAGCTGTGAAGCAAGATCAAGTGGATGTTAACTTGGTTGAAACTGTGAAGTAAAACCAAGTCTGGAACTCTGTCATTGTACTCTGACTATGTTGTTGGCTTTGGCAACATTTGTGACAAAAAGGGGGAGTAATAACCACCAATACCCCTGACAAACAGAGTGGGTCTCTACAACAGACTCTCATGACAGATCTGAAGATTCCCCCCCTGCAGCTGATGTTGAAGTTTAGGTGCAACTTCTAATATGTGTGTGCTGCTATGCGAAGTTTTTATTTAACTTCCATGTGTGTGAGTGTGCTGCCACTCTGAGTATATTAGCTAGTAGTATTCCGCTGCCATGAACTCTGTTATGGGGATCAAAGTGTTTTAGCCAAAAATTTGCCAAATGGGGAGTTTGTAGGTGTTTAATTGGCTGCATTATATGGTAAAACACTAATGTCTTGACTGATGTCATGACATGTATATGTGACTACATTGTAGTTACTGCAGGACTAGCTAACACAGGATTATTGAATGCTGTGACATTCATACCTGTCAACAGATACTAAGGAACAGAAGTTCTGTTAGAACTTAGTATTCATTTGCAGTCTGGTTATCAAGGAAGAACCAGACATGGCATAAGGCCTACTGACTGAATGTCAAACTGGATGTTGTGACATTCATCATTGACAGCAGCTACTGAAGATTAGGCAGAGTGGTGTTCTGCTATACTTCAGCATAAAACTTAGTTTGTTCTTCAAGAGAATAACAGAACTAACTTAAGGCCAAATGTATAAATGTTAAGTTGGACACTTTGACATTTATTAATGTAAGCTGTTACTGTAGTATGGTCATTTTGATCATGTACAGGTCAACAAATTGTACAGTCTGTTTTCTGGAAAAACAGACTCAGCATATGGACCTTGATGTCAAGCTGAATGTCGTGACATTCGTGCCTGACAGCATATGCTAAATTGTAGGTTGTTCAGTTTTCTGTTTCAGCTTTTTCTCAGGCTATTCTTTAGGGATTCAACAGCTGAGAGAAAATCCAGGAAATCAACAACCAAGCTACATTCAATGAACCTAATAAATAGCCTATTTGTTAGCAACCTAAATGTTGAATTTGAGGGAACTTGTGTGACCTAAAATTCAGGAAAATACAGGTGCAAAAGCCCAGGTGCTGCAATATAAAAAGGAAGGCATTCCTTCATTCAGTTTCGGGGATTTTGAAGCGTGAAGAGTCAGTGTGTCCATCATACTTCACTGCTGTATTTTGTGAGTCTTGTATTAGACGTATCTTGTAAGCCAAGCCATTATCAAGTAGATGATTGCTTAGGCATAGGGTGTTCATTGAGTTGTAAGTGTTGTGTCACTCAAAGCTTTTAAGCGTGAGTGTTGTGTATCTTGATTTAAGCTGTGAAGCATAATCAAGAGTTGTTTTTGAAGTGTGACTTCAAAGTGTCTTTAATATCACTGAGGTGATTGAGGGGGAGTGAGTAGGAACTCTGATCTTAGGTTAAGATTGAAATTGCATTGGGTAGGGATTAAGTGATAAGTTGTAAACGGGTGAGTTTAGCTTTGAATTGATACTACTAATAGTGGATTTCCTCCCTGGCTTGGTAGCCCCCAGATGTAGGTCATGTTGGACTGAACTGGGTGAACAATTACTTGTGTTATTTACTGCACTTACTGTTAAGTTCTGCATAATCCCTGTCTGTGCAGAATTGGATGTCATAACAACCGGTGTGACATCCAAAGTCTGATAACTAGAATTTCAGGTTGCATCTGGACAGGCTGAAACTTACTTCTTGATTGATAGACTACTTCGTCTTATCATGACACTTCTCGTTTCTACAGCCACAACTGAGAGGTCTTTTTCAGCAATGACAATTATTATGACTAAGTTGAGAAACAAGATGGATGATGAGTTTCTTGGAGATAGCATGACAGTATATATTGAAAGGGAGATTAGTGCAAGCATTAGTTCGGAGTCAATTATTGACGATTTCAAGTCACTCGGAACGCGTAAAGCATTACTTTAAGGTAGTTTTAAGTCATGTAATTTAAATTTTTAGTAATTAACTTTGTATTTATTTTAACTTTAATATTTTATTTAAAATACTATTTACATTTTATTTATAATCTTTATTTTACGTTAGTGGCCATCCCAAATTTTTTTATCTGGCTCCGCCACTGGTCACACAGTTACAATTCATTATAAAGTTTTTAAAGAGCACTCAAGTTATGTTGTTTTGTAAGACAATCATATAGTATTTCAATAAAAGATTTTAAAAATCCCATTGACTAATAAGTTATTATTCTTAAAATAGAATATATACATATAAAATTTATGATAAAAGACTCAATCATCAAAAACTTAACATATAATGCTTTCATATGATTCTTGTCACTAAGAGTGTCTTAGATTAGTGAGAGACACTCCTTATTTATGTTTTATATTATTGTTTTTATATCAATATAGATTTTATGTTAAGATTATTTGCAAAAATAAAGTTTACGAGGTTATTATTGTTATAACCATTTCTGTGTCATTTGTGAAAATATTGAATTTATAAACTTCAGTTTGGTCTCAATAAAAATTTCAGTTGGAACAGTTGAAATAAGCATAATTCAAATATTACATTACATGAAATTTTCATGTTATTCATCTATACACATATATGTCATCAAGTACGTTGATGTGGTGGTTGTCAGAGTCTTGTCACATTATATATCAGTGACAAAAGTTGCGGTTGTTCCATTATTTATGTATGAGTTGGACTAGAATATAAAATTCAAATCTAAAGATAAATATTATTTGGATGCATTCCTAAATAACTCTGATATAATTATTAAGATATATTCTCAAAGTGGGAGATTGCTGGAATATTTTTTATGTAATTATGATTTAATTATTGTATTCCAATAATTTTTATGTGGACATATATATTGATATTAATTATTATAAAATTAAGAGACTTAACTGTTTAAATGGTTAAATAAAGTTAAAAAGACTAATTACATTTTTATTTAGTAACTATTTAATTAGTTGGATATTAGCTCAAATATGATTGACTGTTAAGATAACTCGTTTCAAAATAATGGGAACCCTAATTGTCCATGACTCTATATATAGGTTAAGGTCCTTAATATACCTTATAACATGCACATTATCTCTTCTTTCAATATGAAGAGTATTCAAATTATTATGATTATCAGTTGAGCATAGTCCACAAATCATCAAGTGTTAGTCACTTGTCTATCACTACTAAGGAAAACACTTGTCACAATAGTTGGAAAAGGGATTCCACCACGCTGAATTTAATGAGTTGAATTTTGTAGCACTTGTTAGGTCCTAGGTTAAAATAAACGGTCTAGGATCCAAAGAGGTCTAGTGAAAATATATTAATAATTTTCATGAGTTATTTGTCATTGTTTTTCCTATAAAAATATTTACTTACATTTGAATAATATTTAATACTAATTATTTTATAAATAATAAATAATATAAATTAATTAATTTTTTATTTATTTTCAAATATTAAATTTAAAATTTCAATATGTTTCTTATATATGTACGTAGATTTATAAAAATGTTTCATTTTATATGTTAACAATTTGTTTGTTTATATATATATATATATATATATATATATATATATATATATATATATATATATATATATATATATATATATATATATATATATATATATATATATATATATATATATATATGTATATATATATATATATATATAAAATTAGGTACTGATGTTAAACATTGCAAAATAAAACAAATAAGTTTGTGGAACTAGACCCCGATTCAATGAAAATAGAAAAATGACATCTACGAATATAAATTCATAATATACGAGAATTTTAACTATATATTGGAAATTTTGTAACAAAGGCCAAGAAAATGATAAAAATAAATTAATTTTCTTGTAAATTTAATTTTTCTTCCTATGCAAGGATGTACTTTGACTATGCATGTTTAAAGTGACAAAATTATTTTTTTATGTGTTCTTAAATGTGGTAATGTGTTAATGCATGTGGTACAAAGTCGTTATTAATGAAAATATAACATCAAAAAAATAATGGTTGGACACTTACAATAAATTTATTACATTGAAAATATCACAATGATCATGAAATTAGTGACAACTTTATCTAATTGGAAAGTCTATAAATAATAATATTTGTATTCATATGAGTCAAAGAACTCTAAAAAGAATACAATGATAAATTTTTGTTGTAACATTTTTAATTGCTTTTAAAAAACAACAAATATCATCTTAGAAGTTGTCATGCACATAAAAATCTAGTTTAAATTTATTTTCCTCTTTCTACTAAATAATTGTGATTTATTATCAAACTCCAAAAAAAATATCTTTGGATGCAAAAAATACACATCATGTCATCTTTGAGAATTTCTATAATTGTTCTTGCAATCTTGTCGTTTGTTTGGATTTCCAACATTTCCACTCATGCACAAGTTCTATTTCCCTTGAAGAAAACACTTGAGTTTCATCAATAACTTTCTTCGCAGATTGGAGAGTGGGCTACAAATAATACATATGACTCTATTTTAAAATTCATAAATTCACCAAGTTTTCTGAGTCGAGGATCATTTCCAAATGGCTTTTTGTTTGGTGCTGGATCTTCTGCCCTTCAGATTGAAGGAGCCCAACATGAAGGAGGAAGAGGACTTGGTATATGGGATCATATAATTGAGCATAAAAAAGGTGTGTATTTAGATGTCGATATGTTTTCAAAAGATTGAACATTATAAGCGATATAAGGAGGATGTGCAACTTTTAAAGAAGCTTGGAGTAAACTCTGATAGAATGTCCATATCTTGGAATAAATAAATGCATAATGGAACCTTAAAAGGACGTATCAATCAAGAAGGTATCAACTTCTATAATAATTTGATCAACAAGTTGCTAAAATATGGTATTGAACCTTTTGTGACTATCATGCACTTTGACTATCCACTAGCTCTTCAACAAAAACTCTTATTCAAAACATATGGAGATCGGGTGAAACATTGGACTACAATCAATAAGGGAGAGGTCACAGTTGTATTTCAATACATGCATAATATTGATAATATGTATGTTGAGGCATGCCCAACTAAAGGTAGAATCTGCACAGAAGCACATATTATACTTCATAATTTCCTCATTTCCCATGCTACATCATCAAATTTATACAAAACAAAATGTCAAGCAATACAAGGGGGATAAATTGGAATTGCCCTTTCATAAGGAAGTTATGTTCCCTACAGCTCTAATCCAGAGGATGTGGCTGCTGCTAAAAGACTAATGGGTTTCTATTGGGGATGGGTTTAGAGCCAATTTTCCATGGAGATTATCCACAAATAATGAGAAAGCTAGTGGGGAACAGGTTGCCCACATTTACAAAAAAGGATAAAAAAATGTTAAATGGAAGCACAACCTTTATCGGGATCAATTATTATACTTCTCACTTTGCTAGACATGATTCAAATAGAACCAAAGTTTTTGGTGATAATTTTGATGCCTTAGTTATGTCAGAAGTTTCTAACATCGAAGGAAAAACTCTTGGTTACATGGATCAATACGGTTTAAACTTTGTCTACCATGAAGGATTATATGACTTCTTACTTTATATTAAGAAAAATTACCAAAATCCAAAAATCTACATAACGGAAAATGGTATTGCTTCTTTCAAAATCCCAAATCCATTGAAGGACAAATATCGGGTTGCTTACATTACTTCACATATTAACGCAACCAAAGCAGCTATAGATGTTGGTGTAAATGTTCGTGGTTACTTTACCTGGGCAGCTTTTGATACATTTGAATTTCAAGCAGGCTATTCTAGAAATTGGGGGCTTTATCATGTCAATTTTAATTATAGTCTCAAGTGTATACCAACTAACGCAGCTAATTGGTATAGCAAGTATTTGACAAATGATTTTAATGATCTAAACTAAAAAATAAAGTATATCAATACAAATGGTTCATATTCCCACTTGAAAAATTATTATTTATAACATGATGATTATTTAATTTGTTTGTTTGGAAATTATTTAAATATTCATATTTGTAATTTAGATTAGCATAGATACTAGTACGATGCACGTGTTAATGTTCACTCATGTAAAAATTCAAAGAATTTGTAAGGAATTTTGCTCTAAAATATACTATAAACTCGTTGTTTACCAAAGTTAAACAATTTTTTTTTTAAGTGATTTCATGTATGTGAAGATTTGTTACCCATTTTGTGTAGCTATTAGAGTGAATTGTCAAATACTTCAAAATTGTAAGCTTAGCTTTCTAGCACAAGTGTTATATGCATTAGACAACTTTATAGCTTCTGACAATAAAAACAACCATGAGTACATTTTTATTCATATAAGTTACTTTTAAATGAAATATTATGAATTCATTATGGCAAATAACCATTCATAACATTATTCTCTTTCAAATTTTGTCGTATTGCTCATCTAAATGTTATATTCATCCTAACTATCTAAATTGAGTTTTTAATCATATGAAAATTCTATAGCTATTTAACATCCAAAATTAGAACTCGTGTCATTTTTTTATTTTTAATAATATATTTAAGTGGACTTTGATTTGAATCAATTTTGTATTATCGGTGCTTATATCCAACCTTTTTAATGGGTAAAAAAGAATATTCCTACTAATTACTATTGATTACTCATTTTTGTTGTTGATTGTCATATATGTAGACAATTTTAAATCTAATTAATTTTATTTTCTAAGTTAAAAGTAATACTAACTGTAGCGGGTATTCGTTACCTTTATATTTATTGACTAAATCAAAAGTAAATCATACAATTTGAGTCGCCACCACACTTCTATTTATCCAAAGGAAAGGTTAGAAAGCGAACAAAAACCGAGAAGTTTTATCAAATCAAAAACTAATAAAAATGTCAGAGATCTGGGTAAGGGGGCTGGTTATGCAATGGGAAGGTTTTAAGCACCCAAAATATCCTTAGTACTCTAAGGGAGCCCTTTTCACCAATGTTGTAAGGTAGGTTGGTATTTGTGAAAAATATTTGTGCAAACATGATTGGGGAGATGAGAAGAGAATGTACAAATTATTTATAATTTTGTGTTTGACTGGATAAACCCATTGCCTACGTACCATCTTAAAAGAATAGGATCAAAACCTCGTAGTTCGGGGTAAAAATCTCAAAAGAAATTGGTGAATTGATTGGTCAAAAGCCTTGAGGTCTTTTGTTATCAAAGGGAGAAAACTCAACCTAAAACCACAAATCCACCATGTGAGGAGAGCTTTAACATGCTAGTGAGGGGTTAACCCTATAATAAGCATGGAAGACTTACAGTCCATCACTAAGGATATAGGTGAGTATTATATCAACCTCTAGGATAACTCAAACCTAATATCTAGTGTTTATGAAAAGCTTTGGCAAAAGTGGCCATTGAAACCACAAAACAATTGAGTGAGTTGTATTTACAAATGAAAAGTATTCACAAAATAAGGTCAATGTTGACTTAAGATTCAATTCAAAATAAGTGTTATGAAAAGAGTTTGGAAAATCAAAAACATAGTGCTTAGGTTTCTAATTTTTGAAAACAACGTTAATGTTTGCACAAAAGTTTGGCTTGGGTTAGAGTGAAGAGAAGAAGAGAATGACTAGGTCCTAAACATGCAAAGATGAAAGAAGAGAAATAATACCACATTGGAGTTCCCTTCTTGAGATCATAAAGATGATCCAAGTTGCTCCATTCCTTTGGACTTAGCAAGCAATAAGCAATTAACTCAAGCACTCAAGCAAATAATCAATCAAGCTCCTAGGAATCTTCCAATTGGCTTTTGTATCTCTAATCTTGGATGTCCATGACAATGGCTCTTCTAATTGGCTCAAGTTTGGGATCCCTAGCACACAAGAACACACAAATCAAAAAGTTCCACAATAAAAATAAATAATGGACAAGAGTGAGTTTAGAATTAGGGGTCCTTTCAATGTTATCTTCAAGATTAAGCATTCTAAAGGCATGAGGCCTAGTTGCTCTTTGACAATTCTAGCATTCTAAAGGCATGAGGCCTAGTTGCTCTTGAAACTCCATTAGCATATGTAAGGTCCTAAAATCTAAGTCCTTTCTCCATTTGCATTGGGTTCACACAAACAAAACAAAACAAAACAAGCACAATAGTATATACACAATAATGTGCTCAAGTGAGAAAAAGGCAAATTGCATTAACATAAACATGAGCTCAAGTGACCAAGGGCAAAGGCTAATGAATTAATGTGCAAGAAATTAAATTGCATTAAAGTAAATTGCAATAATTAAACGCTTAAATTAAAAGTTAGTCATTAGTAGTTAGTGTTAGTGTGCCATAAGGCAATTTAGCGCTATGTTAAGCAATCGTAAGTGGACTAATGTAGTAGTCACACCTATATGAGGCCGGTCAATAAAACTATAGGCAACAAACACAAGTTAGAGACCGTGACTAGTAAGCCAAGCTCCTACAACTTGCCATGCCAAAAGAAAAGAAGAATGATCTTGTATTGATTTAGGTTTTTTGCTTGACCAAGAAGCAACCTATCCTTAATGCAAAGCAATTCACTTGATCTTTGATCAAGATGAATTTAATTTGAATCAAAGAAGATTAAACTCCTCATATTTCAAGGCCAACTACCAATCTTTAACTCATTGATCAAAAAGAAAAAAGAAGAAGAAGAAGAAGAAGAAGAAGAATGGAATGTACATAAATGGAATTCAAATAACATAAGCAAAATACATTGACCAACAATGAATGGAATCAACATCAATCAATGGTAAACAAAAGTGAGATGAAGCTTAGAAATCAAGAAACAATAAAATTATTTTTGGTATTTTTTGGAATTAAAATAATACTTGAATTAAAATAAACAAATAAAGGTCAAACTTCAAATCCGTTTCAAATCAACTTGGAAAAGTCCAAATGGATCATCACAAGTTCAACAAGGTCAAACAAGGTTTGACAAAAAATTTCATCATTTTTAGAAAACAGAAACTAATTTTAAACAATTAAAAATGAAGAAAAATAACATAATTGAACTAAAATCTCAAATAAATCTCAAATCAATTAAGAAATTGATGAGAATATTTTTCATAGATTCATCATCATTCAAAGATGTTAAGAAAATATTTTTGGCATTTTTGTATATTGGAAACTATTTTAAATGAATTAAAAATAACCAGAAAAGAGAAAATTCACAAAAAATATTAAATCGACTCATAGAAAATATTAAAAATTATTTTCAGAAACTAGAATTTAAAAGGGAAATATTGCAATTGGTCCCATATTTTTTGGATTAAAAATGAAGAAGTTATGAATTTTTGAAATAAAATGGAATTAAAGAAAATAAAATGGAAATTAGAAAAAAAAAAACCACATGATCAATTGCCTCTCACATGAGGACTTCAGAGGTACCAACAAACACAAGAAATGAGCAATATCCAAGGAGTTTCGAATCAAAAAAGTTTGAACAACAACCTTTGAAGTGCAGCTTTCAATGGCAAGATCTCCTTCAATTCTTTGATGCAGCTCGGTCTTGAGACGGCAAGGAAGCACGGTTTAGGAATTGAAGCTCAATTATCAACCAATGAAGTTGAAAATTGAACTTGAAAATTGAAAGAGAAAAGCAAAATTCCTTTTAATGGAGGTTGGGATTTTACTTCTGCAGTAATTCAGGCGCCTTCAGGTTGGTTTTGAATGAAGCCAGGCATGTGTATTTATAGCAAGAGATGATGCAAGCAATGGAAAACTCGTGTGCATGTGGAGTTGGGTCCTCCATGCATGGGCTTGTACAGGTGCATGGGAGGCCCAAATGCAAGCTAAACATCAGCCAAATGAAATTGGACGTGCAGATTTGATTGTATTGGCTTGTGCATGGAGTTTCAACATGTTATGCATAAATGAACACAAATCTTCTCCTCTTTGAAAATGCCTATTGCCAAATTGAAACATAGCCATGTGGGTAATGGTTGGAAAGGTCTTGACATGAGGAACAAATGTTATGTTGGACAAAAATCCATTTGGAGTTGGGAAATTATTGAAAACTGATCATGAAGTTCAAGGTGCAAAACATGTGTATGAGAACTTTGCCAAAATGGACCAACTTCAAGCCCTTCTGTTTTAGTGATGCAAGCCTCAAATGACAAACTTTTCAACATAAAAGTTATAGATGTTTTCAATACAATCAATTTGGACTTAAATTTTGCATCATTTGGATTTTTTATGAGAAAGTTATGGGCACTTGAAGTTGGACTTTTTCACATTTCAATGACTTTGGTCCAAAGTGACCTATAATGTTTTGTATTATCACATGTGTTTATTTTAGGATTATGAAATTTTGTCCAACATAAAAATTTAATTATACATCTTAAAATTTCCAATGAACTTGATCCCACCTCAAAATCGTAAAAAATGAAGGAGTTAGGTCCTTGGGAAGTTGACCCAAAATTAGGGTTTCAGTCAAAATGACCTATAATGTATTGAAATGGATGATGACCTTCCAAGCTTCAAATCAATTTTTGGTGAACATGAAAGTTGTTAATATAGTTATTAAGAACATTTTTGTTCTTGGCGTCATCTTCATTTGACAAACAAATCAAAAGTTAGGTCTCAGTGGATTTCAAAATAGTTAGATGAATTGACTGATCAACTTCTCAAGTCCAAACTCCAAACCTTGATGAATTAATGATTGAGGACAATCAAATGAACTCAAATATGCATAAAACTATGAATGAAAGATTTTCCCTTGATTTTATTTGATCATGGGTTGAGGTTGCTTCATGAGTAAGGCACAGTCAATGCACAATTGAATTAGGGTTTCCTTGGGGAACAATCCTCAAGCCCTTTGGTTTATCTTGATAAAATTGGAAAATTGAGATATTTGGGAGGCATATATGATGATTGAGAGCTTTGGGAACCATTGTCAGGTTTGCTTTCAACTTCATCTGGCCACATCAATGAGCATAGGGGCCTCCTAGGAGCCTTGGATCACATGCTTGCTTAAGCTTCAAAACAAAACAAGTTAGTGACATATTTTTGTGCTTTTGCTTAGTAAACAAAATAAGAAAAGAAATAATATACACTTCAAGCATGCTTGGTGGTCTCAAACCACCTCACAAGTCTCACCCCTAGAGTTAAGGAGCCAAGATGCTATGATCCTTGAGGCAAATGCAAATGAGAAATGAAATGATGCCATGAGGGATCTTAGGGTAAAACTTAGGGTCTTACAGATGCCCCTATTTAAGGTCATTCTAGCCGGAGATATGAAGGTTGAAATCTTCGTCTCGATGAGGTAGAATGGGCTTAAATAATAACAAAGAGACGAATTTTGGTCCTTAAGAGACCTCATGATGCAAATGTATGTATGCAAAAGTTAATACTTTGTCGGGATATGTATCCACAAAGGAAAAGAAGTTAAGAGAAACTGAGAATCCAAAGGAGTAATACACTCATAAATGGGACAGAGACTCTGGGGACTTTACTGGGGAATAAAGGGGATAAAAATACGTGAGCAGGTCACGACTTGAAAATTTGTTGGGAGACATGAAGAGATTCCATGAAAATAAATCAATGGAAAGACTCGAGCTGACGCAAAGATGCATGTATTGGGGAATATGCCAATACAGCAAAACTATCCATAAAGGATACCTCAGATAAAAATCCGGACTCAGATAGGGAAAATCCGCTAAGGGACTCAGGCTGGGAATATCCATAAAGGATTCAGTTGAGGACGAAACAAATGAGGTATTACCGGTTACTGGGTAATAAGCTCAAGGAGACATGTGATTAAAACATCGGTATAAGGGTAATAGAACAACACGCTAGGGAAGAAAGAATATCTAAGACCGGTATATGGGTGAAAGATATCAATCATCCAAAACATCTGAGGAAGACCTAAAAAGGGTATATCAACTCAGGAAAATCTGACTCCATAGGGGACAAAAAGTCATAATAGGGAGCAGAAAGGAAGGAACACCAAGGATACCGGTTACTAGGCATATAATAGGTGACCAACCAAGGCGTGAATTAGGGAATATTTCCAAGACCCTCATCATCCAATAGGAGGGCTGAAAAATCAAACTCGATTACAGGATGGGCATTCGATTCCATAAGGAAATACGAATCTCACTCGACTGGGGAAGAAAAAGACTTCGACTGAAGAGCACATGAGATATATTATCTATTACCGTCAGAACGTAGATAACATACTCGCATGGAAGATTATCCATAACCGGTTACTGGGTTAATAAAGGATAAATCGACCGAAAAGAAAGGACATCGGGATACCGAATACTGGGTATATAATGATGACCAATCAAAGGGGAGAAACCATCATTACCAAACAAGGGTAAATGAAAGATGACTCGTTGGGGACTCATTGACAAAAATAATGATCCGGGAGATATATCACCGGCTACTGGGTGGTATACTCAAAAGGTGAAGGAATATCAAAACCGAATATTGGATAAAGATAACCAACCAATAGGGGATTACATCTACCGGCTACTGGGTAGAAAACCACAGAAGAGAGTAACCGTCATCGGTTAGGATGAACAAAATCAAGGGTTAACTCTGCAAGGGGATAAAATGGGGTTTACAACTACCGGTTACTTGGTAGAAAACCACAAAAATAGGACTTACAACTACCGGTTACTGGGTAGAAGGCCACAAAACTCCGCCGGGGAAAAGATGGACAATTACTGAGTACTAAGCAATCATTCATCTAAACTACGGGGAAGTGCAGGGGAAATAACATGAGTAGTCAATTTAGGAACAAACTAGAGAGACACAATGAAACAAGACTCGGCCCAATGAGGATATAACTCAGGGGAGTAATTCCATCCCAATACATGTTTTGCGAGGAAACTGAAATAATAATCATCCACGAGGACCTAACTCGGTGGGGAATATGGAATAAAGGATAGACACTTTCTGCCTATGGGGATGACTCTATATGGAGAGATCAGACACAAACATCTGCTTGGGGGAATATGTATCACCAAATAGCAGGAGACAACAAACAAGGATATATGACCAAGAATGCAGCATGAATATTTGAATGTTATAATTATGCATGTATATGCGTGGTTTATGTGTGATTAATGCTGACAAACAAACTTATCTAACACAAATAGGTCCAAGAATTAATAGACAGACATCTGGTAGTACATCTCAAAAGAGAAATCCAAGCCCAATGGAGAAATCCAATCTGGTGGGGGCAACAGAATACCAGAAAACATCGATCTCTGCAGGGGATAAAGACCAATGCTGAGGATCGAACAGAGTCGTTGTAGGGAACAAAGACTACTACTAGGGGAACAAGAAGGATCACCGGGGGTCAGACACCGCTGTTGGGAAAAAGCAAAGGATCACCAATACCAAAGCTGGGGATCTTCCACCAGTACGCAGAGACAGGGATAAGATCAGTCAGAGAAGAACTCTACTGGAGGTCTTATCAGGGGAGTGATGTGGAATTCTGGCGGGGAACAACCACCAAACAGAAGCACATCAAACTACATTCACTTCTAATCACGGAAGGAAAGTCTCTGCTGCGGAGAAGGAGAACCAGTCACTCCACTGGGGAAGGAATCAACACATCTTCCTAGAAGTTCCGAAGCCAAACCAGGATCAAACAGAGCCTTAGCAGGGGAAGCTACGGATAAGATTCCTTAGTGGAAGAAACTCTACTGGGGAACTTATCGGGAAAAGATAGGAAACTCTGTGGGGAACAACCACCAGACAGAAGTTTCAAAAACCGTCACATTTCTCATACTGCTGGAGAAACAAACTCTGCTAGAAGGACACTGTCCGAGAAGGAGGAAGTAACAAAATACATCAGGCTCTGATCAAGCAACTCTCCTGGGGAAGACTGTTGGTGATCAAACCGAGGAAGTCTAATGTGAACAACCTTGCTGAGGATGAATGGGAAGCAAACCTGCTGGATATCAATGTACGCGAATCCGCTGAGGATAAGCTACAAACCAACTTGTTGAGAATTCCACTCATGCTGGGGATTTCCTGCTCACTCTGCGGGAGATTTTCAATCTGAATAAAGGAAGACCAACTTCCTCGAAAAGAGATAGCATATCAATTTATCAATCTATAAGGGATTTTAGGTCAATCCACACAAGGATGGCAACCATATAATTGATAACACAGATGCTAGATCCAGTCTCACTGAGGAGCTAGAAGACTGAGACCAAACTTCAGACTCTCAGGGGCTTTGGTGATGTATCACTTCTTGTGCTCACTGGGGAGACAAACCTAAAAGATGATGAAGAGGATACGAGAATATGCTAGGAATATGAACAAATGTCTTACCCTTTTGGAAATCATACTATCCTTGGGAGAGCACTAAAGATGTCCCAGTTATCCTTTTCAATCTTTGTGAATGTTCACTTTGTTTAAAAATAGTTTGTAAAAAACTTTATTTGTTTAAAACAATGATATTTAACAATTAAAACATGCAAACATTTGTTAAATAGAAACAAATAATAGTGCAAAGAATTGGATAAAGGCTCAAATTCATTTGATGGGATGGTAGTCTGCAAATGGCAAGACTCCATGGATCTTTACAAATTTGAAATTGGTGATATATATTGGAAAAGGGCTACATTGAACATAATGACCATTTCTCCACCAACTCTGAATCGAATGTATTTGAAGCTTCAGTTGATGATGACTGAGCGAGAATCTTTGACAAATGACAGTTGAAAAACAAAGTCTTGTCAGGATGCAGTTACTTACCAAATCCCTAATTTTTGCCTAGATTTCCCCAGGGTGAGGTACTCAATCTAGCGGGATATATATATTTATTTTTTATGTCTCTAACTTTTGCCTAGATCGCCCTTTCGGGTTTTCAATCCACCGAGACGCTCATTTTTGCCTAAGTCGCCCTTTCGGATTTTCAACTTAGCGAGCTATTCTGTTTTTATTTTAGGCGAAGTATTTCTTGACTGCATCTAAATTCACAGGACGAGTGAAATCCTCCCCATCCATAGTTATAAGTATCAAAGCACCGCCTGAAAAGGCTCTCTTAACAACATATGGACCTTCATAGTTTGGAGTCCACTTGCCCCTGGAATCGGGCGCGAAAGACAATACTTTCTTGAGCACAAGGTCACCTTCTCGAAACACACGAGGCTTGACCTTCTTATCAAAGGCTTTCTTCATCCTTTGCTGATACAACTGACCATGGCATATGGCAGTTAATCTTTTCTCTTCTATTAAGTTCAGTTGGTCATAACGACTATGAACCCATTCAGCCTTAGTCAACTTGGCTTCCATCAAGACTCTCATTGATGGGATCTCAACTTCTACGGGAAGCACAACTTTGATGCCGTATACAAGAGAGAAAGGGGTTGCCCCTGTTGAAGTGTGGACAGATGTACGATAACCATGCAAGGCAAATGGCAGCATCTCATGCCAATCTTTGTACGTAACAACCATCTTCTAGATAATCTTCTTGATGTTCTTATTAGCAGCTTCAACAACCCCATTCATCTTGGGTCTATAAGGAGAAGAATTATGATGTGCAATCTTGAACTCGCTACACAGCTCTTTCATCATCTTGTTGTTCAAGTTAGATCCATTATCAGTAATGATCTTATCTGGCACACCATAACGGCATATGAGTTGATTTTTGATAAACTTCACAACCACCTTCCTGGTCACGTTCGCATACGACGCCGCTTCAACCCACTTGGTCAAGTAATCAATTGCTACGAGAATAAACCTGTGACCGTTGGACGCTTTTGGATCTATCATGCCAATCATGTCAATTCCCCACATAAACAAAGTCCGTGGTGATGAAATCACATTCAGAAGTGTCGGGGGAATATGAATCTTATCCGCATAAATCTGACACTTATGGCATTTCTTCATATATTTGCAGTAGTCAGACTCCATTGTCAGCTAATAGTAGTTTGCTCTCAACATCTTCTTTTCCATGGCATGTCCATTGGAATAAATGAACCCTCATGGACTTCAGTCATCAACAAGTCTGCTTCGTGTCTATCCACGCATCTGAGCAGAACCATGTCAAAATTCCTCTTATACAGTACATCGCCATTGAGGTAGAAACTGCCAGATAATCTCCTCAAAGTCTTCTTATCTTTAACAGATGCCATGCGGGTAAATCGGACTCTGAAGAAAACACTTGATATCAAAATACCATGGCTTATCATCTTTCACTTCTTCTACTACAAATACATGAGCTGGTCTATCCAAGCGCATCACAGTGATATTGGGGACTTCATTCCAATATTTCACCACAATCATCGAAGCAAGCATAGCAAGAGCATCTGCCATCCGATTCTCGTCTCGAGGAATATGATGGAAGACAACCTCAGTAAAGAACGTTGAAATCCTCCTCGCATAATCTCTGTATGGGATGAGCCCAGGCTGATTCATCTCCCATTCACCCTTAATCTGATTAACAACAAGGGTTGAATCACCATAAACATCAAGATGCTTGATCCTAAGATCAATACACTCTTCCAATCCCATAATACAGGCCTCATATTCCTCCATATTATCCGTGCATTTGAAAGTTAGCCTTGTTGGAAAAGGAAAATGTGTGTCCTGAGGAGTAATAATCACTGCCCCGATACCATTTCCATATTGATTTACAGCACCATCAAATACCATGCTCCATCGGGAACCAGGCTCTGGCCTTTCATCGAGCGTAGGCTCATCACAATCTTTCATTTTCAAATACAGAATCTCCTCGTCTGGGAAGTCGTACTGAACAGAATGATAATCCTCAATTGGTTGATGTGCCAAATGGTCAGCCAAGATACTACCCTTAATAGCTTTCTGAGCTCGATACTCAATATCATACTCAGACAACAGCATCTGCCAACGGGAAATCCTCCCAGTTAAAGCAGACTTCTCAAAGATATACTTGATTGGATCCATTTTGGATATCAACCAAGTTGTATGATTCAACATATACTGACGTAAACGCTTAGCAGCCCAAGCCAAAGCATAACATGTTTTCTCAAGCATTGAGTATCGAGACTCACAATCAGTGAACTTCTTACTCAGATAGTATATTGCAAACTCTTTCTTTTCGGATTCATCTTGCTGACCCAATACACAACCCATAAAGTCTTCAAGAACAGTCAGATACATAATCAAGGGTCTCCCTTCCACAGGCGGAGACAGAATCGGAGGCTCGGACAGATACTCCTTGATATTGTCAAAGGCCTTTTGGCAATCCCCGGTCCAATCATGACGCTGATCTTTCTGGAGGAACATGAATATTGGCTCACATGTTGCAGTCATGTGGGATATAAATCTTGAAATATAATTCAAGCGGCCAAGAAAACCTCGGACTTGCTTCTCAGTTTTGGGCGCACACATCTCTTGTATTTCTTTGACCTTGGCAGGATCAACTTCAATACCTCTTTCGCTGACAATAAAGCCCAATAACTTGCCAGAACGGACTCCAAATGTACACTTGTTCGGATTTAGGCGGAGTTTGTACTTCCTCATACGCTGAAAAAGCTTCAACAAGTGCTCTACATGTTCAACTTCAGTTCTCGACTTTGCAATCATATCATCAACATACACCTCGATCTCCTTGTGCATCATATCATGAAACAAGGTAGTCATAGCTCGTTGATACGTGGCTCCGACGTTCTTCAAACCAAAGGGCATCACTCGATAACAGAATGTTCCCCAAGGTGTGATGAATGTTGTCTTCTCCATATCCTCGGGTGCCATTTTGATCTGATTATAACCGGAAAATCCGTCCATAAATGAGAAGACATTGAATTTAGTTGTATTATCTACCAACATATCAATATGTGGTAACGGAAAATCATCTTTCGGACTAGCTTAATTCAAGTCTCTATAGTCCACACACATTCGGACTTTTCCATCTTTCTTAGGCACAGGCACAATATTGGCCACCCATTGAGGATATATAGAAGTCACCAGAAACCCCGCATCAATTTTCTTCTGAACTTCTTCTTTAATCTTCACTTCCATATCAGGATGAGTTCTTTTGAGTTTTTGCTTCACAGGAACACTCTCAGGCTTCAAAGGCAGGAAATGTTGCACGATATCAGTATCCAGACCAGGCATGTCTTCATATGACCAGGCAAAGACGTCGACATATTCTCGTAGCAACTCAATCAACCCCTTTTTCACAGATTCTTCCAGGAGTGCCCCAATCTTCACTTCACGAACACAATCTTCAGGCCCCAAGTTGACTGTTTCCAAATTCTCAAGATGCGTCTGAATGATCTTCTCTTTATGCTCAAGCAGACGGGTAATCTCATCAGGGATCTCTTCAACATCATCTTCTTCTGCCTCAAATACAGGGAACTCAAAGTTGGGAGATGGTGTTGGTTCATTATGTTCAATGGGTTTGATCAACCTGCATAATGATTTTGGATAAAATAGAGATTTTAGAATTCAAACAAGGAAAATCATTATGCAGATGAAAAGATGGATTTTATTCTCTTTTTAGGGTTTTATGGTGATCACCAATTTCCTGCAAAAAGCAAAAAGTGAAAATAATTTGAAAAAACAAACATTTAACATGAATTTATTGAATGAATATCATTGTATTTATGTGCCAACAATGTCATCACTTCTCCTTTTGGCATGGGAGAAGGGTTTTTAAACAAAAATGAACATTACATGGACTTATGGACAACTGCTGGAACATCAACAGCGACCCAATTATTGCAGACTCCTCCAGGGATGACAAAGTTGCCAGAATCTTCCTCTGCATCATCTTCCACTACAGCAGCAGCTTCCTGGTCTTCGACCGTGTGGATGAAACCACCACTCTGAAACAGACCGTGCTTGTTGAAAGTGCCTGAAGAGTACCCTATGCCGGCCCGGAATTTATTGTCTTCTAGCTTAATCATTTGTCCTAAACCAGTAGTTGCACCATGCTCAATGGCCAACTTCGCATCATTGTAGGACGCAAATGAAGAAGTTCCTTTCTTAGAAGGCTCAGCAATAGATAAGGCTTGGAACGTCGTCCCAACCTCATCCTCAGCATCAATATAAGAAAAGGAAGACAAATGACTTACCAAGAGAGCCTTCTCTCCCCCTACCACCACCAACTTCTTGTTCTTGACGAACTTTAACTTTTGGTGTAGGGTGGATGTCACGGCTCCTGTGTAAGACCCGAATTTTGACCCTAATATCCCTCACGACATCATATCATTGCACATTGCATTTGCGTCAAGGACCATAGCATCTTGGCTCCTTAACCCTAGGGTTGGGACTTGTGTGAGTTGGTTTGAGACCACCGAGCATGCTTGAATTGTATATTATTGCTTTTCTTAGTTTGTTTACTAACCAAAAGCACAAAAATATGTCACTAACATCTTTTGCTTTGTAGCTTGAGCAATCATAAGATCCAAGGCTTCTAGGAGGTCCCTATGCTCAAAGAATGGCCATATGAAGTGAAAGCAAGCATGATAATGGTTCACAAATCTCTCAATCATCATATATGCCTCCCAATTATCTCAATTTATCAATTTGGTCAAGATAAACCAAAGGGCTTGAGGATTGTTTCCCAAGGAAACCCTAATTCAACTGTGCATTGATTGTGCCTTGCTCATGAAGCAACCTCAACCCATGATCAAATACAATCAATGGAAGTTCTTTCATTCACCATTTTATACATATATGTTCCTATATGAGTTTCCTCAAACATCAATTCATCAAGATTTAAAGTTTGGACTTGAGAAGTTGATCAGTCAATTCATCTGACTATTTTGAAACCCTCTGAGACCTAACTTTTGATTTGTTTATCAAATGAAGATGACCCCAAGAGAAAAACTGTTCTTAAGAACCATAAGAACAACTTTCATGTTCATTAAAAATTTATTTGAAGCTTGGAAGGTCATCATCCATTTCAAAACATTATAGGTCATTTTGACTGAAACCCTAATTTTGGGTCAACTTCCCAAGGACCTAACTCACTCATTTTTCATGATTTTGAGGTGGGATCAAATGCATTGGAAATTTTAAGATGTGTACTTCATTTGTTATATTGGAAAAAATTTTATAATCCTAAAATAAGTACATGTTATAATACAAAACATTATAGGTCATTTTGGACCAAAGCCATTGAATCTTGAAAAAGTCCAACTTCAAGTGCCCATAACTTTCTCATAAAAAATCCAAATGGTGCAAACTTTAAGTCCAAATTTATTTTCTTGAAAATATATACATCTTTTATGTTGAAGGTTTTGTCATTTGAGGCTTGCATCATTGAAACAGAAGGGCTTGAAGTTGGTACATTTTGGCAAAATTCTCATGCACATGTTTTTGCACCTTGAACTTTATGATCAATTTTCATTAATTTCCCAACTCCAAATGGATTTTTTTTCAACATAACAATTGTTCCCCATGTCAAGACCTTTCCAACCATTAGCCACAAGGCCATGTTTCAATTTGGCAAAGAGCATTTTCAAAGAGATGAAAGTTTATGTTCATTTATGGAAACTATGTGAAATATTTGTGCACAAGCCATTTCCATCAGAACTGCACGTCCAAATTAATTTTGCCGATGATTAGCATGCTAAACCAATTGCATTTGGCCCTCCCATGCGTCTGTACAGGCCCATGCATGGAGGCCCTCATTCCACATGCACATGAACTTTGCATTGCTTGCCTCATCATTTGCTATAAATACAAGTGCTAAGCTTCATCAATGACCAACCTTAAGGCGCCTTACATGCTGCGAAACTAAATCCCCACCCTTAACCTAAAGGAATTTTGCATTTCTTCTTGAATTTTTCAGTTTCAATTTTCAACTTCCTTAGTTGATTATTGAACTCTAATTCCTTAGCCTCACTTCCTTTCCATCTCAAGAACAAGCTGCATAAGAGAATTGGGGTAGATCAAGTGTTTGAAAGCTTCTCTTCAAAGGTTTTCCCTCAAACTGTTTTGATTCGAAACTCCATATATATTGATCACATCTTGTGTTTGTTGGTTCCTCTGAAGTCCTCTCATAAGAGGCAATTGATTGGTGTACTTAATTTCAGGAATCCATCAAGTTCAGGTTTGACACCATAAACTTCCACCTTAGATTTCTCTTCATATAGTAATCTTGAGAGGAAGCCAATGACACAGGGGTGATGTACATCACCCCAGCTTTCCAATGATATGAGGATCGTGCATTTTCGTTGAGCTTTCATAACTTGTAAATGTCACCGGAGCTTGCATGCTCGCCGGAGAAGACGGTGGTGTACACCACCGTCCACCATGCCAGATTGTACTTGGACCGTTTGATTGCATTTCCAGATTTGAATCCCAGCGCTTGGTTGTTATGACTATTTTAAATACAACGTGTTTCGCCTTTGACTCTGGATCACCATGAGCGCTCGCATGAGGACCCTAGGATGTGCCACCTCATTTAATGAAATGAGATCCAACGCGCCAGGCTTTTTTGCAATTTCTGTTTTTCTATTTTATTTTCTTTTATTTCCTTTTATTTCAAAAATTCATAACTCTTTCATTTTAAATCCAAAAAATATGGGACCAATTGCATTATTTCTCTTTTTAATTCTAGTTTCTGAAAATGATTTTTAATATTTTTTATTTTTTCATTTGATATTTTTTGTGAATTTTCTCTTTTCTGGTTAGTTTTAATTCATTTAAAATAGTTTTCAATATTCAAAAAATGCAAAAATATTTTCTTAACATCTTTGAATGATGATGAATCTATGAAAAATATTCTCATCAATTTCTTAATTGATTTGAGATTTATTTGAGATTTTAGTTCAATTATGTTATTTTTTATTCATTTTTATTTGTTTAAAAATAGGTCCTGGTTTCCAAAAATGCTGAAATTTTTTGTCAAACTTTGTTTGACCTTGTTGGACTTAGGATGATCCATTTGGACTTTTCCAAATTGACTTAAAATGGATTTGAAGTTTGACCTTTATTTGTTTATTTTAAACTTCATCTTGCTTCTGTTTACCATTGATTGACTTTGATTCTATTCATGTTTGATCAATGTGTGTTGGATATCTCATTTGAATTTCAATTTATTTACATCTTTCTTCTTCTTCTTCTTCTTCTTCTTTTTCTTTTTTGATCAATGAGTTAATGATTGGTGGTTAGCCTTGACACATGAGGGGCTTAACCTTCTTTGATTCAAATCTAATTCATCTTTGTCAAAGATCAAGTGAATGGATTTGCATTAGAGATAGGTTGCTTCTTGGTCAAGCAAAGAACCTAAATCCATACAAGATCATTCTTCTTTTCTTTTGGCATGGCAAGTTGTAGGAGCTTGGCTTACTAGTCATGGTCTCTAACTTGTGTTTGTTGCCTATAGTTTTATTGACCGGCCTCAGATAGGTGTGACTACTACATTAGTCCACTTACGATTGCTTAACATAGCGCTAAATTGCCTTATGGCACACTAACATTAACCACTAACACTAACTTTTAATTCAAACCTTTAATTCTTACAATTTACTTTTAATGCAATTTAATTTCTTGCACATTATTTCATTTGCTTTTCCCCTTTGCTCACTTGAGCTCATGTTTATGTTAATTAATTTGCCTTTTGGCCACTTGAGCACATTATTGTATATATACTATTGTGCTTGTTTTGTTGTGTTTGTGTGAACCCAATGCAAATGGACAAAGGACTTAGATTTTAGGACCTTACCTATGCTAATGGAGTTTGAAGAGCAACTAGGCCTCATGCCTTTAGAATGCTATAAAATGTCAAAGAGCAACTAGGCCTCATGCCTTTAGAATGCTTAATCTTGAAGAAGACTTTAAAAGGACCTAATTCTAAACTCACTCTTGCCCATTCTTTCTATTGCATTGTGGAACTTTTTGATTTGTGTGTTCTTGTGCTAGGGATCCCAAACTTGCCAAGTAGGAGAACCATTGTCATGAGCATCCAAAGTGAGAGATACAAAAGTCATTGGAAGATTCCTAGGAGCTTGATTGTTATGTGCTTGATTGCTTGAGTTATTTGCTTATTACTTGCTAATTCTAAAGGATGGGAGCAACTTGGATCATCACTATGATCTCAAGAAGGGAACTCCATTGTGGTTTTATTTCTCTTCCTTCATCTTTGCATGTTTAGGTCCTTGCCATTCTTCTTCTTCCCTCCACTCTAACCCAAGCCAAACTTTTGTGCAAACATTAACATTGTTTTCAAAAATTAGAAACCTAAGCACTATGCTTTTGATTTTCCAACTTCTTTTCATAACACTTATTTTGAATTGAATCCTTAAGTCAACTTTGACCTTACTTTGTGAATACTTTTCATTTGTAAATACAACTCACTCATATGTTTTTATAGTTCCAATGACCATTTGTGTTAAAGCTTTTCATAAACATTAGCTATTAGGTTTGAGTTATCCTAGAGGTTGATATAATACTCACATATATCCTTAGTGATGGACTATAAGACTTCCATGCTTATTATAAGGTTAACCCCTCACTAGCATGTTGAAGCTCTCCTCACATGATGGATTTGTGGTTTTAGGTTGAGTTTTCTCCCTTTGATAACGAAAGACCTTAAGACTTTTGACCAATCAATTCACCAACTTCTTTTGAGATTTTTACCCCGAACTACGAGGTTTTGATCCTAATCTTTTTTAAGATGGTACGTAGGCAATGGGTTTATCCATTCAAACACAAAATTGTAAATAACTTGTATATTCTCCTCTCATCTCCCCAATCATGTTTGCACAAATATTTTTTTCACAAATACCAACCTACCTTACAACATTGGTGAAAAGGGCTCCCTTAGAGTACTAAGGATGTTTTTGGTGCTTAAAACCTTCCCATTGCATAACCAATCCCCTTACCCAAATCTCTGACATTTTTATTAGTTTTTGATTTGATAAAACTTCTCGGTTTTTGTTCGCTTTCTAACCTTTTCTTTGGGTAAATAGAAGTGCGGTGGTGACTCGAATTGTATGATTTACTTTTGATTTAGTCAATAAATCTAAAGGTAACGAATACCCCGCTACATAAAAGTGGCGACTCTGCTGGGAACATTTGCCTAGTGGGTTTTGCCTACTTTTTACCTTTGTTGTATTGTATTGTTTATATTATCTTGTGACATATTTTTGTGCAAATTTGGGATGACTGTATTGTTTGTAATGTCTGAATTGCTTGTGTGCTTGGTGGTCTCTTGTGAGATGAGTTTTATACCCGAACTCGAGTGCACTAATGATAGGAGAATGGCATAGTCTTGTTGACTTGTGTGGAGTTATTCCTTAGTAAGTTGACTTGCAAGCCCATTCACTTGGTGGAGGTTATGTTGGGATCAATAATGTCACACGAGTAGTCGTGGTTAGGCATTACTCTTTCCAATATACGCCTTAGAAGCCAAGGACCTTAGATTACCTAGCCCATCTTGGCCTACTTTTAGGAAGTAGTGCGAAGGTCGTTCAAGTGTAAGATTTGATACGATTGTTACGTGATACTACACTCATAAGAATCTCTCTTGAGAATATTTTTGGAATACGACTAGTAGTTTATACGATAATATCCTAAAGATGGGATGATGACTATGGGAACCTCTTGTAGAACATGATTGTCAGGTTTAACCATAGTACACTCCCTTTGGGTGGTTCTTAACCGAGACTCCATGCTCGTGACTTGCAACAAACCCTTGATTCATGGTTGATCCGTTCTTGTATATCCTTAATATCAATGGAACTTGGGTGTTGATAAGGTGTAAACCATAATCCACCAAAATGGATGATTGATATTAAGGATGACTTGATCCATCCCATGGCCTTTGTGTGGTGGGATTTGCTTGATCCTTGAGTGTGATTGTTGCATCCATGCATTCATACACATCCATATCATCAACAATGAGAAAATTTTCAAGGAACCTATGTATTAGATCCCTTGGAGTTCAAAGCTCGTCATGGGAAGCTTCTGTCTATTCCTGCTACTCAGGTGGATGAAGGTCTAATGAGTGTGTTGGTGCAGTTCTATGATCCCTTGTACCGTTACTTCACATTTCCAGATTTCCAGCTTTTGCCTACGCTTGAGGAGTATGCCTATCTTGTGGGTATACCTATCCTAGATAAGTTTCCGTTCAATGGCTTGGAGAGAGTTCCTTCTTCCCAAGAGATTGCTGATCTGTTGCATATAGATGAATCTATTGTTGGTGCTCATATGACTACCAAAGGTGGAACTCAAGGTCTCCCATCTGATTTCCTCATTGCTCAAGATACTTTTTTTGGGAAGGCCATGAGTGAGGATGCCTTTGAGGCCATATTTGTACTTCTCATCTATGAGCTAGTGTTATTCCCCAACATCGACAATTTTGTGGATGTGAACGCTATTAGGATTTTCTCTACTCTTAATCCCGTTCCGACTCTGTTGGGTGACACTTACTTTTCTTTGCATATGAGGAATGCAAAGGGTGGTGGTACCATTGTGTGATGTTTGCCTCTGTTGTACAAGTGGTTTATTTCGCACTTGCCACAGACGCTCGCCTTCAAGGAGAACAAAGGATGTCTACGGTGGTCTACGAGGCTTATGTCTCTCACTAATGATGATATCTTTTGGTATAACCGTGTATATGATGGTGTGTAGATAATTGACTCTTGTGGTGAATTCTCCAATGTGCCGCTTCTTGGTACATGTGGTGGGATTAACTACAACCCTATTTTGGTACGATGTCAGCTTGGGTTCCCCTTAAATGATAAACCTAATAACATTTTGTTAGAGGGTGTGTTATTTCAAGAGGGTAAAGATCCCCAAAACATGAAGGGCAGGATGGTTCACGCTTGGCGCAAGATTCATAGGAAGGGAAGGAAAGAGCTTGGTCCAAAGAATTGTATTGCTTTGGAACCCTACACCTCGTGGGTTAGGAGGAGAGCTTCCGAGTACCGCATGCCCTATGATTACCCGAGACCTACCCCTATGGTTATGGTTGGGCCTTCAACCCTCCCTGACCAAGAAGTAGAGGAGTTGAGAGATGAAGACCGTTCGCGTGCTTGGGTCCGTGAGCGAGAGGAGCTACTTCAGCAGCTTAGAGATAAGGATGCTTTGATAGAGTTTCTGGAGCATCATGTTATCGATGAGCCTGATGATATGGTGACTTCTCTTCTTCTTCAGTCTTCCAGGTTTGGAAAAGGAAGTATGATCGACTCGCCAAGGAGAAGGAAGATATGGAGGCAGCGTATGAGAGAGAGGTGAAGAGGCTTCGTGCAGCTTATCTTCCGGTCTCAAGTGCTTTGGACGATTGTTTCTAGGGTTCCATAGGATGTTCATTTTCCTTCTCTCTTGTATTGTATTTGGTTACCAAGACTGTACTTCTTTGGTGTAAAATTTTTTCCAAATATTATTGATATGTCTAAATGATTAATATTTTCCAAAAAATTTCAAATAGAACTCTAAAGTTCCTCTGATTAAAAATAAAATCATATGCATGAGCATTGCATGTATCATGTGCACAAGCAGGTTTTGTTCCAGGGCTTCTTGTTCAGTGGTCTAACTCTGTGTTCTTCATTTATTTCAAAGACAAGTTGACGTATCGGTACTACACTAGAGCCAACTCATCAAAGCTAATGGATCACCTAGAGAAAGAGAACAGAGAACTGAAGGAGGAAGTGGCGAGATTGACTGCCCTGATGGAGTCATTCTTGGCCGCCCAAAGCCAGTCTTCTCCAACGCCTTCGACTCCTCTCCAGAGGACAGTCATTTCTGAGATTGCTTCCTCAAGAGTACCTGCTGCCAGTGCCCATTTTGCGCCTACTGTTATGCCAGTCGGGTTTCCCTAAGGGAATGCCTCCCAACTTCGTTCCAGAGGGTCTCACCCCAACTTTTTCTTCTTTGCCGGCATCTAGCCTAGTCCTTGTTGTGCCACCTCTAGTCGTGCATATTTTGCCGAGAGTAGATGACACCATTTATCACTCTGAGCCATTTGAGGGCCCAGATGTATATGAGAAAATGGATGCTATGAACGATCAATTCCTTGAGCTACGCAAGGAACTTAAAACTCTCAGAGGGAAGGACCTCTTTGGCAAATCTGCTGCTGAGCTTTGCCTTGTACCTAATGTCAAGATTCCTGTCAAAGTCAAAGTGCCTGACTTTGAAAAGTACAAAGGAAACACTTTCCCGCTCAGCCATCTTGTGATGTATGCACGCAAGATGTCGACTCAAACCGACAACGATCAACTCCTGATCAGTCACCATTTATGCTAGACATTCCACTATTTAACCGTAAATAAGTCAGGTAAACTGCGTAAACTGAAGCATTTTTAGTTAGATATAAGCTCAATTCTATAATATGAAGTATGTTGTTACTTATGAATTTCTTGAGGATATTTTACACTTTTGGGTATGTTAGATGGTCAAAAAAGTAGTCTGGAAGCTCAGGGAATCAAACGTCAGATGCTAAATTAAGCCCGAGCAAGAAAACGGAAGAAAAAACCAAATTCTTGGAGAACCTACTGTCCATACGCGTATGGCCTTACTTGATACGCGTATGGACCTTCCTAGTACGCGTAGCATACGCAAATGCCCAGAGGGGTTGAAAATCAAGCAAAAAAGACAAGCTTCTGGTGATACGCGTACCAAACTGGTGATACGCGTACCAGACTGGGCAATACGCGTACCAGACTGGGCAATACGCGTATCAGAGGCTGGCTTACGTGCAGTACGCGTACCAGACTGGGCAATACGCGTATCAGACTGGGAAATACGCGTATGGCCCCCAAAATCAGGAAAAGCCCAACTGCATAGCTATTTAGAGGGGAGAACACGAGTTTCCGAGGGTTGGACGATTTTTAGAGAAAAAGAGACGCGTTTGAGACCTGGAGACTCCACGTTTATCAGAGGATTCATATGTTCAAGAGTTTTCCGACGATTGAAGATTGATTCCTCACGAAATTCTGTAATGACAACAATGTTAATCTTTGTTTTTATTTCGAGTATGAGTAGCTAAACCCCCCATTGCTAGGGGGGTGACCCTGATTCTGAATGTGATAGATTTTATGTTTATGAGTGCATTGACTATTTCTTCTTTTCCATTGATTTGTTCTTATTACCGTTCTTTATGCTTTATTCGTCGGACCAACGAATGATGATTAATATGAATAGTTTAAGCTGGACAGCGATTATTCATTGATCTGGATAAGAACTTTGGATAGTAAAAATAACCTAGGACTAGGGATTTTCTATCTGACCGGTAATTCTTGATATTTGAATGCTTGAGTATGAACTTAATTATTTATGGACATAGTAATTAGGTTACATAATCAAAGGTCTTTTCACTAAGGAATTAGGAATAGATACCCTTGAGGATCGGAATTAATTGGACAGGAATATTGTCTAAACTTTCATAAATTATATCTGTTACAGGAAGTTTCATTCACCGAACCCTAACAATCCTCTCTCATTTGTCTCTTGTTCAACCTTTTACTTGTTTTATTTATTTGCAATTGGTAGTATAATTACGCACAACACAAAAACCAAAGGCTTTTGTCTAATTGAAACAATCTATAAACTCTGTATCGTCAAGCAGTCCTTGAGATCGACAAACGGGGAATTTCCCTTTTATTACTACAGTGAGAAAAATAGTACACTTGCTATTTTCCATCAAGTTTTTGGCGCCGTTGCCGGGGACTGCCAAAGATAATAGAGTTTATTAATTTATTTTCAATTAGAATTTTGTTGCTCTGCATCCAAAATTTTATTTACTGTTAATTTTATTTTCATTATTATTATAACTAACTTCTGTCTAATCTGTGTATGTGAGGTAAGGCCTCAGCTGATTTTCATTTTGACGAAGAACCAGAGAGAACATTGCGCGCAAAGCTCAGAGAAGCTAGAAGAAAGAAACTGGCACATTCTGACGCCGAAGAACAGGCCACACCTAGCACACCAGTCTCTTGTCACTCCGAAAAATCTGAGTCAGACACAGATTCACATCCAGACACTGTTAACATGGCTGCAGACCCACTTCCAGCGGAAAGACTTTTAGGTGACTATGGCAGAGAGAACAACCCAACCGTGCGGTTGACCATTGTTAACCAACCTGTTAATGTTGCTCACTTCCAGCTACATCCCTCAACTATCCGTCAGTTAGAAAGCAAACCTTTTTCAGGAAAAATCAATGAGGATGCAAACAAGCATCTGCAGAGGTTTCTGACTATGACTACATCATTAAAAATTGATGGGCATTCTGAAGAGGCAAAGAGATTGGTCATGTTCCCATTCACATTATCTGAGGATGCTGAGGAATGGTTTTATTCCCTACCCGCAGGAAGCATAACTACTTGGCAACAAATGGAAACAGCATTTTTGAACGAGTATTTTCCTGCTTCGGTGTATATCCGTAAGAGGTATGACATTGTGAATTTTAAACAGAAAGAAGGAGAGACACTTGGAGATGCATACAAAAGATTCAAGAGATGTTTAGTTGCATGTCCTACACATAATCTGGATGAAACTGAACAAATGCAGAATTTTGTAAACGGGCTGAAGATGAGAACTAAGCAACTCATTGATACAGCTGTTGGTGGCTCGTCTAATTTTTCTACAGCAACCGGTATCAAAAAAATCATCGAAGCTATTGCAGCAAATGAGCATCTGGAATTATATGACCGTACTGTAAATCAGCCGGAGGGAAAAATTGACTTGAAATTAGCAAATCAGGTAGTGAAAATGGAAGACCAGATTGCAGCTGAGGTTGAAAGAAGATTGAAAGCTATGAATTTAAGTACCCAGACTATTGCTCAAGTTCAGCCGGTTCCGACCATGATTTGTGAGATTTGTAGTGGACCACACTTTACCATGCATTGTGTTGCAACCGCAGAACAAGTGCAAGTTATAAATTACCTGAGGCAAAATAATCCCTACTCAAATACATATAATTCGGGGTGGAAAAATCATCCTAATTTCTCTTGGAAAGATCAGCAAGGTAATATTCAGAATCAAGGACCTCCACAACAACAACCACCTTACCAACCACAATATCAATCGCAACAGCAACCGTATCAACAACAAATACCGAAGAAAGCGGATTGGGAGATTGCTATAGAGAAGATGTCAACTCAGAATATGCAATTTCAGGAGGAGACCAGGAATAATCAGAAGAGCACCAATGCATCCATTAAAAATCTGGAGATTCAATTGGGTCAGATAGCACAACAGATAACAAATTTTCAAACACCGGGCGCATTACCGAGTGCAATAGTGACAAATCCGAGGGAACACCATAATATGAGTGCGGTAACAACAAGAAGCGGAAGATATGTTGAAGATCGTAAGAAGAAGGATGAAGAAGAAGATCAGTTGCTTGAAGTGGACCTGGAAATCTTAGAAAACAAGACACCACCTGAGGAAGAAATTGTAATACCGCCGGTGGTACAAGAACAGCTCCCTGAACCAAAACCCATCATTAAGCTTCCTTTCCCACAAAGAAACAAAAAGAAGAAGCAAGATGAGAAAAATTTTCAAAAATTCATGGAGTTGTTTAGGAAATTAGAAATCAATATTCCATTCTCTGAGGCACTCGAGCAGATGCCTATCTATGCAAAATTCATGAAAGACATCATCTCCAAGAAGCGCACCACTGACACTGACCCTGTTATACTAACTGAAACTTGTAGTGCTATTTTGCAGGGTATGAAGATTCCAGTAAAGAAGCCAGATAGAGGCTTTGTGACCATCCCGTGTACCATTGGAGATAGGTCTTTTAAAAGGGCGCTGATTGATTTGGGGGCTAGTGTTAGCCTTATGCCTTTGTCTATTTACAGGAAGCTAGGAATTGGAAATGTTCAAGATACCAGAATGACACTTCAATTTGCTGACCACTCAGTGAAGAGACCTTTTGGGGTAGTTGAGGATGTTCTGGTCAAAGTTGATAAATTTGTTTTTCCTGTTGATTTTGTAATTTTGGAAATGCCAGAAGATGAAGAGATACCTCTGATTCTGGGCAGACCTTTCTTAGAAACAGGGAGATGCAATATAGATATGGAGGAAGGTACCATGACCCTAAAGGTGTATGATGAAGAGCTCAGAATTGATGTCCGAGATACTATGAAACATAAAGAGAATATGTGTACAAACCACTCCGTGGAAGTGATTGATCAATTTGTAACTAGCACAATTCAAAGAAAGTTCCCTGAATTACCGTTAGAAAGAGTTCTTAGTCTGTCGGTCAGAGAGATGGAGGAGAAGGATGAGGAAAAAGAAAAAGAAGTGCTTGCTATGTTGGATACATAAACCCTTTGGAGGAAATACAACCCACGCAGGTGGGAGGATCTGAGAGCTTCACCAGAATTAGAAGATGAAAAGGTACTGAAGAAACATAAAAGTGGTATTGGTGTTTTAAATGAGAAGAATGGCGACACCTTCAAGGTTAATGGCCAGAGGTTGAAACCATATGATCCCGGTGAAGGGGGACCAATTGAAACTGTTAAACTCATCTGAGTATGAGGTGTCCCGTCGAGCCATGCGACGTTAAATGAAGCGCTGCTTGGGAGGCAACCCAAGGGAGGTTTGAAATTTCTTTGTGTATTTTTCTTTTTGGTTTATTCAGTTTTTATTTTCTTTTGCTTGGATGTAATCACCTATTATGGGTTGGCTTAATCTAATGAATTTGATTTGGTTTACCTCCATTTTCCTGTTTATTTCGTTAGATATGTGACAATGTCTGGCTATTGGTTTTCTTGATCACTTACACCAAATACTTGGGCATCCTCTCTTTCAGTCCCCTGACTGTAGATACTGTTGTTTATGATTGGACGCACTGGTTAAGATTAACATCAAAACCACGAGCATGAGCTTTGAACTCAGAGGTATGATAGAACAAGTCAGCTTAAACCGTCCTGGTGAGATCATAAAAAGCCAAACACTTATCATCATATGAGAGATATCAGGTATGTCTTTATCAATCTTAGTTTGCGTATGTTCTTTTGTTATTATTAGCTGTACGACTACACACACTGAGGCATGTTCTTTGTTTATCACCTAGAGCCTTTCTAGCCATCCCATTATTATTATTATCCATTGTTTTACCCTGTTGAGCCTGTTAATCATTTATTTCTGATATACCCGTTTTTCTAAAGCCATGACCTTGTACCTATCCTACCCTGTTCAGAGTATGTGAGGATTGATTTCATCTCTACGTTTCTATCTAAGTTTGGGGTTGCTGTTGGAATAACAACCTTTAAGTTTGGGGTAGCTTTGCAGTACGTGAATAGTAAGTGAATGTCGTATAAAAGAAAAAAGAAAAAAAGAAAAAAAGAAAAAAAAACAACAACAACAGGAAAAGAAAGAAAGAGAAAAGCGAAAAACAATAAAAGAACAGCTTTTGAAAAATGCTACATTCACTATAGATAAAAGGAAAAGAGGATTGCAAAACCCTACAGGAATAATAGGAAAGAAACGTAGTGAGAGAATGATTTCATGTACTCTGGACCAAAAGACCCAAAAACCATTGTTCCAATTTCATACCCTACCTAAACCAAAGCCCCGTTACAACCCAAAAAGACCTCAAAAAGTGTGTGTGATTGTACATGTTGATAGGATGAGAGAATTTATTCAAACTTCTGATTTGATATTGCATATTGTGATTTGAGAGTGATAACACTTTAACCCAGAGAGACTTGGTGAGAGTGTGATATAAGCTGACAGGTAAAGTCATATCTCTGAGGGAAAGAGTTTCTAGCTCGTTGGCCATGTGGAAGAATCAGAAAACCTGAAAAACATCAAGAGGTCCAGTGCGAAAGATTTCAGCAGTATTGTGGTAAGAACTGTTTTACAGTAAGTTTGGGGTGACATGATCGTATGGTAATAAAATGTTACTTGAGGACAAGCAACAGGCTAAGTTTGGGGTTGTGATCAGTCACCATTTATGCTAGACATTCCACTATTTAACCGTAAATAAGTCAGGTAAACTGCGTAAACTGAAGCATTTTTAGTTAGATATAAGCTCAATTCTATAATATGAAGTATGTTGTTACTTATGAATTTCTTGAGGATATTTTACACTTTTGGGTATGTTAGCAGGTCAAAAAAGTAGTCTGGAAGCTCAGGGAATCAAACGTCAGATGCTAAATTAAGCCCGAGCAAGAAAACGGAAGAAAAAACCAAATTCTTGGAGAACCTACTGTCCATACGCGTATGGCCTTACTTGATACGCGTATGGACCTTCCTAGTACGCGTAGCATACGCAAATGCCCAGAGGGGTTGAAAATCAAGCAAAAAAGACAAGCTTCTGGTGATACGCGTACCAAACTGGTGATACGCGTACCAGATTGGGCAATACGCGTACCAGACTGGGCAATACGCGTATCAGAGGCTGGCTTACGTGCAGTACGCGTACCAGACTGGGCAATACGCGTATCAGACTGGGCAATACGCGTATGGCCCCCAAAATCAGGAAAAGCCCAACTGCATAGCTATTTAGAGGGGAGAACACGAGTTTCCGAGGGTTGGACGATTTTTAGAGAAAAAGAGACGTGTTTGAGACCTGGAGACTCCACGTTTATCAGAGGATTCATATGTTCAAGATTTTTCCGACGATTGAAGATTGATTCCTCACGAAATTCTGTAATGACAACAATGTTAATCTTTGTTTTTATTTCGAGTATGAGTAGCTAAACCCCCCATTGCTAGGGGGGTGACCCTGATTCTGAATGTGACAGATTTTATGTTTATGAGTGCATTGACTATTTCTTCTTTTCCATTGATTTGTTCTTATTACCGTTCTTTATGCTTTATTCGTCGGACCAACGAATGATGATTAATATGAATAGTTTAAGCTGGACATCGATTATTCATTGATCTGGATAAGAACTTTGGATAGTAAAAATAACCTAGGACTAGGGATTTTCTATCTGACCGCTAATTCTTGATATTTGAATGCTTGAGTATGAACTTAATTATTTATGGACATAGTAATTAGGTTACATAATTAAAGGTCTTTTCACTAAGGAATTAGGAATAGATACCCTTGAGGACCGGAATTAATTGGACAGGAATATTGTCTAAACTTTCATAAATTATATCTGTTACAGGAAGTTTCATTCACCGAACCCTAGCAATCCTCTCTCATTTGTCTCTTGTTCAACCTTTTACTTGTTTTATTTATTTGCAATTGGTAGTATAATTACGCACAACACAAAAACCAAAGGCTTTTGTCTAATTGAAACAATCTATAAACTCTGTATCGTCAAGCAGTCCTTGAGATCGACAAACGGGGAATTTCCCTTTTATTACTACAGTGAGAAAAATAGTACACTTGCTATTTTCCATCAACTCCTGATCCATTACTTCCAAGATAGCCTGTCCGGTGCCGCACGGAGATGGTACATGGGTTTGGACAACGCGAACATCCGCTCCTTCAATGACCTTGGCGAAGCCTTCGTCAAGCAATACAAATACAACATTGATATGGCTCCCAATAGGGACCAACTGAGGGCCATGTCCCAGAAGGATAAGGAGACTTTTAAGGAGTACGCCCAGAGGTGGCGAGAATTGGCTGCACAGATTGTGCCTCCGCTAGAAGAGAAGGAAATGACCAAGATATTTCTGAAGACCTTGAGTTCATTCTATTATAAGCGGATGATTGCTAGCGCTCCTTCTGACTTCACCGAAATGGTGAACATGGGGATGCTTCTAGAAGAGGGAGTCAGGGAAGGGTGCCTGACTAGAGAAGAAGGCTCTTCTACCAAATGTTATGGGGCGTTTGCAAAGAAGAAAGATGGTAAGGCACGTGATGTGACCTCCCATGTCAAATCTAGAAGACCCCCTGTGAAGAGGAAGACTGTGCGTCCCGCCAGTAACCAGCACCAGGTGACTCAAATAGCACCTATTTTCAGAGAAAATCAGCAATATCAGCATCATAATCAGAATCAGCAACAACAACATCAACAATATCAACAACAACAACACCGTCCTCAACAGCAGGCCTACCAGCCTCGAAATAACAATCAGAGCAGTACAAGTTATGATAGGAAAAGGGTCAGTTTTGATCCTATTCCCATGACCTACGCAGAGCTATATCCTTCTTTAATTGAAAGGAAGATTATCACTCCACGTGACCCATCTGCTATACCTACCAACCCTCAGTGGTGGTATAAGCCTGAGCTTCACTGTGTTTATCATTCCGGTGCTCCCGGACATGATGTGGAGAACTGCTACCCGTTGAAGACCAAGGTTCAAGACCTTGTGAGAAGCGGTATATTGTTTTTCGAGGACATAGGTCCTAATGTCAAGAAGAACCCATTTCCCGAGCATGATAAGTCTGCTGTCAACATGGTTCAGGGTTGCCCTGGCAAATACAAGGTCCGATATGTCAGCCATATCCGACAATCTTTGGTCGAGATGCATAAACTGTTGTGTGGATACAATCACTATGAGCATGACCATGACAGTTGCCGTGTTTGCACTATCAATTAGAGGGGATGTCGTCAAGTCATAAAAGACATCCAAGAAATGTTGGATCAGGGTGTGATAGAGATACTTCAGAATCGTGATGAGGATGATGAAGTTAATGTGATATCACCTATATTCAGGATACCTGAGCCTGTTGTCGTCAGATATGATGGCAGCAAGCAGAAGGCTTCTCCTACTCTCATAATTAAGCCAGTCGGCCCTGTGCCATATTCTTATAACAAAGCTGTTCCCTATCGTTATAATGCAGTTTCATTAGAAGATGGGAAGGAGGTTCCCTTACCCTCCACTTTTGTTGTTAACATTGCTGATGTCAGTGGTCTGACCCGTAGTGGTCGTGTTTTCTCGGCGCCGCCGAAACCCCAGGCTGACACCAGAAGAGTTGATACTGCTGATAGTGTCTTTCGTCCTTTGGGGAATTTCTTCTGTTTCTCCGAATCCGGCACTTGCTGTTAATAGACCTGCCGCTGCTGCTAGAACTCCTGTCCCTGCTGGCCAGAATGGCATGATGAAAAAGGATTGCGATGAGATGCTGAGGCTCATCAAGAGGAGTGAGTACAATGTTGTAGATCAGCTTCTACAAATGCCTTCAAAGATATCAGTGTTATCTTTGTTGATGAACTCTGAGCCACACCGTGAAGCTTTACAGAAGGTGTTGGACGTGGCGTACGTAGATCATGACGTCACAATAGAACAATTTGATAGCATTGTTGCAAACATTACTGCTTGTAACAATTTGAGCTTCTGTGATGCTGATCTCCCCGAGGAGGGAAGAAACCACAATTTGGCACTTCACATATCTATGAATTGCAAGGATGATGCCCTGTCTAATATGTTGGTAGACACTGGATCATCGCTGAATGTGTTGCCAAAATTCACTCTGGCCAAACTTTCATACCAGGGGCCTCCCATGAGGCAAAGTGGAGTGGTCGTGAAAGCTTTTGATGGATCCCACAAAACTGTGATTGGTGAGGTTGAGCTCCCAGTCAAGATAGGACCTAGTGATTTCCATATCATTTTCCAGGTCATGGATATCCACCCATCATATAGTTGTTTGTTGGGCAGACCATGGATTCACGAGGCAGGCACTGCGACATCCACCCTACACCAAAAGTTGAAGTTCGTAAAGAACAAAAAGTTGGTGGTAGTAGGGGGGAGAAGGCTCTCTTGGTAAGCCATATGTCTTCCTTTTCTTATATTGATGCTGAGGATGAGGTTGGGACGTCGTTCCAAGCCTTGTCTATTGCTGAGCCTTCTAAGAAAGGAACCTCTTCATTTGCGTCCTACAATGATACGAAGTTGGCCATTGAGCATGGCGCAACTACTGGTTTAGGACAAATGATTAAGATGGAAGACAATAAATCCCGGGCTGGCATAGGGTATTCTTCAGGCACTTTCAACAAGCACGGTCTGTTTCAGAGTGGTGGGTTCATCCACACTGTTGAAGACCAGGAGGCAGCTGCTGTAAGGGAAGAGGATGTAGAGGAAGATTCTGGCAACTTTGTCATCCCTGGAGGAGTCTGCAATAATTGGGTCGTTATTGATGTTCCAACAGTTGTCCATAAGTCCACGTAATGTTCATTTTGTTTAAAAACCCTTCTCCCATGCCAAAATGAGAAGTGATGACATTGTTGGCACATAAATACAATGATATTCATTCAATAAATTCATGTTAAATGTTTGTTTTTCCAAATTATTTTCACTTTTTGCTTTTTGCATGAAATTGGTGATCACATAAAACCCTAAAAATAGAATAAAATTAATCTTTTCATCTGCATAATGATTTGCCTTGTTTGAATTCTAAAATCTCTTTTATATCTAAAATCATTATGCAGGTTGAAAAAACCCATTGAACATAATGATCCAACACCATGTCCTAACTTTTAGTTCCCTGTATTTGAGGCAGAAGAAGATGATATTGAAGAGATTCCTGATGAGATCACCCGTCTACTTGAGCACGAAGAGAAGATCATTCAGCCACATCTTGAGAATTTGGAAACAGTTAACTTGGGGTCTGAAGATTGTGTTCGTGAGGTGAAGATTGGGGCACTCCTGGAAGAATCTGTTAAGAATGGGTTGATTGAGTTGCTACGAGAGTATGTTGACGTCTTTGCCTGGTCATATGAAGATATGCCTGGTCTGGATACTGATATCATGCAACATTTCCTGCCTTTGAAGCCTGAGTGTGTGCCTGTGAAGCAAAAGCTCAAAAGAACTCATCCTGATATGACAGTGAAGATCAAAGAGGAAGTTCATAGGCAAATTGATGTGGGGTTTCTGGTGACTTCTACATATCCTCAATGGGTGGCCAATATTGTGCCCGTGCCCAAGAAAGATGGAAAAGTCCGAATGTGTGTGGATTATAGAGACTTGAATAAAGCTAGTCCGAAAGATGATTTTCCTCTACCACATATTGATATGTTGGTAGACAATACAGCTAAATTCAATGTCTTCTCATATATGGACGGATTTTCCAGTTATAATCAGATCAAAATGGCACCCGAGGATATGGAGAAGACAACATTCATCACACCTTGGGGAACATTCTGTTATCGAGTGATGCCATTCGGTTTGAAGAATGCCGGAGCCACGTATCAACGAGCTATGACTACCTTGTTTCATGATATGATGCATAAGGAGATCGAGGTGTATGTTTATGATATGATTGCAAAGTCGAGAATGGAAGTTGAACATGTAGAGCACTTATTGAAGCTTTTTCAGCGTTTGAGGAAGTATGAGCTTCGTCTGAATCCTAACAAGTGTACATTTGGAGTCCGTTCCGGCAAGTTATTGGGCTTTATTGCCAGCGAGAGAGGTATTGAGGTTGATCCTGCCAAGGTCAAAGCAATACAAGAGATGCCTGCGCCCAAAACTGAGAAGCAAGTATGAGGTTTTCTTGGCCGCTTAAATTATATTTCCAAATTTATATCTCACATGACTGCCACATGTGCGCCTATATTCAAGCTCCTCCGAAAAGATCAGCATCATGATTGGATCGAGGATTGCGAGAAGGCTTTTGACAGTATCAAAGAGTATATGTCCGAGCCTCCGATTCTGTCTCCGCCTGTGGAAGGGAGACCCTTGATTATGTATCTGACTGTTCTTGAAGACTTTATGGGTTATGTCCTGGGTCAACAAGATGAATCAGGGAAGAAGGAGTATGCTATATACTATCTGAGCAAGAAGTTCACTGATTGTGAGTCTCGATACTCAATGCTCGAGAAAACATGTTGTGCTTTGGCTTGGGCTGCTAAGCGCTTATGCCAATATATGTTGAATCATACGACTTGGTTGATGTCCAAAATGGATCCAATCAAGTATATCTTTGAGAAGCCTGCTTTAACTGGGAGGATTGCCCGTTGGCAGATGTTGTTGTCTGAGTATGATATTGAGTATCGAGCTCAGAAGGCTATTAAAGGTAGTATCTTGGCTGACCACTTGGCACATCAACCAATTGAGGATTATTAGTCTATTCAGTATGACTTCCTAGATGAGGAGATTATGTATTTGAAAATGAAAGATTGTGATGAGCCTACGCTCGATGAAGGGCCAGAGCCTGGTTCCCGATGGAGCATGGTGTTTGATGGCGCTATAAATCAATATGGAAATGGTATTAGGGCAGTGATTATTACTCCTCAGGGCACACATTTTCCTTTTACAGCAAGTCTTACTTTCAAATGCACAAATAATATGGCGGAGTATGATGCCTGTATTATGGGATTGGAAGAATGTATTGATCTTAGGATCAAGCATCTTGATGTTTATGGTGATTCAGCCCTTGTTGTTAATCAAATTAAGGGTGAATGGGAGACGAATCAGCCTGGCCTCATCCCATATAGAGATTATGCAAGGAGGATTTCAACGTTCTTTACTGAGGTTGACTTCCATCATATTCCTCGAGATGAGAATCGATGATTGTGGTGAAATTCTGGAATGAAGTCCCAAATATCACTATTATGCGCTTGGATATACCAGCTCATGTATTTGCAGTTGAAGAAATAAAAGATGATAAGCCATGGTATTTTGATATCAAGTGTTTTCTTCAGAGTCAGATTTACCCGCCTGGGGCATCTGTTAAAGACAAGAAAACTTTGAGGAGATTATCTGGCATTTTCTACCTCAATGGCGAAGTGCTTTATAAGAGGAACTTTGACATGGTTCTGCTCAGATGCGTGGATAGACACGAAGCAGACTTGTTGATGACTGATGTCCATGAGGGTTCATTTGGTACTCATTCCAATGGACATGCCATGGCTAAGAAGATGTTGAGAGCAGGCTACTATTGGCTGACAATGGAGTCTGACTGCTGCAAATATATGAAGAAATGCCACAAGTGTCAGATTTATACGGATAAGATTCATATTCCCCCGACACTTCTGAATGTTATTTCCTCCCCATGGCCTTTCTCTATGTGGGGAATTGACATGATTGGCATGATAGAGCCAAAAGCGTCCAACGGTCACAGATTTATTCTCGTAGCAATTGATTACTTCACCAAGTGGGTAGAAGGGGCGTCATATGCAAACGTGCCCAGGCAGGTAGTTGTGAAGTTTATCAAGAATCAACTCATATGCCTCTATGGTGTGCCAGACAAGATCATTACTGATAATGGATCTAACTTGAACAACAAGATGATGAAAGAGCTTTGTAGCAAGTTCAAGATTGCACATCATAATTCTTCTCCTTATAGACCCAAGATGAATGGGGTTGTTGAAGCTGCTAATAAGAATATTAAGAAGATTATCTAGAAGATGGTTGTTACGTACAAGGATTGGCATGAGATGCTGCCATTTGCTTTGCATGGTTATCATACATTTGTCCGCACTTCAACCGGGGCAACCCCTTTCTCCCTTATATATGGCATGGAAGTTGTGCTCCCTGTAAGACCCCAATTTTGACCCTAAGATCCCTCATGGCATCATAACATTGCATTTGCATCTTGCCTCAAGGACCATAGCATCTTGGCTCCTAACCTTTGGGTGGGAACACTTGTGAGTTAGTTTGAGATCACCAAGCATGCTTGAACTGTATATTATTACTTTCCTTACTTTGATTACTAACCAAAAGCACAAAAATATGTCACTAACATCTTTTGTTTTGTAGCTTGAGCAATCATAAGATCCAAGGCTCCTAGGAGACCCTATGCTCATTGATATGGCCAGGTGAAGATGAAAGCAAGCATGACAATGGTTCACAAGGCCCTCATCCATCATATATGCCTCCCAAGTATCTCATTTCATCATTTTGATCAAAGCAAACCAAAGGACTTGAGGATTGTTTCCCAAGGAAACCCTAATTCAATTGTGCACCAACTGTGCCTTGCTCATGAAGCAACCTCAACCCATGATCAAATACAATAAAGGAAAGTTATTTAATTCATCATTTCATACATATATGTGTCTATATTAATGTCCTCAATCATCAATTCATCAATATTTGAGGCATGGACTTGAGAAGTTGATCAGTCAATTCATCTGACTATTTTGAAATACACTAAGACCTAACTTTTAATGTGTTTGTCAAATGAAGAAGACCCCAAGAGAAAAAATGTTCTTAAGAACCATATGAACAACTTTCATGTACATCAATAATTGATTTGAAGCTTGTAAGGTCATCATCCATTTCAAAACATTATAGGTCATTTTGACTGAAAACCTAATTTTGGGTCAACATCCCAAGGACATAACTCATTCATTCTTTATGATTTTGAGGTGGGATCAATTGCATTGGAAATTTTAAGATGTCTAATTCATTTGTTATGTTGAGAAAATTTTCATAATCCTAAAATAAATACATGTGATAATGCAAAACATTATAGGTCACTTTGGACCAAAGGCATTGAAATGTGAAAAAGTCCAACTTCAAGTGCCCATAACTTTCTTATCAAAAATCAAAATTATTAAAACTTGTAGTCCAACTTGATTTTCTTGAAAATATCTACAACTTTGACGTTGAAGGTTTTGTCATTTGGTGCTTGCATCTTCGAAACAAAAGGGCTTGAAGTTGATCATTTTTGGAAATTTTCACATGCACATGTTTTGCACCTTGCACTTTATGATCAATTTTCATCAATTTCCCAACTCCAAATGAATTTTCGTTCAACATAACAATTGATCCTCATGTCAAGAGATTTCCAACCATTGCCCATAAGGCTATGTTTTATTTTTGGAAGTATCATTTTCAAAGAGGAGAAAGTTTTGGTACATTTTTGGAAACTTAATTCAAACTCATTGCACAAGCTAATTGTATCATTTTTGCACGTCCATTTCACCTAAATGTGATATCAGCATTCATTTGCAATAAGAATTGGGCCCTCCATGCGCCTGCACAGGCCCATGCATGGAGGCCCTCTTCATTCATGCACACACTTTGCTCATGCTTGCAGCCTCCATTTGCTATAAATAAGAGTGCTAGGCTTCATAATTTGATAACCTGAAGGCGCCTGTTATGCTGCACAACTCCCTCCATAGCCATACTTAAAGGAATTTTCACTTGCTTTTCAAAATTTCAGATCTGAATTTCAACTTCATTGGTTGATTTTCAGACGCATAATTCCTTGACCTTGCTTCATCTTCATCCCTAGATCACACTACAAGCATTAGCTAAGGAGATTTGTGCTTTCAAAATCCACATTTCAGAGGTGGATATTCAAACTTTCCTTCTTCGAAACTCATTGTTTATAGCTTGTTTCTTGCATTGTTGGGTTGGCTGAACACCATATTTTTCAACCTTTGATTTTTCTCTCCATGGAAGTCTAGAGTGAAAATAGATGGCACAGGGGTGATGTACATCACCCCAACTTTCCATTGTTGTATAGATCGCCTCATTTGGTGAAGGTTCATTCTCTGCAACTCTCGTCGGAATCTCTGGCCTCGCTGGAGAAGACGGTGGTGTACACCACCGTCCGTTTTCCAGATCAAACCATAGTCGTGCGATGCATTTTCCAGATTTAATCTCATCCTTCCATCTTTATGACTTCTTTAATGGTTGTGTGTATCTCATTGACCAGCGTGTTTGATGGATGCGCGCTTGTGAATCGTCTAATGCGCCAGCTAAATTAATGAGCTTGGATCCAACGCATCACGTTTTTTCACATTTTTTATTTCTGATTTTAATTTCCATTTTATTTCTTTTATTCCATTTCATTTCAAAAAATCATATCTCATTCATTTTAATTCCAAAAAATGTGAGACCAATTGCATTATTTCTCGTTTAATCTCTAGTTTCTAAAAATGATTTTTAATATTTTTTATTTTATCATTTGATATTTTTTATGAATTTTCTCTTTTCTGGTTGTTTTTAATTCATTTTAAATAGTTTTTAATATTTAAAAAATACAAAAATATTTTCTTAACCGCTTTAAATGATGATGGATCTATGAAAAATATTCTCATCAATTTCTTAATTGATTTGAGATTTATTTGAGATTTTAATTCGATTAGGTTATTTTGTATGCATTTTTAATTGATTAAAAATAGTTTTTGGTTTCTAAAAATGCTGAATTTTTTTGTCAAACTTTGTTTGACCTTGTTAAACTTAGGATGATCCATTTGGACTTTTCAAAGTTGATTTGAAATGGATTTGAAGTTTGATCTTTGATTGTTTATTTTAATTCAAGTATTATTCTAATATTCAAAAAATACCAAAAATATTTTATTTGTTTCTTGATTTCTAAGTTTCATTTTGCTTCTGTTTACTAATGTTTGACCTTGATTCCATCTATCTTTGGTCAATGTATGTTGATTACTTCATTTGAATTTCCATTAATGTTCCTTCTTATTCATCTTCTTCTTCATCTTTTTCTTTTTTGATCAATGAGTTAAATATTGGTGGTTAGCCTTGATGAATGAGAGGTTTAACCTTCCTTGATTCAAATCTAATTCATATTGATCATAGATGAAGTGAATGGCTTTGCATTAAGGATAGGTTGCTTCCTAATCAAGCAAAGAACCTAAATCAATACAAGATCATTTCTCATCTTCTTTTGGCTTGGCAAGTTGTAGGAGCTTGATTCACTAATCAAGATCTCTAACTTGTGTTGTTGCCTATATTTTTATTGACCGTCCTCAGATAGGTGTGACTACTACATTAGTCCACTTACGATTGCTTAACATAGCGCTAAATTGCTTTATGGCACACTAACACTAACAACTGACCATTAAGATTTAATTCTTGCACTTTACATTAATGTAATTTTATATTCTTGTACATATTATTCATTTGCTTTTGCCCTTTGCTCATTTGAGCACATGTTTATGTTAATGCAATTTGCCTTTTGCTCACTTGAGCACATAATTGTGTATATACTATTGTGTTTGTGTTTTGTTTTGATTGTTGTGAACCAATTGCAAATGGACAAAAGGACTTAGACTTTAGGACATTCCCTATGCAAAAATGGAGTCAAAGAGCAACTAGGCCTCATGCCTTTAGAGTGCTATAAAAGTCAAAGAGCAACTAGGCCTCCTGCCTTTAGAATGCTTAATGTTGAAGATGAATTGAAAGGACCTATTCTCTAAACTCCCTTCTTGTCCATTCTTTATTTGCATTATAAAACCTTTTGATGTGTGTGTTCTTGTTCTAGGGATTCCAACTTGTGCCTAAGTGAAGAACCATTGTCATAAGCTTCTAAAGTGAGAGATATAAGAGCCATTAGAAGATTCCTAAGAGCTTGCTTGATTGATTGATTGTTTGAGTACACACTTATTTGCTTGCTTATTCCAAAGGATGGGAGCTACTTGGATCATCAATATGATCTCAAGAAGGGAACTCCATTTGTGGTCTTATTTATTTTCCTTCATCTCTTGTATGTTTAGGACTTAGCCATTCTTCTTCTTCCCTCCACTCTAACCCAAGCCAAAACTTTTGTGCAAACATTAACATTTGTTTTCAAAATTTAGAAACCTAAGCATTATGCTTTTGATTTTCAAAACTCCCTTTTAATAACACTTATTTTGAATTGAATCTTTAAGACAACTTTGGCCATATTTTGTAAATACTTTTCATTGGTAAATATAACTCATTCAAATGTTTTGTGGTTTCAATGGCCATTTTCTTATCAAAGCTTTTCATAAACATTAGCTATTAGGTTTGAGTTATTCTTGAGGTAGATATAATACTCACCTACATCCTTAGTGATGGACAATGAGCCTTCCATGCTTATTATAGGGTTAACCCCTCACTAGCATGTTGAAGCTATCCTCACATGGTGGATTTGTGGTTTTAGGTTGAGTTTTCTCCCTTGGATAACAAAAGACTTTAAGGCTTTTGGATCAATCAATTCACCAACTTCTTTTGAGATTTTTACCCCGAACTACGAGGTTTTGATCCTAATCTTTTTTAAGATGGTACGTAGGCATTGGGTTTATCCATTCAAACACAAAATTGTAAATAACTTGTATATTCTTCTCTCATCTCCCCAATCATGTTTGCACAAATAATTTTCAAAAATACCAACCTACCTTACAACAAATTGTGAAAAGGGCTCCCTAGGAGTACCTAGGATGTTTTGGGTGCTTAAAACCTTCCTATTGCATAGCTAACCCCCTTACCCCGATCTCTGACATTTTTATTAGTTTTTGATTTGATAAAACTTCTCGGTTTTTGTTTGCTTTCTAACCTTTCCTTTGGATAAATATATGTGCGGTGGCGACTCGACTTGTATGGTTTACTTTTGATTTAGTCAATAAATCTAAAGGTAACGAATACCCTGCTACACTCCCCGTGGAGGTTGAGATCCCATCAATAAGAGTCTTGATGGAAGCCCACTTGACTGAGGTTGAATAGGTTCAGAGTCGTTATGACCAATTGAATTTGATTGAAGAAAAGAGATTAACTGCCATGTGCCATGGTCCGTTATATCAGCAAAGGATGAAGAAAGCCTTTGATAAGAAGGTCAAGCCTCAAGTGTTTCGAGAAGGTGACCTTGTGCTCAAGAAAGTCTTGTCTTTCGCGCCCGATTCCAGGGGCAAGTTGACTCCAAACTATGAAGGTCCATATGTTGTTAAGAGAGCCTTTTCAGGCGGTGCTTTGATACTTACAACTATGGATGGGGAGGATTTCACTCGTCCTGTGAATTCAGATGCAGTCAAGAAATACTTCGCCTAAAATAAAAACAGAATAGCTCGCTAAGTTGAAAACCGAAAAGGGAAACTTAGGCAAAAATGAGCGTCCCGGTGGATTGAAAACCCAAAAGGGCGGCTTAGGAAAAAATGAGCGTCTCGGTGGATTGAAAACCCGAAAGGGCGATCCAGGCAAAAGTTAGAGACATGAAAAATGATGAATATATATATCCCGCTAGATTGAGTACCTCACCCTGGGGCAATCTAGGAAAAAAATAGAGATTTGGCAAGTAACTGCATCCTGACAAGACTTTGTTCTACATTTGTCGTCTGTCAAAGATTCTCGCTCAGTCATCGTCAACTGAAACTTCAAATACATTGGATTCAGAGTTGGTGGAGAAATGGTCATTATGTTCAATGTAGCCCTTTTCTAATATATATATCACCAATTTCAAATTTGTAAAGATCCATGGAGTCTTGCCATTTGCAAACTACCATTCCATCAAATATATTTGAGCCTTTGTCCAATTCTTTGCACTCTAATTTGTTTCTGTTCAACAAATGTTTGCATGTTTTAATTGATAAATATCATTGTTTTAAAGTTTTTATAAACTGTTTTTTAAACAAAGTGAACATTTACAATGACAAAAAGGAAAATTGGGACATCTTCAGTGCTCTCCCAAGGATAGTATGATCTCCAAAAAGGGTAAGGCATTCGTTCATCATTCCTAGCATACTTGTATCCTCTTCATTATCTTTCAGGTGGTCTCCTCCGCGAGCGCAGAAGAGGGTTAAGCATCACCAAATTCCCCAGGGAGTCTAGAGCTTTGGTCCTGGTTTGTTTAGAGAAGTATGTCTCTAACTCCACCAAATCCCCTGAGAGAGTCTGGAGTTTGGCCTCGGTCTTCTAGCTCCCCAGTTGAGTCTGGATCTAGCATTTGTGTTATCAATTATATGGTTGTCATCCCTTGTGTGGATTGACCTAAAATCCTTTATAGATTGATAAATTGATATGCTATCTGTTCAAGGAAATTGGTATTCCCTTATTCATATTGGAATTCTCCCGCAGAGTGAGCAGGAAATCCCAGCATGAGTGGAATTTTTCAACAAGTGGGTTTGTAGCTTATCCTCAGCAGATTTGCGTACTGTGATATCCAGCAAGTTTGCTTCCCATCCATCCTCAGCAGGGTTGTTCATATTAGACATCCCCAATTTGGTCACCAGCGGATTATCTCCAGTTGATCGCCTTTAGGTTATCCTCGGTTTGATCACCAACCGTCTTCCCCCAGGAGAGTTTCCTGATCGGAGCCTGATTGTTGTTTCCTCCTTCTCGGATGATTTTTTCCTCCTAGAAGAGCGGGTGATGAAAATGTTTATTTTCTATCCCCGGTGGAGCGTTGTTTCTCTTTTCCTCGTCAGAGTTTGTTTCTCCAGCATTATGAGGAATTGAAGAATTGTGTTGAAGCTTCTGTCTGGCGGTTGTTCCCCACAGAGTTTCCTATCTTGTCCCGATAAGTTCCCCAGTAGAGTTTCTTCTACAAAGGAATATCATCTGTATAGTTCCTCTAGTTGAGGCTTTGCCTAATCCTGACTTGGCGTTGGAACTTCTGAGAAAGAGGTTTTCTTTTCCTTCCCTAGTGGAGTGACGGGTTCTCCTTCTCCGCAGCAGAGACATTCCTTCCGTGATTGGAAGTGGATGATTTGTTGGTGTGCTTCTGTTTGGTGTTTGTTCCCAATAGAATTTCACACCACCTCCTGATAAGATCCCCAGTAGTTGACTCCTCAGACTGATCTTATCCTTGTCTCGGCATACTGTTGGAAGATCCCCAACTTTGGTGATTGTGATCCCTTGCTTTTCCCAACAGAAGTCTTTGATCCCCGGTGATCCTGCTTGTTCCCCTAGCATTGATCTTTGTCCCTGGCAGCGACTTCACTCGTGTCTCAACATTGGTTTTTATCCCCTGCAGAGATTGGTGTTTCCTGGTATTGGCTGCCTCATCAAATTGGATTTCCTTCTGTGGGTCTGGCTTTCTCTTTTGAGTTGTAGTACCGGATGTCTGCCCATTGATTCCTGGACTTGTTTGTGTTAGATATGTCTGTTTGTCAGCATTATCATACGTAAACCACGCATATACAACATAATTATAACATTCAGATATTCATGTTGCATCCTTTGCCATATATCTTTGTTTGTTATCTCCTGCTATTTGGTGATACATATTTTCCCCAAGCATATGTTTGTGTCTGATATCTCCATATAGAGTCATCCCCATTAGGCAGAAAGTTTCTATCCTTTCTTCCATATTCCCCACTGAGTTATGTCCTCGTGGATAATTTTTGTTTCAGTTTCCTCCCAAAACATGTATTGGGATGGAGTTACTCCCCTGAGTTATATCCTCGTTGGGTTGAATCTTGTTTCATTGCGTCTCTCTAGTTTGTTCCTAGATTGACTACTATTGTTTTTCCCCTGCACTTCCCCGTAGTTTAGATGAATGATTGCTCAGTAGCCAGTAATTGTCCATCTTTTCCCTGGCGAAGTTTTGTGGCCTTCTACCCAGTAACCAGTAGTTGGAAGTCCTATTTCTGTGGTTTTCTACCCAGTAACCGGTAGTTGTAAACCCCATTTTATCCCCTTGCAGAGTTAACCTTGTTTTTGTTCATCCTAACCGATGACGGTTACTCTCTTTTTCGTAGTTTTCTACCCAATAACCGATAGATGTAATACCCTCTTTGTTGGTTATCTTTATCCAATATTTGGTATTGATATTCCTTCATTTGTGAGTGTAAGACCCCAATTTTGCCCCTAAGATCCCTCATGGCATCATAACATTGCATTTGCATAAGCCTCAAAGATCATGAGCATCTTGGTTCCCTTTGCCTTTGGGTGGGACTCCTTGTGAGTGGTTTGAGATCACCAAACATGCTTGAATTGTATATCATTGCTTTTCTTATTTTTTTCACTAACCAAAAGCACAAAAATATGTCACTAACATTTCTTGTTTGTAGCCTGAGCAATCACAAGGTCAAGAGCTTCAAGGAGATCCTTTGTGCAAAGATATGGTCAAGAGAAGATGAATGCAAGCATGGTAATGGCTCCCAAAGCTCTCATCCATCAAATATGCCTCCCTATCACCTCAATTCATCATTTTGATCAAAGCAAGTCAAAGGATTTGAGGTTTTGTTTCTCAAGGAAACCCTAATTCATCTGTGTAGCACAATGCCTTGCTCATGAAGCAACCTCAGCCCATGGTCAAATACAATGAAGGGAAGTTCTTTAATTTACCATTTCATGCATATTTGAACTTATTTGAGTGTCCTCAATCATCAATTCATCAAGATATGAGTCATGGACTTGAGAAGTTGATCAGTCAATTCATTTGACTATTTTGAAATGCACTGAGACCTAACGTTTTATGTGTTGGTCAAATGGAGATGGTTCCAAAAGCAAAAATGTTCTTAAGGACAATATGAACAACTTTCATGTTCATCAAAAATTTATTTGAAGCTTGGAAGGCCATCTCCCATTCCAATACATTATAGGTCATTTTGACTGAAACCCTAATTTTGGGTCAACTTCCCAAGGACATAACTCATTAATTTTTTATGATTTTGAGGTGGGATCAAATGCATTGGAAATATTGAGATTTCTACTTCAAATGTTATGTTGAACAAAATTTGAAAATATCAAAGGAAATACATGTGATAATGCAAGACATTATAGGTCCTTTTTTACCAAAGGCATTAAAAGTAAAAAAAGTCCAACTTCAAGTGCCCATAACTCTTTCATCAAAAATCTAAATGATGCAAAATATAAGTCCATTTTGATTATCTTGAAAAGATCTACAACTTTGGTGTTTGAGGTTTTTTCATTTGAGGCTTGCATCATCAAAACAGAGGGGATTGAAAATTGGCCAAATTTGGAAACCTTGTCTTGACATGTCATGCACCTTGCACTTTAAACTCAAATTTCATAAATTTCCACACTTCAAATGGATTTTTGCCCAACATAACAATTGTTCCTTACATCAAGACCTTTCCAACCATTACTCACATGATCATGTTTGGATTTGGCAAATGGGACTTTCGAAGAAGGGAATATTTTGGTGCATTTATGGAAACTTGATTCAAACTCATTGCACATTCCAATTACCTCATATCTACACGTCCATTTCAGATCAAATTGACTTCATCTTGCCATTCCAATAAGATTTGGGCCCTCCATGCTCCTGTACAGGCCCATGCATGGAGGCCCTCTTCATGCATGCACACGAGAATTCACCTTGTTTGCCTTGCCATTTGCTATAAATAAGTGTGCTCAGCTCCACTATTCTTGACCCTGATTCAACCTGAAATGCTGCAGAATTCTCTCCATAGCCATCACTAAAGGAATTTCAATTTTCTTCCAAAAAATTCAGAACTGAATTTCAACTTCCTTGGTTGATTTTCAGACCTATAATTCCTCAGCCTTGCTTCCTCTTCATCACTAAATCTCATTGCAAGCCTTGGTTGTGAAGAATCGTGCTCTCCATACCTGGATTCCAAAGGTGGATAACAGAACTTTTTTCTCTTCGAAACTCTTTAATCCATGCTTATTTCTTGAGTTCCTTGGTTTGGCTGAAGTCCTCTCAATAGAGGCATTTGATTTGTGCTTTCAATTTTGCAAAAACATGAAGTTCATGATGAACACCATCATACTTCCAGCTCTGATTTCTCCATTTATAGGGATCTAGAGTGGAAGTGCATGGTATAGGAGTGATGTACATCACTTCCTCTTTCGATTGACGTATAGATCGCTCCATTTGGTTGAGTTTGCCATGTCTGCAATTCTCACCGGAACTGGAGGTCTCACCGGAGAAGACGGTGGCTCCGGTGGCCGTCCCAACTCCAGATCCAATCACAGCCGTGCATTTCCATTTCCAGATTCGATCTGATCCGTTCAATGTTATGACCTAATTAATGGCTCCATGTGGTTGCATTGACTGTGGACTACACTAGGCGCGCGCTTGTGGATCCTTGGATCTGCCAGCTCAATTAATGAGCTCAGATCCAAGGGCTCGTGTTTTTTCCGTTTTTTTAATTCTGATTTTATTTTCTATTTCATTTTTAATTACATTTCATTTTCTAAAATCCATATCTCTTTTATTTTTAATCCAAAAATTATGGGACCAATTGCATTAGTCTCCAAATAATTTCTAGTTTCTATTTCTGATTTTTAATATTTTTTATTTTGTCATTTGCTATTTTTTGTGAATTTTCTCTTTTCTGGTTATTTTTAATTCATTTTAAATAGTTTTTTATATTCAAAAAATACAAAAATATTTTCCTAACCTATTTGAATGATGATGGATCTATGAAAAATATTCTTATCAATTTTTAAATTGATTTGAGATTTTAGTTAAATTAGGTTATTTGTATTCATTTTTAATTGATTAAAAATAGTTTCTGACTTTTAAAAATGCTGAAATTTTTTGTCAAACTTTGTTTGACCTTGTTGAACTTGGGATAAATTACTTGGACCTTTCAAGGTTGATTTGAAGTGATTTTGAAGTTTGACCTTCCTTTTATTTTTAATTCAAGTTTAATATTAAATATTAAAAAAATTCCAAAAATATTTTGTTCATTTCTTGACTTCCAATCTTCATCTCACTTCTGTTTTTGATTGTTTGACCTTGACTTTCAATGTCATTGGTCAACATATGAGGATTGGTACATGTTACTTCATTTAATGCACTTTAATTTTGCCATTTCCATTTCTCTTATTCCTTCCTTCTTCTTCTTCTTCTTCTTCTTCTCTTTCTTTTGGATCAATGAGTTGAAGGTTGATAAGTTAGCATTGATTAGGGAGACTTAATCTTCCTTGATCCAAATCTAATTCATCTTGATCAATTGATCAAGTGAATGGCTTTGCATTAAGGATAGGTTGTTTCCTAAATCATGCAAAAGGCTTAAACCAATACAAGATCAATTTTCTTCTTCTTTTGGCATGGCAAGTTGTTGGGACTTGGTTCACTAATCAAGACTCCTAACTTGTGTTTGTTGCCTACATTATTATTGACCGGCCTCAGATAGTTGTGACTTCTACATAAGTCCAATTATGATTGCTTAACATAGCGCTAAATTTGCCTTATGGCACACCAACACTAACCACTAACAATTAACATTTACTTTATGCACTTTACCTTTATTGCAATTTACTATTCTTGCACATATTATCCATTTGCTTTTCTCTTTGCTCACTTGAGCACATGTTTATGTTAATGCCATTTTCCTTTTGCTCACTTGAGCACATAATTGTGTATATATTATTATGCTTGTGTTTTGTTTGATTGTTGTGAACCAAATGCAAAGAAATGGACTTAGTCTCTAGGAACTTCCCTATGCAAAGAATGGAGAAATGGACTTAGATCTTAGGACTTTCCTTGTGCAAAATTGGAGTAAAAAGATCCTAATGTGAAGATGGATTAGAAGGATCAAATCTCAAAACTCACTCTTGTCCATTCTTGATTTACTTCATGGAACTTTTGATGTGTGTGTTCTTGTGCTAGGGGGTTCCCACTTGAGCTAAGTTGAAGGACCATTGACATGTTCATCCAAAGTGAAAGATATAAGATACATTGAGGATCTCTTAAAAGGCTTGTTTGATGATTGCTTGTGCTTTGTATGATTGCTTATTCCAAAGGATGGGAGCTACTTGGATCATCTATATAATCTCAAGAGAGGAACTCCATTGTAGTTTTGTTTCTTCATCCCTAATCTTTTTGCTTTACTTAGGACTTAGCCATTCTTCTTCTTCTCTCCACTCTAACCCAAGCCAAAACTTTTGTGCAAACATTTAACATTTGTTTTCAAACATTAGAAACTTAAGCCTTATGCTTTTGATTTTAAAACTTTCTTTTCATAATACTTATTTTGAATTGAATCCTTAAGTCAACTTTGACCATTTTGTGTATACTTCTAATTGGTAAATATAACTCATTCAAATGCCTCTGTGGTTTCAATGGCCACTTTCTTAATCAAACTTTTTTCATAACCTTTAGCTATTAGGTTTGAGTTATCCTTGTGGTAGATACAATGCTCACCTATATCCTTAGTGATGGACAATGAGTCTTTCATGCTTATTATAGGGTTAACCCCTCACTAGCATGTTGAAGATATCCTCACATGGTGGATTTGTGGTTTTAGGTTGAGTTTTCTCCCTTGGATAACAAAAGACCTTAGGGCTTTTGGACCAATCAATTCACCAACTCATTTTTGAGATTTTTACCCCGAACTACGAGTTTTGATCCTAATCTTTTTTTAAGATGGTACGTAGGCAATGTGTTTATCCATCCAAACATAAAATGTAAATAAACTTGTATATTCTTTTCTCATCTCTTCAATCATGTTTGCACAAACAAATTTTTTCACAAAAACAACAACCTCTACATCAAGTATGAAAAGGGCTCCCTAGGAGTACCTAGGATGTTTTGGGTGCCTAACACCTTCCCATTGCATAACCAACCCCCTTACCCAGATCTCTATTCTCTTTTACTAGTTTTTGTTAAAACTATTAGGTTTTTGTTCGCTTTCTAACCATTCCTTTGGATAAATAGAAGTGCGGTGGCGACTCGACTTGTATGATTTACCTTGGATTTAGTCAATATCTCTAATGGTAACGAATACCCCGCTACAAAATGTATGGAAGATTTTAATATTTTGAAGAAAAAAAATCCATTTTCTTCGTAATCTTTCATTCACCCTTGTTTGGTAATGATTGTTTCTCTCCTTGATTGATCATCATTTTATACCCAGTAGTCGGTATTCCGATGTCCTTTCTTTTCGGTCGATCTATCCTTTATTAACCCAGTAACCCGTTGTGGATAATCTTCCATGCGAGTATGTTATCTACGTTCTGACGGTAATAGATAATATATCTCATGCGCTCCTCAGTCGAAGTCTTTTTCTTCCCCAATCGAGTAAGATTTGTACTTCCTTATGGAATCGAATGTCCATCCTGTAATTGAGTTTGCTTTTTCAGCCCTCCTTTGGGATGATGAGTGTCTTGGAAATATTCCCCAATTCACGCCTGGTTGATCACCTATTATATGCCCAGTAACCGGTATCCCTGGTGTTCCTTCCTTTCTGCTCCCTATTATGACTTTTGTCCCCTATGGAGTCAGATTTGCCTGAGTGAATATACCTTTTTAGGTCTTCCTCAGATGTTTTGGATGATTGATATCTCTCACCCTTATACTGGTCTTAGATATTCTTTCTCCCTGAGCGTGTTGTTCTCTCACCCTTGTACCGGTGTTTTGATCACATGTCTCCTTGAGCTTATTACCCAGTAATCGGTAATACCTCGTTTGTTTCCTCAGCTGAGTCCTTTGTGGATTCTCCCAGCCTGAGTCCCTTGGTGGATTTTCCCCACCTGAGTCCGGATTTTTATCCGAAGTATCCTTTGTGGATAGTTTTTCTGTATTGGCATATTCCCCAAGACATGCATCTTTGTGTCAGCTCGAGTCTTTCCATTGATTTATTTTCATGGAATCCCTTCGTGTCTCTCAGCAAGTTTTAAGTCGTGACCTGCTTACGCATTTTATCCCCTTTATTCCCCAGTAAAATCCCCAGAGTCTCTGTCCCATTTATGAGTGTATTACTCATATGGATCTTCAGTTTCTCCTGATTTCTTTTCCTTTGTGGACATATATCTCCACAGAGTATTAACTTTTGCATACATACATTTGCATCATGAGGTCTCTTAGGGACCAAAATTCGTCTCTTTGTTATTATTTAAGCCCATTCTACCATCGGCGAGACGAATATTTTAACCTTCATATCTCCGGCTAGAATGACCTTAAATAGGGGCATCTGTAAGACCCTAATTTTGACCCTAAGATCCCTCATGGCATCATATCATTGCACATTGCATTTGCCTCAAGGATCATAGCATCTTGGCTCATTAACCCTAGGGTTGGGACTTGTCTGAGTTGGTTTGAGACCACCAAGCATGCTTGAATTGTATATTATTGTTTTTCTTATCTTGTGGGTATACCTATCCTAGATCAGTTGCCGTTCAGTGGCTTGGAGAGAGTTCCTTCTTCCCAAGAGATTGATGATCTGTTGCATATAGATGAATCTATTGTTGGAGCTCATATGACTACCAAAGGTGGAATTCAAGGTCTCCCATCTCATTTCCTCATTGCTCAAGCTACTTTGTTTGGGAAGGCCATGAGTGAAGATGCCTTTGAGGCCATATTTGTACTTCTCATCTATGAGCTAGTGTTATTCCCCAACATCGATAATTTTGTGGATTTGAACGCTATTAGGATTTTCTCTACTCTTACTCCCGTTCCGACTCTGTTGGGTGACACTTACTTTTCTTTGCATATGAGGAATGCAAAGGGTGGTGGTACCATTGTGTGATGTTTGCCTCTGTTGTACAAGTGGTTTATTTCGCACTTGCCACAAACGCTCGCCTTCAAGGAGAACAAAGGATGTCTACGATGGTCCACGAGGCTTATGTCTCTCACTAATGATGATATCTTTTGGTACAACCGTGTATATGATGGTGTGCAGATTATCGACTCTTGTGGTGAATTCTCCAATGTGCCTCTTCTTGGTACATGTGGTGGGATTAACTACAACCCTATTTTGGCACGTCGTCAGCTTGGATGGATTAAAGGATAAACCCAATAACATTTTGTTAGAGGGTATGTTCTTTCAGGAGGGTAAAGATCCCCAAGGCTTGAAGGGTAGGATGGTTCGCGCTTGGCCCAAGATCCATAGGAAGGGAAGGAAAGAGCTTGGTCTGAAGAACTGTATTGCTTTGGAACCCTATACCTCGTGGGTGAGGAGGAGAGCTTCTGAGTACCTTATGCCTTACGAGTATCCAAGACCTACACCTTTGGTTACGGCTGGGCCTTCAACCCTCTCTGACCAAGGAGTAGAGGAGTTGAGAGACGAAGACCGTTCACGTGCTTGGATCCGTGAACGAGAGGAGCTACTTCAGCAACTTAGAGAAAAGGATGCTTTGATAGAGTTTCTTGAGTATCAGGTTATCGATGAGCCTGATGATGTGGTGACTTCTCTTCTTCCTCAGTCTTCCAAGTTCTGGAAGAGGAAGTACGATCGACTCACCAAAGAGAAGGCATATATGGAAGCAGCTTATGAGAGAGAGGTGAAGAGACTTCGTGCAGCGTATCTTCCGGTCTCCAGAGCTTTAGACGATTGTTTCTAGGGTTCCATAGGATGTTTATTTTCCTTCTCTCTTGTATTGTATTTGATTACCAAGAGTGTACTTCTTTGGTGTAAAAAATTTCCGGATACTATTGATGTGATATTTCTATATATGTATAAATAATTAATATTTTCAATATTTGCAAATAGGACTCTAAAGTTCCTCTGATAAATAAAACAAATCATATGCACAAACATTGCATACATCATGTGCATAAGCAGGTTTTGCTCCAGGCTTCTTGTTCAATGGTCTATCTTTGTGTTCTTCATTTATTTTGAAGACAAGTTGACTCATCGGTACTACACCAGAGCCAACACTTCAAGACTGATGGATCACTTAGAGCAAGAGAACAGAGAACTCAAGGAGGAAGTGGCCAGATTATGCCAAGAGTAGACGACACCATCTACCACTCTGAGCCGTCTTTGGCAAGTCTGCTGCTGAACTCTGCTTGGTTCAATGAACGATCAATTTCTTGAGCTCCGCAAGGAACTCAAAACTCTCAGAGGGAAGGACCTCTTTGGCAAGTCTGCTGCTGAACTATGCTTGGTTCCTAACGTTAAAATCCATGTAAAATTCAAAGTACCTGACTTTGAAAAGTACAAGGGAAACACTTGCCCTCTCAGCCAGTTGGTTATGTATGCGAGGACAATGTCGACTCAGACCGACAATGATCAGCTCCTCATTCATTATTTCTAAGACAGCCTGTCCGGTGTCGCCCTGAGATGGTACATGGGTTTGGACAATGCGAACATCCGATCCTTCAATGACCTTGGCGAAGCTTTCGTCAAGCAATACAACTATAACATGGATATGGCTCCCGATAGGGATCAATTGAGAACCATGTATTAGAAGGACAAGGAGACTTTCAAGGAGTACGCCCAGAGGTGGCGAGAACTAGCTGCACAGATTGTGTCTCCGTTGGAAGAGAAAGAAATGACCAAGATGTTCCTAAAGACCTTGAGCTCATTTTATTATGAGCGGATGATTGCCAACACTCCTTCTGACTTAACCGAGATGGTGAACATGGGGATGCGTCTGGAGGAAGGAGTCCGGGAAGAGCGCCTGACTAGAGAAGAAGGCTCTTCTGCCAAACGATATGGGGCGTTTGGAAAGAAGAAAGATGGTGAGGCACATGTTGTGACCTCCCATGTCAAACCCAGAAGACCCTCTGTGAGGAGGAAGACCGTGTGTCCCGCCGGTAATCAGCATCAGGTGGCTTACATAACACCTGTTTTCAGAGAAAACCAGCACTATCAGCATAATAATAACCAGCAACAGCAGTATCAACAATATCAACAACAAAAATACTGTCCTCAACAACAGGCCTACCAGCCTCGAAACAATAATCAGACCAGTACAAGCTATGAGACGAAAAGGGTCACTTCTGATCCTATTCCCATGACCTACGCATAGCTATATCCCTCTTTGGTAGAGAGAAAACTAATCACTCCACGTGACCCATCGGCTATACCTACCAATCTTCAATTGTGGTATAAGGCCGAGCTACATTGTGTTTATCTTTCCGGTGCCCCCGGACACGACGTGGAAAATTGCTACCCGCTGAAGACCAAGGTTCAAGACCTTGTGAGAAGTGGTATCTTGTGTTTCGAGGACGTAGGTCCCAACATCAAGAAGAACCCATTGCCAGAGCATGGGAAATCTGCTGTCAACATGGTCCAGGGCTGCCCTGGTAAATACAAAGTCTGATATGTCAGCCATATCCGACAATCATTAGTCGAGATGCACAGACTGTTGTGTGAATACAGTCATTATGAGCATGACCATGACAGATGCCGAGTCTGCACTGTCAATCAGAGGGGTTGTCGTCAAGTTCGAAAAGACATCCAAGAAATGCTGGATGAAGGTGTCATTGAAATACTTCAGAATCGTGATGGGGATGATGAAGTTAATGTGATATCACCAGTATTCCGGATCCCAGAGTCTGTTGTTAATATCGCTGATGTCAGCGGTCTGACCCGTAGTGGTCGTGTTTTCTCGGCTCCGCCGAAACCCTGGGTTGACATCAGAAGGGCTAATATTGCTGATTGCGCTGTTCGTCCGGTTGGAAATGCCGTTGTTGCTCCGAATCCGGCACTTATTTTTAATAACCCTGCCACCGCTATAAGAACTCCTGTCACTGCTGGCCAGAATGGCACAATGAAAGAGGACTGTGATGAGATGTTGAGGCTCATCAAGAGGAGTGAATACAACATTGTAGATCAACTTCTAAAAACGCCATCAAAGATCTCTGTGCTATCTTTGCTAATGAACTCAGAACCACACCGTGAAGCTCTGCAGAAGGTGTTGGATGTGGCGTATGTAGACCATGACGTCACAATAGAACAATTCGATAGTATTGCCGCAAATATTACCGCTTGTAACAATCTGAGTTTCTGTGATGCTGATCTCCCTGAGGAGGGAAGAGACCACAATTTGGCACTTCGCATATCTATGAGAAGTAAGGATGATGCCATGTCTAATGTGCTGGTAGACACTGGATCATCACTGAATGTGTTGCCAAAATCCACTCTGGCTAGATTGTCATACCAGGGGCCTCCCATGAGGCAGAGTGGAGTGGTGGTAAAAGCTTTTGATGGATCCCGCAAAATGGTGATTGGTGAGGTTGAACTCCCAGTCAAGATTGGACCAAGTGATTTCCAGATCACTTTTCAAGTCATGGATATCCACCCATCATATAGATGTCTGTTGGGCAGACCATGGATTCACGAGGCAGGCACCGTGACATCCACCCTACACCAGAAATTGAAATTTGTCAAGAACAAAAAGCTGGTGGTGGTAGGGGGAGAGAAGGCTCTCCTAGTTAGCCATCTGTCTTCTTTTTCTTATATGGACGTTGAGGATGAAGTTGGGACGCCGTTCCAAGATTTATCTATTGTTTAGCCTTCTAAGAAAGGAACTTCTTCATTTGCGTCCTACAATGATACGAAGTTGGCCATTGAGCATGGCACAACTACTGGTTTAGGACAAGTGATCAAGATAGAAGACAATAAATCCAGGGCTGGCATAAGGTATTCTTCAGGCACTTTCAACAAACGTGGGTTGTTTCAGAGTGGTGGGTTCATCCACACCGTCCAAGACAAGGAAGTTGTTGCTATTGTGGAAGAGGATGCAGAGGAAGATTCTGGCAGCTTTGTCATCCCCTGAGGGGTCTACAATAATTAGGTCGTTGTTGATGTTCCAACAGTCGTCCACAAGTCAACGTAATGTTCGTTGTTTGTTTAAAAACCCTTCTCCCATGCCAAAAGGAGGAGTGATGACATTGTTGGCTCATAAATACAATGATATTTCATTCAATAAATTCATGTTAAATGTTTGTTTTCCCAATTATTTTCACTTTTTGCTTTTTGCATGAAATTGGTGATCACATAAAACCTTAAAAATAGAATAAAATCAATCTTTTCATCTGCATAATGATTTGCCTTCTTTGAATTCTAAAATCTCTTTATATCCAAAATCATTATGCAGGTTTATCAAACCCATTGAACATAATGATCCAACACCATCTCCCAACTTTGAGTTCCCTGTATTTGAAGCCGAGAAGATGATGTTGAAGAGATTCTTGACGAGATTACCCGTCTATTTGAACACGAAGAAAAGATCATTCAGCCACACCTTGAGAATCTGGAAACAATCAACTTGGGGTCTGAAGATTGTGTTCGTGAGGTGAAGATTGGGGCACTCCTGGAAGAATCTGTTAAGAAGGGGTTGATTGAGTTGCTACGAGAATACGTCGACGTCTTTGCCTGGTCATATGAAGACATGCTTGGTCTAGATACTGATATCGTGCAACATTTCCTGCCTTTAAAGCCTGAGTGTGTGCCTGTAAAGTAGAAGCTCAGAAGAACTCATCCTGATATGGCAGTGAAGATTAAAGAAAAGGTTCAGAAGCAAATTGATGCGGGGTTTTTGGTGACTTCTACATATCCTCAATGGGTGGCCAAATATTGTGCTTGTGCCTAAGAAAGATGGAAAAGTTTGAATGTGTGTGGACTATCGAGACTTGAATAAAGCTAGTCCGAAAGATGATTTTCCTGTACCACACATTGACATGTTGGTAGATAATACAACTAAATTCAATGTCTTCTCATTTATGGACGGATTTTCCGGATATAATCAAATTAAAATGGCACCCGAGGATATGGAGAAGACAACATTCATCACACCTTGGGGAACATTCTGTTATTGAGTGATGCCCTTCGGTTTGAAGAACGCCGGAGCCACGTATCAACAAACTATGACTACCTTGTTTCACGATATGATGCACAAGGAGATCGAGGTATATGTTGATGATATGATTGCGAAGTCAAGAACGGAAGATGAACATGTAGATCACTTGTTGAAGCTTTTTCAGCGTTTGAGGAAGTATAAGCTTCGCCTGAATCCTAACAAGTGTACATTTGGAGTCCGTTTCGGCAAGTTATTGGGCTTTATTGTCAGTGAGAGAGGTATTGAAGTTGATCCTGCCAAGGTCAAAGTAATACAAGAGATGTCTGCGCCCAAAACTGAGAAGCAAGTCCGATGTTTTCTTGGCCGCTTGAATTATATCTCCAGATTTATATCCCACATGACTGCCACATGTGCGTCGATATTCAAGCTCCTCCGGAAAGATCAGGGTCATGATTGGACCGAGGATAGCCAAAAAGCCTTTGACAATATTAAGGAGTACCTGTCCGAGCCGCCGATTTTGTCTCCGCGTGTGGAAGGGAGACCCTTGATTATGTACCTTACTGTTCTTGAAGACTCTATGGGTTGTGTCCTTGGTCAGCAAGATGAATCAGGGAAGAAAGAGTATGCTATTAACTACCTGAGTAAGAAGTTCACTGATTGTGAGTCCCGATACTCAGTGCTTGAGAAAACATGGTATGCTTTGGCTTGGGCTGCTAAGCGCTTACGCCAGTATATGTTGAATCATACGACTTGGTTGATATCCAAAATGGATCCAATCAAGTATATCTTTGAGAAGCCTGCTTTAACTGGGAGGATTTCCCATTGGCAGATGCTGTTGTCTGAGTATGATATTGAGTATCGAGCTCAGAAGGCTATTAAAGATAGTATCTTGGCTGACCACTTGGCACATCAACCAATTGAGGATTATCAGTCAGTTCAGTACGACTTCCTAGACGAGGAGATTCTGTATTTAAAAATGAAAGATTGTGATGAGCCTACGCTCGATGAAGGACCAGAGCCTGGTTCCTGTTGGAGCATGGTTTTTGATGGCGCTGTAAATCAATATGGAAATGGTATTGGGGCAGTGATTATTAATCCTTAGGGCACACATTTTCCTTTTACAGCAAGGCTAACTTTCAAATGCACGAATAATATGGTGGAGTATGAGGCCTGTATTATGGGATTGGAAGAGTGTATTGATCTTAGGATCAAACATCTTGATGTTTATGGTGATTCGACCCTTGTGGTTAATCAGATTAAGGGTGAATGGGAGACGAATCAGCCTGGCCTCATCCCATATAGAGATTATGCGAGAAGGATTTCAACTTTCTTTACTGAAGTTGACTTCCATCATATTCCTCGAGATGAGAATCGGATGGCAGATGCCCTTGCTACACTTGCTTCTATGATTGTAGTAAGACTCTGGAATGAAGTCCCCAATATCACTGTGATGCGCTTAGACAGACCAGCTCATGTGTTTGCAGTAGAAGAGGTGAAAGATGATAAGCCATGGTATTATGACATCAAATGTTTTCTTATGAATCAGATTTACCCGCCTAGGGCATCTGTTAAGGATAGAAAGACCTTGAGGAGATTATTGATGACACTGAAATTCATTGTATTTTCGACTCCGATTTCGCATGCATTCTAGTTGTTTTATTATCATTTTGTTATGTTATTACTATGTTTCTCTTTGTTTTCAGGTGTTCAGTCTAATCGGAGCCCCGATCGAGAAAAGGAGTGAAAACGAGCTAAAAACCCTAAAATTCAGCATTTTTCACTTGTGGCTCCCACTGTAGCTGGCGCCATGGGCCCTGCCATGACGTGTCCTAGCTCAACTTCCCTCAACTGCCACGTTCCCCACTACCTCCACTATGGCACCACAATTTACTCTTATGGCGGGCGCCATGGACTTGTGGCGGGCGCCACAAGAAGAAAACTTTTCCCTCCTAATTTCAAACTGAAGGGCATCCTTGTCTTTTCCATTATTTTACTTGCCTATAAATAGAGACTCAAATTCATTTGTTTAATCATCCAAACTTAGAGCAGATGTAAACTTAGAGAAAACTTAGTTTCACTTAGGCATATATTCAGTATTTTAAAGTGGTAATCGCTTCGCATTGGGGTGTTACCACAATTGTGTAATCAAGTCTGTGATCGAGTCTGTAATCGAGTTTGGAGCACTTTGGAAGGAAGTTAATCCTTCCTCCATTTTCATTTCTACTTCGCATTTTATTCAACCCTCCGATTGGAGGAGGTTTTTATTGCTTGCCTTTATCTATTTTATTTTCCCGCACTCGCTTTACTTTATTTATTTCTCGCACTTGCTTTACTTTATTTATTTCTCGCACTCACTTTACTTTATTTATTTCTCGCACTCGCTTTACTTTATTTATTTCTCGCACTCGCTTTACCTTATTTATTTTCTCGCAATCGCTTTACTTTATTTATTTCTCGCACTCGCACTACTTTTATTTATTTTCGCACTCGCACTATTTTTATTTACTTTCCGCACTCGCACTACTTTTATTTAAATTAGAATGCACCTTTACTTTACCATGTCTAACTAAACCTATAAGGTTAGAGTGTATGGATCGTAATTGAACCGATAATCCGTACAATTGTTCGTAGAAACACTTAAGGGCTATTTTGACTTTCAACTTAAGTTTTCCCGCACTTAATTTTCGTTGGGTAAGATCGAAAGCCGTCCAACGTCTTTTTAAACTTAATTGTTTTTAACTATTTCAAATACAGCGAAAGCGCTTGGTTTAGTTCATTAGGAGTTTTTAACTTAAGAAGAAAAGTGATTTTAAATTTATTTTTGGACGCGTTTATAAGTTTAGAGTCTGGTTCGTGAGAACCTCTTTTGGTTAAGAAATCCAGGTTAAAATACTTTTCAACTTAGTCAAGATACTATATTTCTTAAAATTAGGTTTACTACTCTAACGCAATGCGCGCCTGTTTATAAGTGACAATAAGAGGGTTTGATTAGGGAGTACAACTCGGTTCTGAATACGCGAAAGCGACAGTTCCTGTTAAATTGGTTTTTTTCAAAGTAGGAAACACTGCCCATAATAAGTTCTATTAGCAAATACTTGATTTATTAATTGATTATGTGAATTACATTCGAGCCTGTCTTTATTAATTGAACTTTATTTCAACACTTTACTTTTCATTGCACACTCTAAAAACCCTTATTTTGATTACCTTAGATAAACACCATAACAATAGATAACGATAGATTGACACTTGGTCTTTATGGATTTGACAATCTTTTATATTACTCTGACGCGTTTGGCATACTTGCGAAAAGCACTGTAAGACCCCAATTTTGTCCCTAAGATCCCTCATGGCATCATATCATATCATATCATTGCCTCAAGGATCATTGTGCACCTTGCTCCTCTCTGTGGGTGGGTTATCTTTTGAGAGTGATTCTTGATCACCAAGCATGTTTTGCATTTGTATATCATTGCTTTTCTTTTTACCACTAACCAAAAGTACAAAAATATGTCATTTAACTTTGTTACTTGCAGAGGAAGCAACCACAGGTCAAGGCAGTCAAAGGCAGTCATTGAGCAATAGATGGTGGCCATTCTTGAGAATTTGGACACCACAATCATTCACAAGATCTTATATGAGTTATGTTATCATGTTGAATCAAAATCCCAAATGGTAGAGGCTTGAATTTCATCAGAACATTGCCAGGTCAACTGAAGGCCTAGAAAGTCAACTGCCAAGTCAACTGTGGATTTGGAGGTGGGAAGTGATTAGAAATACTTCATTCATGTTCAAACAAGTCTCATTTGACATTTCAAACACCAACATTGAAGAAAATAAAGTCAGGTCAAAACTTTCCAAAAATAGAAAGGGACCTATAATTTGAATTTGCCAAAAATGGAAAGGTTTTAACCTAACTTCAACTTCAAATTACATCACCAAAAATGCTTCAAATGAAATTTTGTTGAACATGAAAGTTGTATATCTTTCTCTCCCATTTCTAAAAAGTCCAAGATCATCAATTTCTCATGTGTGGTTAAGGAGATATGATCAAAACATGGCAAGGTGTACTTGAAGATTCAAATGAGCATAACTTCTCAACCATAGCTCCAATTCAAGTGGTTCTTTTTGCTAAATTCTCATTTTGACCTCTAATTTCAAAATCTTGCATTGCATTTCATCAATTGTCATCACATAATCATTTGCCATTTCACTTGATTTTTGGAGGGAATTTTTAAAGTTTAAAATTGGCCGATTATTTGAGCATCCCACCACTTCCAATAGCTCCAAAATGATATTTTGAGTGAAAATGATCACAAACCCGTGCACTGTTCACCATGCATTTTCATGCATAGGGTGAAATTGCCATTTTGCATAAACACCTCATTTCACTAATTACCATTAGCATTTGCTTAAACATGATTAAGAGCATGATTAGGAGGGAGTATATAACACAAACCCTAACTGTTTTCAGCTGACAACACTCACAATTTTCAGATCTAGATCCAAACACCAAATTTTTCTCTCACTTTTTTCTTGCAATTTCTTCAAACACAAACCATTTCCATCACTTGATTCATCATCTGGAAGCATCATTGAGTAGAATTGCACGTGGAATCAAGAGATTTGGCACAGTTTTGAAGCATGCTCGAAGCTTGATGCATTAATGGTGAACTCAAAGTCTGGTGAAATCAAGAGCAGTTGAACTTCAATTCTTCATCCAATCAATCATACAAGCATTGTAGAAGAAGTCTGGAGCATTGCAAGGCCTTGGATCCACCAATTCCAGTTCTGCTTCTTCAAGAGGTCATTAAATCGATCTCTCTAATTCTTAAAATGATTATGATGTTGTTATGGATCTTGATTTGCTGATTAAACTGAGCTTTGAACCACGAATTTTCATGCACAATTGAGTTAGATATGTTAGATTAAAGTTTCATGTGTGATTCTTCTTCTCTTCGATCCATGCGTGTTTGTTGATTTCTTGATGAAATGTATATGGATTGTTGATGTATGTTGCAAGATCTACATGATGATATGTTTGATTTTAATTTCTGAGAACTTTTGTTCTTGAGCCTGGCACTGTTCATGATGAACATGATGAAGATGATGAATTTCGTTTCCAGAATTGTGTTTGATCTTCAGAAATGCTTTAGCTGCGTTTTGCATGTGTTTGTGAAATGAAGCGCATGTACTGGTCCACGTTTGCTTTCGCCTGGCATTTTGATTGGTTGGTAGCGTTTTGACTTGGCCACATGTGCATTGACTGGCCAAGTCATTTAATGAAACGCTGCGTTTGCAGCTTGGCACCTGATTTTATTTGAATGCGCCTGTGGTTCGAGTCCCAGCGAAGGGAATATTTCAAATGCCATGCTGATTTTCTCATTTCCCTCCATTATTCCATGCATACTTCATATTACATTTTTTTATTTTTTCTCCATCTTTAAAAATTCATATATAATTGAAAATTGCTCCAAAAAATATGTGGTTTCTTGCATTGTATTTCTTATTTTGTCTAGTATTTTTTGATCATTTTTTCATAAATTGTGCATGGCTGGAAATTATTTTGTGATAGGGAATGTGAACATGTATCATATCTTGACCTTGCCTTGCTTTATCATTTGTGAAATGCTGAGTTTTTATCCAATGAATCGGAAAATTTGCATGTTGGAACTAGACACTTTGCTTGACATTTTGGTGTTGATTTGGTATTTTTACCATTTGTAGTTTCTGTTTTATGATCATGTGAATGTAGGTGTGACAATTTGTGTCACACCTTTTCTTGTTCAACTTATATGATGTGATTACCCTATCAAATGATCTCCAATTGTCCTGATTTTTTGTGTGATACATATTATGGATGTTGTGAATGAGGGTGAATTTTCTTTGAATTATTTGAATCATTTCTGAATTAATTGAGATTTTTCATTCTGGTTGATCACTTTTGAGCTTTAAAATTGCCTTGAACTTCAATTGATCATGAAATGCTTTTGGTAATTGATATTGATGTGAGACCTTTTGGATTGTTTCAAGATGTGTTTGAAGTTGATTCATGTTAATTTTAAGCTTCTGTTTTGAATTTGTTCTCCATCTTTGACCCTAGGCTTTGACCTAGTGGTTTGCCTCTCATGTTTGAAGCTTTGATTTCAGGTTGAACATCCAAGTTACATGGTCAATGATGCTCCATCATTTGAGCATTGATCATTGCCTTTGATTACTAATCTTTGTGTGTTTTGTAGGTTGATGTTGACTCATTTGAGTTTGACCTTTGGCTTACACATTGTGTACATTGGGATTGTTGATTGCTTATTGATTGTTGTTTGATTGTCTGAACTTTGTACTGAGTTGTTTGATGTTTCCACAGGTACATAAGTTACTTAAGCTCACTTTGAACTTGCTTTTGCTTGGTTGCTTAACCAATTAGGTATAACCTCTCTTCTTCATGTAGTCTGGAAGACCTGGCCTGTTATGTGGTCAGGCACCTGTCTGAAGTCCTCCTTAAGAGGCAATGTCTTTGTGTGTTTAATTTTGTGCCAAGCAGGAAAAGTCCTCTTATGAGGCAATTGGCAGATAAAAGAGATGTGTAGTCCATCTCCTGCTATTCAGTGTGTCATCCCCTTGCTCACATAACATTTTGATGCATTGTGGATCTTAACCCAAGATCTTATAGAGTCAAATCATTTGTGGAGAAGAGTTCCTACTTTCTAAACTCCCACACCTTCTATTATTCAAATGCTCTCCCTGACCAGAGATAAGAGCTATGAGGCACACCCCTCATCTCCATTTCATCTGCTTCACCCTAACTCTCAATGTTAGGGTTAAGAGCACGAATCACCCCATTCCAGTTGACTGTAAAGTCTAACCTTGCTTGAGCCTAATTGATTGTATATAGTGTGTGCTAATTGACTTGTTTGTCTGATTGCCTGATTCATTTGTGCATATCTGCTTATGTGTGCCTTTGTGCATTTATCATCATTAATTGTACATCATTGCATGATCATTGTTCATTGCCTTGTGACACCTTTGTTTGTCCATTGAGGAGTCAATTGTAAGTCCATTTATTGGCAGTTGTTTCCTATGACCATTGAGGAGTCAATTGTAAGTCCAGCTATTGGCATTTGTTTCCTATGATCTGGTAGGAGTCGAGTATAAGACCATTTATTGGCAACTTGTTTCCTCTTTACTTTTGTTTTGTTTGTTGTATGTGAGGAGTCAATTGTAAGCCCATTTATTGGCAGTTGTTTCCCATGATCATCCTTTGGAGATTGGTGTAAGTCCAGTTGATTGGCATTTGATATCCATGTTTTGTTTTGCTTTGGGAGACTAGTATAAGTCCATTGAGTGGCATCTGGTATCCATCTTTGTTTTAGGAGATTGGTATAAGTCCAGTGATTGGCATCCGGTATCCACTTTTGTTAGCTTTGCTTGATACTTTGTTTACCTGTTATTTGCTTTGTTGCCTATTCCAAAGGAATCACTTGGATCATCTACATATGATCTCAAGAGGTGAACATCTAAGAAGTTTTACTTCCTCACCCTCCCACCTTTTGTTTCTTTAAACCTCCATGTGTATGCTTATCCAAAACTTGAAAACTATTGTGCAAACATTTTCACTTCTTTTCAAATTAGAAACCTAGGCTTTAGGCCTTTGATTTTTCAAACTTCATTTTTGATAATACTTCTTTGAATTGAATTCTAATCATACTTTGACTTCATTTTTGTGAATAAATCCTAATTGGTTAATTTCACTCACTCAATTGTTTTGTGGCTTTGTCCATTCTTGATAAGTTTTCATGCATTAGCCATAGGTTTGATTTATCCTAGTTGGTTGATGTTAATCTCACCTTGTGTCCTTAGTGATTGAATTGTAAGACTTCCTTGCTTATTATAGGGTTGACCCCTCACTAGCAAGTTGAAGCTTTTCTCACATGGTGGACTTGTTGTTTGTATAGGGTTGAGTTTTCTCCCGTGGATAACGAAAGACCTTAGGGCTTTTGTTTAAAATGAACCCACTCATATTTTGGAAATCTTTTAGCCGAACTACGGCATTTTGATCCTTACCTTCCATGGAAAGGTACATAGGCAACGGGTTCATCCGTTCAAACACAAAAAACAATAAAAATTGTATATTTTTTTCTCATCCCTTCCATCATTGTTTGCACAATATGTCATAAACAAATAAACTTTTTATACAACAAGCGTGAAAAGAGGTTCCCTAGGAGTACCTAGGACGTTTTGGGTGCCTAACACCTTCCCATTGCGTAATTAACCCCTTACCCAGATCTCTGAACTTTTCATTAGTTTTCTATGTGTAAAACTTCTTAGGCTTTTGTTCGCTTTTTAGCCATTCCTTTGGATAAATAAAAGTGCGGTGGCGACTCTATCTTTGTATGCTTTGCTTTTGATTTAATTGATAAATCATAAAGTGACAAATACACCGCTACAAGCACGCATCAAGTTTTTGGCGCCGTTGCCGGGGACCAATTTCGTCAAATTTCGTACCCTGTTGTTATATCGTTTAGACTTAGGCTAGTACCCATCGGTCAATGCGAAGAACTCGCAGCACCAGAAGCTTAGTATACCCTCTGGCGGAACCTGAACGTTACGCTCGCGCATGTTTATTCTTCCATAGAATTAGGAGAGCTATGGCCGAAGATCAAAACCAAAGACCTCTTAAGGATTTCGCCCAACCATCCAATGAAGAACCTAGTTCTAGTATAGTAAACCCAACCATCCCAGCTAATAATTTCGAACTTAAACCATCCCTGTTGCAACTAGTGCAACAGAGACAATTCGCAGGTCTCGCTACTGAAAACCCAAACCAACATTTAAAAATCTTTCTCCAATTAGCAGACACTTTTAAAACCAATGGAGTTTCTCCTGAGGCAATCCGTTTAAGATTATTCCATTTTTCCCTCAGAGATAAAGCCCTATCATGGTTAGATTCCCTTCCACCCAATTCCATTACGACTTGGGATAACCATAGAAGAGTATTCCTTGCTAGATACTTTCCCCCAAGTAAGACCGCCGTTCTTCGAAACCATATAACTAGATTTACCCAGAACCGAGGAGAATCGTTGTTCGAAGCTTGGGAGAGATATAAAGAACTGTTAAGAGCATACCCACATCATAGTTTAGAAAATGGGTTAATCATTCAAACCTTCTATAATGGACTTCACTATAACACTAAGATGACCATCGACGCTGCCGCAGGCAGTGCTCTGTGAAGGTGAGAAAAACAAGAAAGGGGGGTTTGAATTGTTTTGGAAAATAAAGGCTTTTTCAAAAATAAGAACACACAGAATTTTATACTGGTTCGCTTATAACACAAAGCTACTCCAGTCCACCCGACCAAGGTGATTTCGCCTTCAAAAAGGACTTAATCCATTAATCTTGAAAGATTAATACAACCAAACGTCTAAGAGAGTGATCTCTTAGTCCTCCCAAGTATACAGACTACGCAGAGTCACTTGAGGAACAAAAGCAATTTAGCAATAATAAATTTGTAATCGAGAGTGCTTCTAAAGGTAAGCAAATATTACAGCAGAATAAGCAAGTAAGTGTTTTCACGTATGAGCAGCAGCTCGTGAAAAACTGAGAGAGAATGTAAAGAATTTTCTGTGCGTTGTTGTGTGTCTCTCACTGAAGTATGCTGTCCTTTATATAGTGGTGAAAGGACCGTTGGAGTGATGACAGAATATTGGCCTTTGATGAGCACTCAATGTCATTACTTCTGTGTTTCTTGCCATAACCAATTTGTCTCCCTGAATAACTTATTTCTAAAAATAGTTTCTTTCCATTTGAAGAAGTTCTTTCCGTTACTCTTTCTGGATTTGGAGAATCTTCATCAGACTCTTTGTTATCTCAGAGTTTCTGTGTCAGCCGGAGATTGCGTTGAGGTTACGTCAGAGCTTCTAAGAGTACTGGTCTTTTAGATCATCAGAACTGAGTCCAGTGGACGTTTAGAGCTTCTGGTATTCTGGTCTTATTTTGCTCAGAATCAGAACTTCTAGAGCGCACTTCTTCTTCAGATGCTTCTGATCTTCTAGTACTTTGTATCTGATCAGAGTTTGTATCTGATAAATAGTTTAGATTCCTTTGTAGTTGTTCAAAGTCCTGCACACTTGGAGAATTTTCGTTAGGGTGCCATTTTTGGTTTCATCCTTTGTTATCATCAAAATCCTGGAATTATATTGTAGAACTAATCTTGTTCTTACAATCTCCCCCTTTTTGATGATGACAAAACAATCTTACTTAAGAGATGAAACATTTAGAGATAAGATTTTATCAGATGAGATAGAAGTGAGCTCCCCCTGAGATAAGCCTGGGAGTTCAGAAGTTCTTACCGGAGCTTCCATAAAATGATGTTTCTAGATACTCTTCTACAAATTTCTAAGTCAAAAACGATTACAACCATTTTAAAATAATGTATGCCGAGTACTGGAGGATTTAGATATGTTTTCATCAGAGCTATTTTTATTTCTCCCCCTTTTTGTCAGAATAAAAAAGACTTAGCAAAATAAAGGAAAGCAAAATATCTATGTATTCAGATAGAAAACACAAACAACAGAAAGCAAGAACAAACATAATCAGAAAGCAAAAAGCAAATCAGCAAAGGAAAATCCTAGGTGCCTAAGGGTTTGGAGGTGGAGGCATCCTCTGAAGCAGTTGGGTCAGCAGATTCTGAATGTTGACGTTGACTGAATCCTGTTGATCCAATCTAGCTCGGACTTCCTTCTGCTCCTTCTGAAGATCTTCAAGAGTCTTGAGAACCAGAGGGACAAAGGTGGAAGACTCCCCCTAAGTCAGAGCATCCGGTTCTACCCTGCTGGTAGATTCTTCAGCACGACGAACTTCAGCTTCAGCAGCGGCTTTAGCTTCAGCTTCAGCAGCAGCTTTTGCTTCAGCTTCCGCAGCAGCAGCATCAGCTAGAGCTTTGGCTTCAGCTTCCTTAAGTCTTTGAATTTCCTCTTGCCTTGATTTTTCTTCACTTCCTTTCTAGCTTGCTCCTCAGCTTCTCTGGCTATGCGCTCCTGTAGTCTTACTTCAGCATCTCTAATGAAGTCGTTTCTGACTTGCTCAGAGAGGCTCTTCAGTTTGAAGGCTTCAGAGGTCATCCAGCCAATAACTTTGTTCCAGTGTGTCCTAACAGCTGAAGGATCATAATTGATTCCAGAGTTGATGGTCAGAGACTTGACCTTGTCAACTGAGGCTCCTGCAAACAACATTATTGCTTCCTCTAGGGTTGGCAGGGTGTTTTCTGGTTCAGAGGGTGGAGGTGGAGAAGTGGGAGGACTTAGGTTTAGAGTGGGAGTTTGGGGTTCAACGGATGTATTTGGTGGGTGAATGTCAGAGTTATTTGGTTCAGAAGGTTGAAGGTCAGATGGTGTTGGGTTTGGTTGTTCTGCGGGTGGTGAATTGACTTCAGGTTCAGGTGTGGTTTGGGTTGGCTGTTGTGAGGTCAGAGTTTGAGATTGAAATTGGGCTAGAGTGGGAGATGAGGGGTCAGAATGTTCTGTGTCTGATGAAATGTTGAAGTAGGGGGGTGATTCTGGGGAAGAAGATGATGAGGTGGTTTCATTCAGCATTTCTGCGTCAGAAAGAGGTAAGGTGGTGGTGGCAAGGTTGAATTTCTGGGATGGTTGATGAGATGTTTTGGTGGTTGAAGGAGGGGTTTCTGAGTGAGTGTAGATAGGTGTTGGTTGAGGGATAGAAGAAGCAATGGGTTGTGTTTGTGCAGAGGGAACAAGAGAAACAGACTTACCAGAAGGCTCATGCAGAGGTGTTGGAGGTCTTGATCCGGAGGATTCTCCTAGTCTTTCCTTCTTCGCTTGCCTTGCCTTCTCAGAGGGTCCTCGTGGATGCTTCATGAAGTTTGGAGGCTTATCTGGTAGATCGCTTAAGTGGAAGTCTGAGATATCCACTCCTTCTTTCTTCAGATCATCTAGATAATAGAGAATTACCTCTCGGGGGTCTTCCCTTGAGAACAGATAGAGTCTATTAGGGATCTCCCTCTGATCTTTGAGAGCTTCCTAGGAGGTGTCCAGAGTAGGTTTAAATTTGACCTGATCCAGAATCCCCATGCTCTTTAGATTTTTGGCGTTGAGAGGTTTTCTAGTGTCGAACATCACTTCTTCCATGAGTCTGAGCTTTAACAGGTGGTCCACCAGGTGACTTTCAATCAGAACGTCAAAGATTAGCCTTCCCAGAGGAATGTAGTTTCTGGGCTTCATGTTGTTTCTTGTATCTCGTACAGAATCTCTGAGATACTTGAAAAGAAGTGCTGGAAGGCAGAGCTTCAAACCCTTGTGGATGCAGTACAGAATGCACTTCTGGTCTGTGTTGATGTAGTCTGAGGAGTTTGACGTTGGGCCATGATGGATGGTACCCAAAATGATCTTCAGCCAGACACGGAGGTTTTGATGTAGCTCCTTGTTCTTGGAGGGGTTGCCTTCTGCGTTCTGCTTGAAGATTGTTGGGTTAATCTCTTGGGACATGTATTTTGCCCTAGGATTGATGTTGTAGATTCTTCTGCCTCCATCCTTTTCCATGCCCAGAAGAGCAGCAATGGACTTCTCAATTATCACTATCTTGACTCCCAGAACATAGGAGACAATGAAGTGATCATCAGCATCAGCGAATCTCCAGAATTCCTTTACAAGATTTGTGTAAACTGGACCATATAGACGTTTGAAGTAGTTTCCCTAACCTTGATTTCTGAGTTCATCTGTGAGGTCAATGCCATTTCTACGCATGTTGTCAAAATCCACCAAGGATTCACATAATACTTCCAGCTTCTCAAATGGTGTTGCAAGGTTGATGTGAGGCTCATGATCAAGAATGTGAGGTTCTTTGTAGATGGGAGTTGTGACTACACCGGTAACCGCTGGGTTTGGGTTGCTTGAACTTGGAGCTTGTTCGCTTGAATCCATTTGTTGAGAGAAGTTGTACACAGCTTGTTGTTGAGCATCCATGATGTTGTTGAAAACTGGGATGAAGATGAAGAATGCTGCAGGAATGCCTTGAGAGAGCTTGAGCTTGCAGAGGTTTAAGAGTGCGTGAGAGTGAAAAGTGTGCAATGTGTGAAATGAATGTGTTTAAATACCCAAATTAGGGTGTATGTAAAACGACACGCAAAACAAAGTTTAGCACGAAAACCAAGTCAGCACGTTTAGGGGGAAAATGATTACAGCTCATAAATGATGTCTAATCCCAACAGCCAGTACACTGCTCGAGGAGATCTCAAGAGACTATTCCTTGATTACTGCTAGACAGATGTCTAGAAGTTCCAAGGTCAGACGCAAGGTACTCCACGTGTTTGCTTTATCTGATCTTCAGGAATACCAAAGGATTGGTTCCTGGAGATTTGTGACTCAGATAACTTCTAACTTGGTAGGAGTATCAGAGTCAGAGGTAGAATCCATTGTGTTTACATCAGAATCTCATTTTACAACCTCAGAGGCACATTTTATTCAGGGCAGATTTGAATGTTCAGATTCTTTAAGATAAAGAGGAATCTATCTTCAGCTAAGGGTTTAGTAAAGATATCAGCCCATTGATGATCTGTATCAATGAATTTCAATGTTACTACCCCTTTCTGAACATAGTCTCTGATAAAATGATGTTTTATTTCTATGTGCTTAGCTCTAGAGTGTAAAATGGGATTCTTGCTTAAACAAATGGCAGCAGTATTACCACAGAAGATAGGGATGTTACTCTCAAAGATTGGCAGATCCTCTAATTGATTCTTCATCTAGAGCATCTGAGTGGTGCACAGAGATGCTGAGATGTATTCCACTTCTGCAGTAGACAGGGCTATGGTTGATTGTCTTTTGCTAGCCCAAGATATCAGATTGTCTCCCAAGAGCTGACAATTTCCAGATGTACTTTTTCATTCCATTCTGTCTCCTGCGTAATCTGCATCACAAAAACCAGATAGTCTATACTCTGATGTTTTCTCATACATCAGGCCCAGGTTAGGAGTTCCTTTCAGATATTTGAGAATTCTTTTAACTGCTGTTAAATGAGTTTCTCTAGGATCTGATTGGAATCTGGCACAGAGACAAACGCTAAATAGAATATCAGGATGAGTAGCATTCAGATAGAGAAGAGTGCCTATCATACCACAATAGAGCTTCTGACAAACCTTTTTACTGACTTCTTCTTTTTCAAGAATGCAGGTTGGATGCATGGGTGTCTTTGCAGAGTTGCATTCAGTCATATCAAATTTCTTCAGAATGTCTTTTATGTATTTACTTTGATGAACGTACGTGACTTCTGAAGTTTGATTGATTTGAATTCCTAGAAAGAACTTTAGTTCTTGCAGTAAGCTCATTTCAAATTCTGCCTGCATTAGCTCAGAGAATTCTTGACATACAGAGGCGTTAGCTGAACCAAAAATGATATCATCAACGTATATCTGGCATATCATGAGATCATTATTAATGTTTTTACAAAAGAGTGTGGAGTCAACTTTCCCTCTGATAAAATCATGTTCCAGAAGAAAATTACTTAATCTTTCATACCAAGCTCTGGGAGCTTGTTTAAGTCCATATAAAGATTTTTTAAGTTTAAAAACATGTTCTGGAAAACCTGGAGGTTGGTTGACATACACTTCTTCTGATATATAACCATTAAGGAATGCACTCTTGACATCCATTTGATATAATTTGATAGAATGATTTATAGCGAATGATACAAGTAAGCGAATAGATTCTAACCTGGCGACTGGAGCAAAGGTTTCATCGTAGTCAATACGTTCTTGTTGACTGTAACCTTGAGCCACCAGTCGAGCTTTGTGTCTAACAACTTCTCCTTTCTCATTCAGCTTGTTTCTGAACACCCATCTGGTTTCGATAATGTGAGTGCCTCTGGGCTTAGGAACAAGATCCCACACGTCATTCTTTGTGAATTGATCTAGCTCTTCTTGCATGGCTAGAACCCAACCGCTATCTTGAAGTGCCTCATCACAGGAAGTGGGCTCGATCAGAGATACTAGTCCCAAAGGAGTTTCTTCAGGAGTCTTGAAGGTAGACCTAGTTCGGATAGGTTCGTCCTTATTTCCCAGAATCAACTCTTCAGATATGTTAAGGCAACTTTTAGCTTTCTTTGGGATTGCTGGGGAGTTAGTTCCTTCTGAGGTTTGAATGGCAGTTGCTTCTGGAGCTTTAATCTTCTCGTCAGATCCTGCAAGAGTGATTTCCAAATCTGCAAGTTTCTCAACTAGCTTTGACTTTTCAGGGTCAAGCTTATCATCAAATCTGACATGAATTGATTCTTCCACAATTTTGGTTTCTGTATTGTATACTCTATAGCCTTTAGAGCGTTCTGAGTATCCTAACATAATACCTTTTTGTGCTTTGGAATCAAACTTGTTCAGATGTTCTTTAGTATTTAAAATAAAACAGGAACATCCAAAAGGATGAAAATATGAAATGTTTGGTTTTCTTCCTTTACACAGTTCATAGGGAGTCTTCTCCAGAATAGGTCTTATGGAGATTCTATTCTGAATGTAACACGTTGTATTTACAGCTTCGGCCCAAAAGTGCTTAGCCACATTTGCTTCATTGATCATAGTTCTGGCCATCTCTTGGAGTGTCCTATTCTTCCTCTCTACAACTCCATTTTGTTGTGGAGTTCTAGGGCAGGAGAAATCATGGGATATTCCATTAGAGTCAAATAATTCCTCAAAAAATTTATTTTCAAATTCCTCACCATGATCACTTCTGACTCTGATAATTTTAGAGTCGAATTCTTTTTTTTGCACTTTGGAACAGAAGCTAGTGAATACAGAGTGAGACTCACTCTTGTGCTTTAGGAATTTTACCCATGTCCAGCGACTGAAATCATCAACAATGACTAGTCCATACTTCTTTCCATTGACTGATCCTGTTTTCACAGGACCAAATAAATCAATGTGAAGAAGTTCCAGAGGCTTAGAGGTAGAAACAATATTTTTCTTTTTGAAAGATGTTTTTGAAAATTTTCCTTTCTGACATGCTTCACACAGAGCATCTGAAGAAAACTTCAGCTTAGGTAGGCCTCTGACTAACTCGAGTTTATTTAGCTGAGATAATTTTCGCATGCTAATGTGGCCCAAGCGTCTATGCCATACCCATTGCTCTTCGTGAACAGACATCAGACATTTCACATTTTGTTCTTTTAAATCAGAAAGATTTATTTTATAAATATTGTTTTTCCTCTTGCTAGTGAATAGGACAGAACCATTGTTTTGATTTATGGCTTTACATGTTTTTTGATTAAAGATTACATCATAACCGTTATCACATAATTGACTTATTGATAACAGATTATGCATTAATCCTTCTACATATAACACATCAGATATCGAGGGAAGAGTATCATTACCAATAGTTCCGGAGCCTCTGATCCTTCCTTTCTGATCTCCTCCGAAGCCTACAAATCTGGCATCTTTAAGTTCCAGGCTTTGGAACATAGACTTTCTTCCCGTCATGTGTCGCGAGCATCCAGAGTCCAGGTACCATGACTGGTGTTTTGACTCTGCTGCATAGGATATCTGCAACATAAACAATCTTATCCTTTGGTACCCAGAGTCTTTTGGGTCCTTTGTGATTAGTTTTCCCAGAGATTCTTAACACTTTGGGTTTTCTAGCATTATTAAATTGTTGCTCTTGTGTGTGTATAGTGATATGAAAATGGAGATTTAGGTTGGTCATTAGTAGAAGTTTTATCTTCACTAGGATCATACCCAATTCCTCTTCTATTGTTCTGACTGACTCCATAAATCATGGATGCCATTATACTCCTCCCTATCCCATTTTTCAGAAACTTTTGAAAAGCTTTTTCATATTTATAAATTATTGTGTTTGAAGTTTGTGGAGCTTGAGATAACGCTTCTTCAAGTTTTGAGCAATTTTTCTTTTTTGCATCTCTTTCTAATGTCAAAGTTCTGTTTTCATCTTTTAGTTCTGAAATGGTTATCTCAAGTTTGCCACATTCTTCTAATGTTTCTTCAAGAACGCTTTTTATAGCTTTAAATTTTTGTTTTAGTTTCTGATATGAGCTGAGAGTTTCAGACAAACATGATTCTAGGTCAGATTGAGAGAGTTCAAAAAATACCTCTTCTGATTTAGATTCTTCATCTGAAGTGTTCTTGGATGTGGTAGCCATGAGTACCACATTAGCATGTTCATCAGAGTCTGATTCTGATGAGTTAGATTCGCTGTCATCCCAGGTAGCCATCAGTCCCTTTTTGGTTTTGATGGAATTTTTCTTGAAGCTCTCTTTTTTGGAACTGTCTTTCTTTAACTTGGGACATTCATTCCTGTAGTGACCTGTTTCTTTACATTCATAATAAGTAACATCTTTGTTAGTTTTACCTTTTGAGATTGAGTCTGATCGGTCCCCTCTGGGTCTTGGTCTCCTGAAGTTATTATTCCTCTTTCTCCAGAGTTGTTTTACTCTTTTGGTTAGGAGGGATAATTCTTCCTCATCGTCAGAATCTTCCAGTCCAGAGTCATCAGCATCTTCTGTTTCGGCCTGGAAGGCTTTGTTTTTGTCAGACTTACGCCTTTCAGATATGGACTTTAATGCTACAGACTTGATCTTCTTCTGAGGCTCATCTTCCTCCAGTTCTATCTCATGACTTCTGAGTGAACTAACAAGCTCTTCAAGGCTGATGTTGTTCAGATCCTTTGATAGCTTTAAGGATGTGACCATGGGTGTCCACTTCTTTGGCAAGCTTATAACTATCTTCTTGACATGGTCTGCAGTTGTGTATCCTTTGTCTAGCACTTTGAGACCTGCAATAAGAGTTTGGAATCTAGAAAACATTACCTCTATAGCTTCATCATCCTCCATTTTGAAGGCTTCATATTTCTGGATTAGAGCCAGAGCCTTTGTTTCTTTGACCTGAGAGTTTCCTTCATGAGTCATCCTCAGGGAGTCGAGTATATCTTTAGATGTTTTCCTGTTGGTGATTTTTTCATACTCATTGTAAGATATGGCATTGAGAAGTATCGTTCTAGCTTTGTGATGCTTCTTGAATTCGCGCTTCTGATCATCTGTCATTTTACTTTTGGGAACGGCAACTCCAGCATCTGTTACAGGAGGTTTGTATCCATATGTGACAATGTCCCAGAGATCAGTGTCATAGCCCAGAAAGAAACTTTCAATAATATCTTTCCAGTAATCGAATTTCTCTCCATCAAAGACTAGAGGCTTAGCATTTTAACTGTCTCTTTCATTGGTGTGGGCCATAGTTTTTCTCGTTCTGGATCTCTCTACACAGTTAAGTGTTTGATTAGAAAAGCAATAACAGAGCCGAAGCTCTGATACCAACTGAAGGTGAGAAAAACAAGAAAGGGGGGTTTGAATTGTTTTGGAAAATAAAGGCTTTTTCAAAAATAAGAACACACCGAATTTTATACTGGTTCGCTTATAACACAAAGCTACTCCAGTCCACCCGGCCAAGGTGATTTCGCCTTCAAAAAGGACTTAATCCACTAATCTTGAAAGATTAATACAACCAAACGTCTAAGAGAGTGATCTCTTAGTCCTCCCAAGTATACAGACTACGCAGAGTCACTTGAGGAACAAAAGCAATTTAGCAATAATAGATTTGTAATCGAGAGTGCTTCTAAAGGTAAGCAAATATTACAACAGAATAAGCAAGTAAGTGTTTTCACGTATGAGCAGCAGCTCGTGAAAAACTGAGAGAGAATGTAAAGAATTTTTCTGTGCGTTGTTGTGTGTCTCTCACTGAAGTATGATGTCCTTTATATAGTGGTGAAAGGACCGTTGGAGTGATGACAGAATATTGGCCTTTGATGAGCATTCAATGTCATTACTTCTGTGTTTCTTACCATAACCAATTTGTCTCCCTGAATAACTTCATTCCTAAAATACTTTCTTTCCATTTGAAGAAGTTCTTTCCGTTACTCTTTCTGGATTTGGAGAATCTTCATCAGAGTCTTTGTTATCTCAGAGTTTCTGTGTCAGCCAGAGATTGCGTTGAGGTTACGTCAGAGCTTCTAAGAGTACTGGTCTTTTAGATCATCAGAACTGAGTCCAGTGGATGTTTAGAGCTTCTGGTATTCTGCTGTCTTGTTTTGCTCAGAATCAGAACTTCTAGAGCGCACTTCTTCTTCAGATGCTTCTGATCTTCTAGTACTTTGTGTAATACCCCAAAATTTACCCTTCATTTTTCCTGGAAGCATACGCTTTTAGGTCATTTAACATTAGAATTAGATCCAAGAAGCTTTATTTATAAAAAAATAAAAATAAAAAAACGGAAAAAAAAATTATAATAATAATAAATAAAAAAAAAAACAAAAACAAAAAAAAACAAAAAAAAAAAAATAGTAATAATAATAATAATAATAAATAAATAAATAAAGGAAAAAGATAGTGAGAGAAGAGCTAACAGAGTTCAAAGCAGCCTCCAAACCCTGAAGGGAACTCAACTGCACAGAATAACCTTTGCCTCACATAAACCCTAAAGATTGTTTTGTAAACCTCACGGGTGCAACTCAATTTCAATCAAGCTCTCCAATCAGGTTTGCCCTATATCCATCATCTTTATGCCTTTAATTTGAATGCTCTAAATGTATGAGGTATTATGGGTGAATTTGATACCCTTTTGATGCATGTGTTTGAGGCCTCCTACCCTTGGTTGCTTTTTGTGAGCTTTTTGTGAATTGAAAGGGCATGATTCATGTGGTTACATTTTGATTTGGGGGTAACTCTTAATTACCCTATTTTTTGTCTCTAACCTGTTTGTTGAGTTTTGTTTTGTGAGGGCTCACATGACTTTTGCGGGGATAACTTGCGTGGTTTTCCACTTTATTTGTGGGATACCCCCTGGAGGTTTCATTCCGATTACCTGTACTGACTCACTTTCTTTGATGGTGTTTAGCTTGGAAGGATCCCTGAGTTTCCCATTCCTCTAACTGTTGTTACTTCGGATCTTTATCCGCGTGGTACTTTTACATTTTTCCCGCATTTTACTGCTTTCCTAGCTGGAAGACCTCGATAGGAGGCAATGTTTTTGTGTGCAGTGGATGCGACATCCGCGCGAGTCATTTTCATTTAACCCCTTTTTTTTTAGTAAACAGCACAAGATAAACTTACACCCTTTAGACAAGAACTACAAAAGTGGATCCCGTAGAGTACTACGGATGCGTAGGGGTGCTAATACCTTCCCTTCGCATAACCGACTCCCGAACCCAAGATTTGGTTGCGAGACCCCGTCTTGTCCTTTCCTTTTTCAGGTTTACTTCGAGCGTTTCCTTTCCCTCCTTTGGGATGAATAACGCACGGTGGCGACTCTTCTGTCATTTTCTTTCGCCGGTTGTTTTTTCGCACACTGTATTTTTCAGGTTGCGACAGCTGGCGACTCTGCTGGGGACAAAAGAAGTTGACCTCTTGCTGGTCCATCTTCCCTAAGCGAGTCCCTCCTAGCTTGTGTGATTTTCTTGTTTATTGGGTGTTCATGCTTTTGTACATTTATTTACTTACCTGCTTGCATTCATCTGCTGTATCTGGTGGATCTGTTCTTTGTTTGTTGGAATGGGGTGTTCTATGAGAGATAAGCCCATTACCCAGGCTTGAGTGTACATACAGGTTTTAGAGTGGATAGTCATGAGGCTTGCGTGGTGTGTTGCTACGTTGAGTCGTTCATGAAGAACCACACCCAGACGAGGTTTCTTTTGGATATATTATGTCCTACGGGTGTTCCGTAACGGCAGGATGTTCCTCTAGAAATCGTCGACTCTGGTGACCATTTCCCGAGAACTCAGTCGAGGCCTCTCCTCCGAGATGTGATTATGTTAGCTCTGGTGGGTGCATTCTCGCTGCTCAATCCGAGGACCCCGAGACTGGGAACTTGCTTTAGGATTTCCTGTTGAGGGGAGTCAGTGGAGGTCTTTTGTCCCGTAATAATGCCAAACCTCCAGTGGTAAACATATTATTCGCGACTGAAGGGCCGAAGTTGACAAACTTCTGTTCTTAGAACCTATCAGTGAGTGGCGGGCTAAATTCAGGAAACCTTAACCTCCAACCAACCCGGTTTTCTGGAGCAGAGGTCTGATCTTATATTATATTCTTCAGTGGGTTTTCTCTTCAGATGGTGCAACCTGACAGATGTTCAAGCAGATACAGCAATCTTGATTTCCATGCCACTGCATTGCATCCACATCATTGCATCACATCATTCTGCATTCATATCATTTAACACATGTTTATCCATTTCTAGGGGGTTTACATCTTCTTCTTGATTCCGGTCGGGGTTTTTATGGTTCCCTTAAGATGGATATTGGCAGAAAGAGACATGTCGCCTACAAGTTTCCGGTGGTCTGTCTGGAGCCCATTCAACAGTTAATGAAGTTAATGGATCCTGATTCTCTAGAAGGATTCCGAAAGGATTACGGTTTGATTCTAAGTTTCGTCACGATTCTTTCCAAGGACCAACATGATGCTCTATTCACACTACTACAATTCTACGATCCTCCATTGAGGTGTTTCACATTCCCGGATTATATCTTGGTCCCTACTTTGGAGGAGATTGCCAGTTTTCTTAGAGTTCCTATCAAGTCACAGTTGTTATTCTACAGTTCTGAGTTTCTGCCCGATCTCAGCCTGGTTGCTTCGACCACATATTTGGGGGAATCAGTCTTGAAGGCTAATATGTGTCAGAAGGGAGGAGTCAGTGGTTTTCATTTGAGTTTCTTACTGGGAGAAGCAAAGAAGAAACTTGAAGATGGTGACCAGAGGGGTTTCAATGCTGTGTTGGCTCTTTGTGTGTATGGAATTGTCCTGTTCCCTAATGTTGCCAAATTTGTGGACAGGGACGCAATACGCCTCTTCGTGTTGAGAAATCCAGTGCCGACCTTGCTAGGAGATTTCTTTCATTCAGTTCACCACAGGAATGAAAATAGAAAAGGAGGATTGTTGAATTGTTGCGCGCCTTTGTTTTATAAGTGGTTCAGTTCTCACCAACCCAAATCAGGAGCGTTCATTGATGTCGAGGACTCGTTGAGTTGGTCGAAGAGATTGATGGGGTTGAGAGCTGAAGATATTTCTTGGTGGTCTGACCGGAGCTTGCTTCGGGCGGATATTATTCACAGTTGTGGGAATTTTCCAAATGTACCGTTGGTAGGAAGAAGAGGAAGAATCAACTATAATCCTTCTCTAGCAGTTAGACAGTTTGGATATGCTTTAAGAACTCCGCCTTTGGAAAAGGATGTGGAAGAATCTCTGTTTTTCCATTCTTCGCCTGATCTGACTGTATCCCGTAAGGCAGCTGAGGCCTGGCTCAATGTGATCAAGAGAGGAAGAACTGTGCTTGGAAAAGGAGATTGTAGAATTTACTCTCAGTATGGAGAGTGGCTTCAAGGAAGAGTCGAAGAGTTTGGTCTGCCGTTTCCTATTGAAGAACCTATGTATCCACCTACTCCTGAGCAGTCAACAATGGTGAGCCGAGAGGAGTATGACAAGTTGAAGAACGCCATGGAGGGACTTCAAACCGAGAACTCGGAGTTAAGGGAGATGTTGCAAGACTATATGCATCAATTCCATGAGGCAGAATATCAGAAGGGGGAAGCCGTCAGATTGCAAAAGGAAGCAGAGAGGAAATTTGCTGTGGAGGTGGACTTCTTCAGGAAGACAGACGAAGCCTTGAGATCATCCAGTTCTGAGTTGAGGCGAGTCAAGCAGCAGTTAATGGATGCTCATGGTAAATTAGCTGGGTGGAAAGAGCAATGGGATGCATTTTCAACTTCTCGGAAGGCAAAGGAGGAGGAGACGGTAGTCGAACTGACTGGTCAGATGGAGAAATTGAAGACTTTGCTGAAGGGGAAGAACAATGAGCTTCTGTGCGCCCGTTCTACTAACGGTTACATCACAAATCAACTCAATGAGGCTCGAGGACAGATTGAAGAACTCAAGGTGTTGGCAGGTTTGAAGAAATCCAGACTTGAAGAGGTATTCGGAGAAGATGATGGGAATTACTACAGAGATCACATCAACGAACTGGATGGGATCATTCACAAGAGGAATCTGCTTATCCGGCGTTTGACAGAATCTCCAGATCATCTCGACACGGTGGCATTACTGGATGAAGTGAGGAGCAGTCCTTATGGGTTGTATACAGGAGGCTGATTCCTGATTTATGTTACTCTCTTTACTTATTGCTTTGTTGCTATGATCCACAGGCTTGTTGTGGAGATCCTCTTTTGATGTATTTTTGGCTAAGGCCCCTTTCCTGGAACTCATTTGTATGATGGTTTCCCTTTATGGTATCTTGATCTCAGAAGTTTATCCATGACTCAATCTTCTTGCACTATTCACTTGATGTGAGACTGGAATCAATGGGGTGGAATACCTTTTGGATTTGATAAACATGTCATTGCATTTACATATTCATTGTCATATCTTGCATAACAGGTACCGCTGCGGTGTTGTCATATTGTTTGGTGTTTCATCAGCAGGATAGATGACTCAGGCATTCACCGATACGGTACCCGAAGGAATCAACAGAGAGCAATGGAAGGTGTACAAGCAGAGCTCGCTGAGATGAGGATCCGCATGACCCAATTCATGGATGTGGTTCAAGGGGTGGCTCAGGGACAGCAAGAGCTCAGACAGATGATGCAGAGGAATCCCGCCGCTACTCAACCAGATACATTGGATGATCCTCCAGCTGGAGAGGCTAATGGTCCCAATGGACCGGAGCCTACCCCGATCCCACATGTCAACCTTGATCAACAGCTTGTCCATGATGATCAGGCCGATCAATTCCCCCTACTTCAGGAAGACTTTGGCATGGGCCATGGCATGGACCCCATGTTTAGAAGATTAGAGGAGAGGCTGAAAGCTGTGGAAGGACAGAATCCTTTGGGAGTAGATGTTGCTGACTTGGGGCTGGTCCCAGGTGTGAGAGTGCCACCAAAATTCAAAGTCCCGGTCTTTGACAAATACAATGGCAGCTCTTGCCCCAAAACTCACGTGCAAGCCTATTTCCGTAAAATGGTTGCATACTCTGATGACGAGAAGCTACTTATGTACTTCTTCCAGGACAGCCTGGCTGGGGCATCCTTGGAATGGTACATGAGGCTGGATAGATCCCACATCCGCTGCTGGAGGGATTTGGCGGAGGCTTTCGTGAAGCAGTATCAGTATAATGCAGACATGGCTCCAGACAGAACTCAACTTCAGAATCTGTCTCTTAAAAGCAATGAGTGCTTTAGGGAATACGCTCAACGCTGGAGGGAGATAGCTTCCCGTGTTCAGCCTCCTATGTTGGAAAGGGAAATGGCCAACATGTTCATGAATACGCTGCCTGGACCTTATCTGGAGCGTCTGGTGGGGTGCAATGCCTCCAACTTTGCTGATGTGGTCTCTACCGGAGAGAGGGTGGAGAATTACCTGAAGACCTGCAAGATCCAAAATGGAGTTGGATCTTCATCAGGGGTAAAAAGGTCGTTCATTGGAGGGCATAAGCAGAGAGAGGGGGGAGTGAATTCTTTGACTTCCTATCAGAACAGAGGTGTTAGAAGGAACAGTTTCCAGAATTATCATCAACAACCGTATGTTGCGGCTGTGACCATTCCAGCTGCAGCACCACTACAACAACAACAACCACAACTTCAACCAGCTCAGTACCAACAGCAGCAACAACCGGGTAACAGACCCGCCTATCAACAGAGGCAAAGGATGATGGACCGGCGTTTCGACACCCTTCCAATATCGTACGCTCAGTTGCTTTCTAGTCTTCAACAACTACAACTTGTGCAATTGCGCACTCTGGCTCCTCCTGTTGGTAGACTTCCGGTGGGTTACGACGCCAACGCTAGGTGTAGCTTCCACTCTGGGGCACCTGGCCATAACATTGAGAACTGCAAAGCTTTTAAGCACGTAGTTCAGGACCTCATAGATTCAAAAGCCATCAACCTTGCACCGGCTCCTAATGTCGTCAACAATCCCATGCCGCAGCATGGTGGTGCAAACATTAATATGATGGAAGGAAAAGCCAAGTCCATTAAGGATGTGTTGAAGTTGAAGACTCCATTGTTGGATATCAAAGGATGCTTGCTGAAGGCCGGTGTTTTCCCCGGTTGTGGGAAGGATTGTTTGGATTGTGCCACTCAGAGTGGAGGTTGTTTGAAGCTACAGTAGGGTATCCAGGCCTTGCTCGACAAAGGTATCCTCCAGGTTGAAGATTTGTCTGTCCAAGAGTCTGTGGAAGGGGTTGAGGAAGAAGGGTTTGAAGATGCTACTGTTGAATTCGCAGATGTTGTTCCTACTGATTCTGTAATCCATGATGATGTATTTATTTTTTCCAATGTGGTTGATCCTGATGTAATTGAACTTGATTCCGATGTTTCGGATGCTTGCATTTCAATGAATGAGATTTCTGAGTACGACTGTGATATTGCTACTATCACTATTTTCTACCCAACTAATCAGATCAGTGTGCCAGAAGCGCAACCCGTGCCACCAGAGCGACCATCCACTATGACCATCATGACCCCTGGTCCTTTACCTTTCACCAGCGAAAGGGCCATTCCTTGGCATTATGGGGGGAGCGTGTACACGTACGACCATGGGGTAGAACGGCCACTGAAGGTAGAAGAGGGTCAGAAGTCTGAACTTGAGGTTGAAGGTCCCGCAGTGGACAATGTTGGTGGAATCGGGCGATTCACCAGGAGTGGTAGACTGTTCTCACCACCCGTTACCCAAACTGATAGTGCTGATGCTGCGGCGAAAGCCAAACGCAAGCAAGTCGTGAATGAGGGTGCCTCTACACCCCAGGCTGGTTCTGAGCCCACTTTCACGAAGGATGTGGACGAGCTTCTAAGAATCATAAAGAAAAGCGATTACAAGGTAGTCGATCAGTTGATTCAGACTCCGTCCAAGATATCCATTCTCTCACTCCTGTTGTGTTCGGAGGCACACACGGAGGCGCTTCTGAAGGTTCTTAATGCTGCCTATGTACCTCAAGAAATCTCGGTAAACCAACTAGAAGGGATCGTCGCCAATGTGCATGCAAGCAACGAGTTGGGTTTTACCGATTCTGACTTGACACCAGCCGGACGCAATCATAACAAGGCTCTGCACATCTCGATGGAATGCAGAGACACCGTGTTATCGCATGTTCTGGTGGATACAGGCTCCTCTCTCAATGTGCTACCCAAGAGAGCCCTGTCGAGGTTAGAAGTAGAGGGTTTGGTCTTGAAACCTTCAGATCTTATTGTGAGAGCCTTCGATGGTTCTAAGAGATCGGTGTTTGGAGAGGTAGAATTGCCAATTCTGATTGGATCACAAACCTTCAACACTGTCTTCTACGTGATGGATATCAGTCCTTCCTACAGTTGCTTGCTGGGTCGTCCTTGGATCCACAACGCTGGGGCAGTCTCTTCCACTTTACATCAGAAGATTAAATTCCCAGTCAATGGAAGGATTATCACCGTCTGTGGTGAGAAGGATATTCTGGTCAGTAACCTGTCTACATTCAAGTATGTAGAAGTAGAAGGTGAATTTCATGAGACCCTGTGTCAGGCTTTTGAGTCAGTTCAAATCAAGGATGCAGCTCCAGTGGAAGAGGTTAAAGCGGGTGCCTCTATCTCATCCTTTAAGCAGGCACAGGCCGTGGTGGATTCAGGTGCTGCTCCCGGTTGGGGGCGTCTGTTGGAGTTACCAATGAAAGAAGATAAGTTCGGGATTGGATATCAGCCAGTTTTGACTTCTACAACTTCAACACTTCAGACTCATCAGGGGCCGATTACTTTCTCCAGCGCTGGCATCTTTCAGTATGGCTAGATATCAGCAATCAATGAAGAGGGTGTGGATAGTGATTGTGACATCGACAACTGGGTGCATCCGAGGATCCCGGGTGAAGTCATCAATAAATTGTCTTCTGAGGAGATTGTCCAAGTCACTTTTCTGAAGGAGTAATTTTCTTTGTTTATTCATGCATGTCCAAGTCTTACGTTCCGCCCAGGGCGTAATGACTCATTGTAGGGCTCATCTATGTGACACTTGCATTTTTTTATCATAAATAAAGGATGTCTTTTTGCATTCAAATATTTCGTTCCCTGTCTTTCTATTTTTGCTGTTTTTCAAAATAAAAAAATGGCAATGTTTTGTTTAGTTTCCACTTTTTTCTTTCACACTCATAAGCACATCCCATCACTCATGCAGATGCACGTCACCGGATCCTATTGATAACGGTTCTGCTATGGCTCACTTCGACATTGAAAATCCAATCTTTCAAGCTGAAGAAGAGGGTGATGAAGACTGTGAACTCCCTGAAGAACTTACCAGGTTATTAAAACAGGAGGAAAGGGTCATTCAACCGCATCAAGAGTCTATTGAAGTGATTAATCTCGGCACCGAGGACGCCAAGAGAGAAATCAAGATAGGGGTTGTTTTGGAAGATAATGTGAAGAAAGGGCTGATTGAATTGCTGCAAGAATACGTTGACATCTTCGCCTGGTCTTATCAGGACATGCCCGGGCTGGACACAGACATCGTGGTACACCGCTTGCCTCTCAAAGAAGGTTGTCCTCCGGTCAAGCAGAAGCTCAGAAGAACAAGACCAGAGATGGCTGTCAAGATAAAGGAAGAAGTGCAAAAGCAGTTGGATGCAGGGTTTCTAGCAGTCACCAATTATCCGCCATGGGTTGCAAACATCGTCCCAGTACCTAAGAAGGATGGAAAGGTACGGATGTGTGTCGACTACCGGGATCTGAACAGAGCTAGCCCTAAAGATGATTTCCCATTACCTCACATCGGCGTTTTGGTGGATAATACAGCTCAGTTCTCGGTATTCTCCTTCATGGATGGCTTTTCTGGCTATAACCAAATCAAGATGGCACCAGAGGACATGGAAAAGACCACTTTCATAACCCCATGGGGCACCTTCTGCTACAAGGTGATTCCGTTTGGTCTGAAAAATGCCGGAGCAACATATCAACGAGCTATGGTGACTCTGTTCCATGATATGATTCATCATGAAATCGAGGTTTATGTGGACGATATGATTGCCAAATCTCAGACAGAAGAAGAACATTTGGTGAATCTGCAAAAACTGTTTGAGCGTTTGAGGAAATTCAAGCTAAGGCTTAATCCGAACAAGTGCACTTTCGGGGTGAGATCAGGAAAATTGTTGGGTTTTATTGTTAGCAGAGAAGGGATTGAGGTGGATCCGGCCAAAGTGAAAGCGATACAGGAAATGCCTGAGCCAAGAACAGAGAAACAAGTTCATGGTTTCTTAGGGAGGTTGAACTACATTGCAAGGTTCATCTCTCACCTAACAGCCACGTGTGAGCCAATATTCAAGTTGTTGAGGAAAGATCAGGCTATCAGGTGGAATGAAGATTGTCAAAAGGCTTTCGAGAAAATAAAAGAGTATTTGCAGAATCCTCCTATCCTTGTGCCTCCGGTCCCAGGGAGACCGCTGATTATGTATTTGACAGTACTAGACAATTCCATGGGTTGTGTTCTCGGTCAACACGACGAGACAGGTAGGAAAGAGCATGCCATCTACTACTTGAGTAAGAAGTTCACAGATTGCGAGTCGAGATACTCAATGCTTGAGAAGACATGTTGTGCACTTGCATGGGCTGCTAAGCGATTGAGACAATATATGTTGTCTCACACAACCCTACTGATCTCCAAGATGGATCCAGTCAAATACATATTCGAGAAGCCAACTCTCACCGGAAGGGTGGCTCGTTGGCAAATGGTACTAACAGAGTACGATATCCAGTATACATCCCAAAAAGCCATCAAAGGGAGTATTCTGTCAGACTATCTTGCTCAGCAGCCGATTGATGATTATGAGCCGATGAAGTTTGATTTTCCAGATGAAGATATCATGTTCCTCAAGATGAAAGACTATGAAGAGCCAGTTGTTGAGGAGGGACCTGATCCAAACGAAAAGTGGACTTTGTTGTTTGATGGGGCTGTCAATGCTAGAGGAAGTGGAATTGGCGCTGTCATTACTACTCCGAAAGGTGCCCACATGCCTTTCACCGCTCATTTGACTTTTGAGTGCACAAATAATGAAGCTGAGTACGAGGCCTGTATCTTGGGTATTGAGCAAGCCATTGATCTGAGAATCAAGATTTTGGACATCTTCGGAGATTCAGCTCTGGTGATCAATCAAGTGAATGGTGATTGGAATACTCTCCAGCCCACTCTGGTCCCCTACAGAGATTACACGAGAAGGCTGTTGACTTTCTTCATAACAGTAAAATTGTATGATATACCTCGTGATGAGAACCAGATGGCAGACGCACTTGCTACTCTATCCTCCATGATCAAGGTAATTCGTTGGAACCATGCTCCCAGGATCGATGTGATGCGCCTTGACAGGGCCGCGTATGTGTTTGCTGCTGAACTGGTAGTCGATGACAAGCCCTGGTATCACGATATTAAGTGCTTTCTGAAGAATCAAGAGTACCCTGCAGGGGCATCCAACAATGACAGAAAGACTTTGAGAAGATTGGCAGGCAGTTTCTTCTTGAACAAAGACGATGTGCTGTATAAGAGGAACTTCGACATGGTTTTGCTCAGATGCGTGGACAGACACGAGGCGGACATGTTAATGCGGGAAGTTCATGAAGGTTCCTTCGGTACTCATGCCGGCGGACATGCAATGGCTAAGAAATTGTTGAGAGCGGGTTATTATTGGATGACCATGGAATCAGATTGTTTCAAGTATGCTCGGAAGTGTCATAAATGCCAGATTTATGCTGATAAGGTGCATGTACCGCCGAATCCTCTGAATGTGATGTCTTCGCCGTGGCCGTTTGCTATGTGGGGTATTGACATGATTGGAAAGATTGAGCCGACTGCTTCCAATGGGCATCGCTTCATCCTTGTTGCCATCGACTATTTCACCAAGTGGGTCGAAGCAGCGTCGTTCACGAATGTCACCAGACCTGTGGTTGCCCGTTTCATCAAGAAAGAAATCATTTGTCGCTATGGGATTCCCGAAAGAATCATTACTGATAATGGTTCTAATCTCAACAACAAAATGATGAAGGAGTTGTGTCAGAACTTCAACATTCAGCATCACGATTCTTCCCCTTACCGCCCTAAGATGAACGGCGCTGTTGAGGCGGCAAATAAGAACGTAAAGAAGATTGTGCAGAAGATGGTCGTCACGTACAGAGATTGGCATGAGATGCTACCCTTCGCCTTGCATGGGTACCGCACTTCAGTACGTACATCGACCGGGGCAACCCCTTACTCCCTGGTGTATGGTATGGAAGCAGTCCTACCTGTTGAAGTGGAGATTCCTTCTCTAAGAGTCCTGTTGGATGTCAAGTTAGATGAAGCTGAATGGATTCGGACAAGGTTCAATGAGTTGAGTCTTATCAAAGAGAAGCGAATGGCAGCCATTTGTCATGGGCAGTTGTATCAGAGTCGGATGAAGAGAGCCTTTGATCAGAAGGTGCGTCCTCGTTGCTTCCGAGTCGGAGATTTAGTGTTGAAGAGGATCCTTCCTCCTCAGACAGATCACATGGGCAAGTGGACTCCTAACTATGATGGACCGTATATTGTCACCAAGGTTTTTGATGGTGGGGCCTTAATGCTTGCAACTATGGATGGTGAAAACTTCACTTCCCCTGTGAACTCAGACGCAGTTAAAAAATACTTCGCATAAAATAGACCCGCTGGACAGTAAAAAGAATAGTCCAGGAAAAAATGGGCATCCCGACGAACCAAGAAAATGAAAAGGTTCGGGCAAAAATTAGGGATTAAAAATGAAAAGATCGTACACCCGGTATGTTGAAAACCTGAAAAGGCAACTTAGGCAAAAATGGGTATCCCGGTGGATTGAAAACCCGAAAAGGGCGATCCAGGAAAAAGTTAGGGATTAAGCGAATGACTGCGTTCTGAGTTAGTTCTGAATCTCATCTCATGTCAATGACTGGAAACTTTCAAAAGGTAAGAAACAGTCCAATCACCTTTTCAGAAGGCTGATCATCTGGAGGATCTTGAAGACGGGCAAGTCATAGCAGAATTGGAACCCAATAGAAATCCATTTCACATGGCCATTAGATTAATTTCTGTTTTGCGATTACCTCTTTCCAGGGATTGCTTCCTGATGTAAATGCCTATTCAGAGGCCATTCAATCAATAAAATCATGTTATTCAGTATATCTCTGTTTTCATTTTCATTTTTACTGTTTTGTTTGCAAAAATGACGTCCGAATTTTTTATAAACATTGCATCATGACACATAAGGGCTTTACAGGTACATGCTTAATAAACATTTAAAATTGCTGTGAATTTTAAGTGCTTTGGATTGTCTATTCAGAACAGATACCCTCGGGGCATTTCCTTAAAATCCCCTGCAGATGATCGTGAATATCTTCCCCAATGAAGTCACCAACAGACGAATTCGGTGTCTTATCCCTGCAGAGCTGATCAGAGTATTGGATTCTTCAATCCCCAGCAGGTTCTCACCACTGTACTTCCCCAAGCGTTTGTTTCAGGACATACACTCCCTAGTAGAGTTGACAATGCCAGACTATATGTCCCCAGCAGAGTTGACAGTGCCAGACTGTATCTTCCCAACAGAAGTGGCTGCTCCTTAGAGTTCGAGGCCAGATCGATAATCCCAATGCCAGATCCATGGTTTCTTTCCTTGAAGCAGAACCTCGGTACCGTATCAGTGTTTGCTTCCCCTGCTGAGTCATCTCTCGCAGATCGTGGTTGCCAGAACCATTATCGCTTTCCCCAACAGCAGGGTTTCAGTGTCGTTCTCTCCCAAGTTAGAGTCTCGGTATTTCGTCATTGCTAGAACACCGTGTGACGGGTCATTTCCCCACATAATTCTTTGCGCTGTGCATCTCCAGCAGCCTTGCCAGGGTCCAGAAGATGGTGATCATTTCCCCAGCAGATCCCCTTGCCTCAGCTTCGCATTCTACCCAGCATTTCGCATCCCTCCATGTAGAATCATATTGCATTGCATCCTTCCAAATCGCGTAGCATTTCCATTTTCATGGAGCATTACACCATTGAAAAATTCAAACATACGCATGTAAGCATAAAACATTCTCGGTATCCCAAGTGATAAGCTAGAAGTTGTTTCCAGTACTCAGACTGAAGATTGTTCATGACTTACCTTTGTTATCCCCAGCAAGTGTCATTGGCCCATGCGCCGCCTCTATTATCATTCCCTATTTCTGCCGATGCTGACAGGCATGAAGTTTCCGGTATTCAGACCGAAGTGGCGTTCAGGCCAGTTTTCCGATGTTCATATCGAAGAAGTTTCCGACGTTCAGGTCGATGCAACTTGTGGCATTCAGGCCAGTTTTCCGATGTTCAGATCGAAGAAGTTTCTGACGTTCAGGTCGATGCAACTTGTGGCATTCAGGCCAGTTTTCCAATGTTCAGATCGAAGAAGTTTCCGACGTTCAGGTCGATGCAACTTGTGGCGTTCAGGCCAGTTTTCCGATGTTCAGATCGAAGAAGTTTCCGACGTTCAGGTCGATGCAACTTGTGGCGTTCAGGCCAGTTTTCCGATGTTCAGATCGAAGAAGTTTCCGACGTTCAGGTCGATGCAACTTGTGGCATTCAGGCCAGTTTTCCGATGTTCAGATCGAAGAAGTTTCCGACGTTCAGGTCGATGCAACTTGTGGCATTCAGGCCAATTTTCCGATGTTCAGATCGAAGAAGTTTCCGACGTTCAAGTCGACGTAACTTGTGGCATTCAGGCTGGCCTCTCGGTGTTCAGACCGATATTAATAATCTCATATCTCCCGATGTTCAGATCGAAGTCATTTCCAGTATTCAGACTGATGAGCGGCATTCAGGCCATGGTTATTTCTGTGTTACCATTTATTTTGGTATCCAAGTTAACATTCTTTTTCGGTATTCAGACTGACTCTCACCGTACCAGACGGATTCTTCTTTCAAGACCACCTCTTTGCCGATTCTGACAGGCATTGTTACTTCACTTCACTTCAGTGCAAATTTTTGGGCTTTTATTGTATTCAATCCCTTGATACCTCGAAAGCACGAAAGGCGCTGCTATCTTCTTTCCAGGTCTCCAGTTGATTGAATAGGGGCAGCTGTAATACCCCAAAATTTACCCTTCATTTTTCCTGGAAGCATACGCTTTTAGGTCATTTAACATTAGAATTAGATCCAAGAAGCTTTATTTATAAAAAAAATAATAATAATAATAATAATAATAATAATAAATAATAATAAATAAATAAATAAATAAAGGAAAAAATCTCAGACTTGGACCTCTCTCAAAAGCCCACTAAGCTACCAATATTAGGCTATAAATACTAGAGTTTCAGTGAAACAAAGGGGCATTCTATTCCTATTACCCTGAGGAAAAAGATAGTGAGAGAAGAGCTAACAGAGTTCAGAGCAGCCTCCAAACCCTGAAGGGAACTCAACTGCACAGAATAACCTTTGCCTCACATAAACCCTAAAGATTGTTTTGTAAACCTCACGGGTGCAACTCAATTTCAATCAATCTCTCCAATCAGGTTTGCCCTATATCCATCATCTTTATGCCTTTAATTTGAATGCTCTAAATGTATGAGGTATTATGGGTGAATTTGATACCCTTTTGATGCATGTGTTTGAGGCCTCCTACCGTTGGTTGCTTTTTGTGAGCTTTTTGTGAATTGAAAGGGCATGATTCATGTGGTTACATTTTGATTTGGGGGTAACTCTTAATTACCCTATTTTTTGTCTCTAACCTGTTTGTTGAGTTTTGTTTTGTGAGGGCTCACATGACTTTTGCGGGGATAACTTGCGTGGTTTTCCACTTTATTTGTGGGATACCCCCTGGAGGTTTCACTCCGATTACCTGTACTGACTCACTTTCTTTGATGGTGTTTAGCTTGGAAGGATCCCTGGGTTTCCCATTCCTCTAACTGATGTTACTTCGGATCTTTATCCGCGTGGTACTTTTACATTTTTCCCGCATTTTACTGCTTTCCTAGCTGGAAGACCTCGATAGGAGGCAATGTTTTTGTGTGTTTTTTTACAGGTTCCTTCGTCAAGGACTGCCTTTTTGCATGAGTTCGCCAAACCCTAACCCTTTATTGATTTTTCTTCTCCTAAACACACGTTTACTCGTTCTACTACAGGTGAGTAAGTCTCCAAAGGTCGAGCATCCGGTAGATTGCGTAGTAACGTCGTTCGTCCAAAACCCAATCCATAACCCCGTAGTTAGCCGAACTACTGCTTGCTCTGATTCTCATTCCAGATGAGATACGTAGGCATAAGACGCGATGTCTTAGCGAGCACACATCCCCCCAACCCATAGGTCAGCCGAGCTACGAAGACTCTGATTCTCATATTCAGATGAGATACGTATGCAGTGGATGCGACATCCGCGCGAGTCATTTTCATTTAACCCCTTTTTTTTAGTAAACAGCACAAGATAAACTCACACCCTTTAGACAAGAACTACAAAAGTGGATCCTGTAGAGTACTATGGATGCGTAGGGGTGCTAATACCTTCCCTTCGCATAACCGACTCCCGAACCCAAGATTTGGTTGCGAGACCCCGTCTTGTCCTTTCCTTTTTCAGGTTTACTTCGAGCGTTTCCTTTCCCTTCTTTGGGATGAATAACGCACGGTGGCAACTCTTCTGTCATTTTCTTTCGCCGGTTGTTTTTTCGCACACTGTATTTTTTAGGTTGCGACACTTTGTATCTGATCAGAGTTTGTATCTGATAAATAGATTAGATTCCTTTGTAGCTGTTCAGAGTCCTGCACACTTAGAGAATTTTCGTTAGGATGCCATTTTTGGTTTCATCCTTTGTTATCATCAAAATCCTGGAATTATATTGTAGAACTAATCTTGTTCTTACACTCTGATGAATAAACCTTATCCTGAAGCTAGTGCCCTCATTGAAGATATGGCTCAAAACCATCAATCATGGGGAGTCGAACGAGCGACAATTGAGAAGAAGGAAGCCCAAGGAGGAGTGCATGAACTAAGCTCTATAGACATGATGCAAGCTAAAATGGACGCATTAGCCCTTAAGGTCGAGCATATGTGCATAAACCCGAATACTACAGCCGCAGTTTCGTCGGATTGTGATATATGTGGAACCAAAGGACACCAATTTGCAGAATGCAGTCTATTAAACGAAACCCACTCTGAGTAAGTGAACTACACCCAAGGGAACCCGTATTCGAATACCTATAACCCTGGATGGAGGAATCACCCGAACTTCTCCTATAAGAACAATAACCCTATCCAAAATAATACACCTCCGAGACAAGCAGGTTACCAAGCCCCAAGATCAAATCAACCTATGCAACCCGTACCACCAAAGCCGGGCCTTAAGAAAATTATGGAAAATTTTATCACTGCTCAAACCCAACAAAACAAAGAGTTCATGAACCAGAACATTCACGTTAATGAACTGGTTACCCAGTTAGGAACCAAGGTTGACCAAATAGTTACTCATACCAAGATGCTTGAAACCCAGATCTCTCAGGTAGCTTTAAACCAAGCCCCCCAAACCACACCTGGAGGACAGTTCCTTGGACAACCTCAACAAAATCCGAGAGGGCAAGCCAATGCCATTACCCTACGAAGTGGGAACGCTTATGATGAGCCACCAAACCCAAGATTGAGTGAACCCAAATCTTCTAAGGAATATACCGAACCCACGAACAAAGTAAAGGAACCAGAGGAATCTGAAAACCAGGAAGGTCAAGAAAAAGGAGAAGAACTTAAAGATAAAACTTACGTACCACCCCCGCCATATAAACCACCTATACCATATCTGCAAAGACTCAAACAAACCCAGATCAATAACCAGTATCAGAAATTTATTAAATTTATAGAAAAACTTAACGTAGAAATCCCTTTCACAGAAGGCCATCACCCAAATACCTTCTTATGCAAAGTTTCTCAAAGACATCCTTACCAACAAACGTAGACTAGACGATCCGAAACCCTTGGAATGCAATTCCATTTCCGAGAATAAGTTAGCCAAGAAAGATAAAGATCCTGGAAGTTTCTCCATTCCTTGTCTTTTGGGGAGTCATGTCATCGAAAAAGCTTTTCTAGACTTAGGAGCTAGTGTGAGCTTAATGCCTTTAGCAGTTTGTGAGAGGTTAAACTTAGGAGAATTACAACCTACTAAGATGTCACTTCAGTTAGCCGATAGATCTATTAAATATCCTATAGGCATTTTAGAAGATGTCCCTGTTAGGATAGGTCAGTTATTTATCCCTACTGATTTTATTGTCATGGACATCAAAGAGGATAATGATATACCAATCCTTATAGGTAAATCGTTCTTATCAACTGCAGGAGCCATAATAGATGTCAAGAGAGGAAAGTTAACCTTTGAGGTAGGTGACGAGAAAATAGAATTTATACTTTCGAAATTTCTTATGGCACCTGTGATGGGAGACACATGTTATTCCTTAGATATCATTGATGAGTGCGTTAGGGAATTAGAACAAGAAGAAATCATAAAAACAATTAAGTTTCCATCAACTCTCATATTGGAAGATGATGACTTTAGGAAACCCTACATCGATGATAACCTTTACGAATGTTTATCCCTTACCCCATATCCTATGCCATGCCCTAAGAAACCAACCTTAGAACTTAAGGAACTGCCTAAGAACCTGAGATATGAGTTCCTCAATGAAGAGATGAACCGTCCAGTTATAGTCAGTGCTACCTTGAGCCGAGAGGAAACAGACCAACTTTTAGACGTTTTACGAAGATATCCCTCAGCCTTAGGATATAATATCTCTGACCTGAAAGGTATAAGCCCATCCGTATGCATGCATCGGATTTCGCTCGAAGAAGATTCAAAACCCTCCAGAGAACATCAGAGAAGAATAAACCTTATAATGAGTGATGTTGTTAAAAAAGTTCTTAAGTTACTTGAGGCAGGTATAATATACCAAATCTCGGATAGTAAGTGGGTGAGCCATGTGCATGTAGTACCTAAAAAGGGAGGCATCACAGTCATGCAAAATGATAAAGGCGAACATGTAGCAAAACAGTTAGAAGGAGGATGGCGGATGTGTATAGACTACAGAAAATTAAATAAAGCAACCAGGAAGGATCATTTCCCTTTACCATTTAAAGACCAGATGTTGGAGCGTCTAGCCAGACACTCTTACTTATGCTATCTAGATGGATACTCTGGATTCTTCCAAATACCTATCCACCCCGAAGATCAAGAAAAAAATATCTTTACATGCCCTTATGGAACTTTTGCCTACAGACGAATGCTATTCGGCCTCTGTAATGCCCCAATCACTTTCCAACGCTGCATGATGTCAATCTTTGCAGATTACCTAGATGGTACCATGGAAGTATTTATGGATGATTTCTCGGTTTGCGGGTTTGATTTGCACAATTGCCTTGCTAACCTTGAGAAAATCCTGGAGAGAAGCGTATACTTGACATTCACAAACTAGAAGAACTCAAGCAATCTGCCTACGAGAATGCCAAGATATACAAAGAGAGAACAAAAGCCTGGCACGACAAAAGAATAGTAAAGAAAGATTTCAATATAGGCGACCCTGTTCTCTTGTTCAACTCTAGATTACAACTCTTCCCAAGGAAGCTACGCTCAAGATGGACTGGCCCTTTCGAAGTTTCCAAGATTCTGAGATCCGGAGCCGTAGAAATCAAGAACAAAACATGTTGTCAATTCATTGTAAATGGACAAAGACTGAAGCTCTACGAAGGAGGAGACATTCCAGCAGACTACTCAAGCCACACACTGATTGATCCACCGATCCCTACTACAGGTGTATAACTTCCGATCGTCAAGCTAATGACGTTAAACAAGCGCTGCTTGGGAGGAAACCCATGGTTTTTTATTTTTTTACTATTTTGCATTTACTTTATTTTATTTTTAATTTTTATCATATTTTCACCGAGACTAAATATTTGAAATGTTTGTATTTTCAGGATCCCTTTTCTAACTCTTACAGGATGCAGGACTTGGACGATATGCACGTAGCCTATAGAGATGACGCTCAGAGAGAGCGCTACATAGCTCTTTATCAGCGCCCTATGGCGCCCACACGTTATCCAAATCAGCACTGCATGGAAGCACTAGGCATTGAGCCAAGTATCCGATTTCTGAGCCACCAGCTCCATTGGGACGAGTTCGCTGATGATCTAAGCAACACCTATAGGAACTTGACATTGGAGTTCCTCAGTTCATTTGATTATGACCCTTACTCTGGACCAAATGGGTATGTTGCTTTCAGGCTCTTTGGAGTTGAGTACTCTTTCATCCAGAAAGAGTTCGGTGACCTACTAGGCTTCCAGACCACCCCTGACGCTATCCCTGAGACACCCATGGGATATTTTCTGGGGAAGGAAGTGGAAAAGTTCTGGAGTGACATCTCAGGTGGAGGGAGTCAGGATCCTTCTACTCAGTTATTCCAGGCTATACATAACCCTGCTTTTAGATACTTCCAGATGATACTGGCACATTCCTTCCTAGGAAGACCGGATGTTGAGACGTTACTAAGTGAGGAGGAGATATTCCTACTATTTTGTGCATCCTAGTCTCTCCCAGTAGCATGTGGGAACTTTCTGTTATGTGGCCTCAACGGTGTTTCTAGATCGTCCGAAGGAGTCATTCATGTAGGAGGGATCATCACACAGATTGCCATCGCCCTAGGTCTATCTCGCAAGTTGTTACATCTCCAGACCTACTGTGGGTACACTACCATGGATATCGACTTTTGCTTGACTAAAGGGTTGATGAGGAGATCCTCGTTCAATATAAGACAGTTTAGACTGATGATCGATAGCGAGGCGATTCATTATTTTACACTTCCTGATCCTATGATGACTAGTGTTCATGACCCAGCGAACTGGAGTTATGCCTTAGAGGGTCAGGGAGAGACTATCGAGGAGCCGAGATCACCACCTATTGCTGAGTATACGCCTACACCACCTTCTCCCAAGATCACTATATTCCCTAACAATTTATCATTGCAGACCCCAGACATCCACACCCAGATTGCAGAGTGTCGTAGAGAGATCGCTGGGCTTAGGCAGGAGGTAGCCGACCTTACCTTACAGATAGGAGTATCTGACCTCACACATGCTACCGAGGCCGACTGTTTATACCAGGAGATCGCAGAGCTTAGGCAGGAGATAACCATGCTCCGTGGATCTACTCAGGCAGACGAACCCCCTACTATTTGATTTTACCATCTCATTTTATTTTGTCTCATTTATGCTTATATTTTTCGCATTTACCTAACTTATTTTATATCTTTGCATTTGGGATATTTTCTTAACTATTTCAGCACATTGATATTTCCACATATATATATATATATATATATATATATATATATATATATATATATATATATATATATATATATATATATATATATATTATATATATATATATATATATATATATATGTATATATTATGTTTGTTTATTATATTTATATTTTTTATTATAGTCTAAATATATTAATTGTTTATTTATTTATTAGTCTAATGTTTAAATTTTATTTTTTTAAAATTATGAAAGCCTTATGTCAATAGGAAATTACAATGCAAACGTTATTCGGACCCCCCAACCAAAAAGAGAACAAGAAGCCCAAGCCAAATGACCAAAATCCGGCCCAGCCGAATTTAGCCTTGTGGCGCCCGCCATAGACCCTGTGGCGCCCGCCATAGACCCTGTGGCGCCCGCCACAGCGTCTGTATAAGCTCGGGGCAGACTCCCATTTTTCACCATTTTCACACCTTCAAACCTCTAAAACCCATTTTTCCACCTTGCAAAAACGCCCTTGAACCCCACAAAAGCTTCCACCTTTCTCATCTTCACACCGTACAAATCATTTTCCCAACTTCCGTTTTCATTTTCATTCGTCAAATCTCATAAAAATCACATCTTTTTACATACCCATCTTCATCTTCTTCATCACATTGCAAGAGCTAAATAATGGAGTTCAATGGATTTATTCTTCGAGGAGGGAAACCGAGAGATAGGCAAAGGAATATTATCGAACGGTTGCAAAATCGGGATATCCTCCCGACAAGGTATGTTGATGAAAATTGTCTTTACACTTTGGGTATCTACCATAGCATTTTTTATTTATTAGATAATTTAGGCTTGCATACTATCTTTTCAAACAAAGAACCTACCTTTGAGAGATTGACAATCGAATTTTTAAGTTCTTTAATCTTTATTGTCAATCCTAACACTGCTAGCACAGTTGGTACTGCTCGATTTAGAATGTTTGCTATTGAATATGAATTCAGTACCGACGAACTAGCAAGCCTGTTAGGTATTCCTCATGGGGACAGTGATATTTGTGAGGCCCCTTTGGATTCAGATTGGTCGGTCGAGGTGTTTTCCTTCTGACAGAGATTGTCAAACACTTCCATAAATTCTTTTGAAGGAATTCTTGCCTCGACCATCCATAATCCGGCCATCAGAGTTTTTAGATATCTATTGGCATGTACTATTTTTGGCCGAGAGAAATCAAATAAGGTCAATGCTCGAGAGCTTCTATTTTTGCAAGGAAGCCTCACAAATAGAAGAATTAATTCGGTCTCGCTCATGCTCGCTCATATGGCTTTAACTCTAAATAAAGCGGGACCGATTGTTTTCGGAGGACTGATTACGTCTATTGCTCGGGCGCTTAACCTGAACAATGAGATAGCTACCCTAGATCCCTTAGCTCCTCACACAATCAACCTAAAATTTCTGAGAGATATGAAATTGTGCCGATTAAGGAGAGAACGAGGCTATGTGCTTATGGTTCATGGTGTAGCTATCCCATTTGTTGTTTTACCATGCACTAGACGTACTGATGTACGTGATGAAAGGAATTGGACCTATGTTTTAGATGCTCCACCTGTTTTGGGTCCTTTTCCTCCTAATGTTCCTGATGAGGAGGGACACGACATTGATGAAGAATATGATCGGATAGAGCGATCTCCCGTACCTCATGTGTCCCCCCATCACCCTTCACCACCACACACCGCACCATCTTCTTCTTCTTTTGCAGGTTCTGCCCCTGGGTTTTATATTATAGAGGAGATGTGGCGTGACCACATGGCTAGAGAGCAAAGGCGTGATGACCTACTCTCTACCATCCAGCAACAACTGGCGGATAACATGAGCTTCATGCAAGAATCGCAGCGGAGGACAGATAGATCCTATGAGACTGTTGTACAGTCCCTGCTTACGATCACAAATGAGCAAGCCCGTCAACAGCACTACCACCGTCAACATACTGCACTCATAGAAAACACTCAGGGTTCCATTTTGGGTAACCTTCGAGAGGTGAGGACTGCTCAGGATTCCTTACAGGCCAGGATGGATCAGAGAGACCGTCGTCGTACCCGATCCTGTCGTCCACCTCAGGATGGCGAAGGCACCAGTGGTTAGTAGTAGGATGTCAGGTGACTCTCCCCTTATCTTATTTCGAAACATTGGGGACAATGTTCGACTCAAGTGTGGGAGGAGACTTTATCGCTTTTCTTTGCTATTTTCAGTTAGTTTGTTTATTTTCTTTGCTGTTTTTAGATAGTTTATTTATTTTTATTTCTTTTTAGTTGTTTATTTCATTTTGCTTTTAGTTTAAGTGTTTTTAGATAATGCATGAGTCTGACGAGTCACCAGGATAGTGTATCTTTAGTACAGTCTAATCTTCCCATTCCTACCCAAAAAAAAAATTTGCAAAAGAAAACAGTGTTATTCTGAAAGTTTTTGGGTTTTAAAGACGGGTTTGAGTAAGGATGTAGTGACTTGGGAGAACGTTTTGAAACATCAGTATTGTTTTAGCACCATAGACTTCATGAATATAGGAATCACTCCCGAAACCCCATATACCATGGCCTTAATCATCATTTTAGTATAAGTCCTCAGTAGTTTATTCCAGCACTCAGCTTCGGCCTACACATCCTCTACGTAGGGGACCGATGAACATAAGTGAATGATCCAGTGAAAATAAATAAAAGAAAGCAAAAAGGCAACTCAAGTATAGGTGACCCTCACAAAGTCATTTAAACCAAAAAGGTTGTAAAAACCTGCTACAAAAGAAAAAGAAAAAGAAAAACTCACCCACTGTTAGTTGGTTCAGAGGTATCTGGCACTGAACTCGGTAGGGCGGATTACGATTCAATCCCCCACAACTGCAGTTGGGTCAAATAAAAGGGTTTACACAGATTTATGTGCCAGGAACCCCATGTTTAGATCATAATCACTAACAGGTCACTCTGCTATGAAGCACGTACCGATAACGGGCTTAATGTGATTGTGCCTGAATGAAAAGGACACAAAAAGAGATAAAGAGGCAGGCCTAGGTATTGTGGGATGATATGGGTTAGTTAATATAGGAATGGAGTCTATGTCCGTGTTTTTCAGATAAGTGTCATCATGATACCCTTAGTTCACTCAGTTAGTACCTATCACTACATCCCGACTTGAACTTAAAAATCTTTTAGCCCGAATCACTCGTCGACACCAGTTTTTCTTCTATGAGCTTTTTAATGTTTTACTTGAGGACAAGCAAGGGTTTAAGTGTGGGAGAATTTGATGACACTGAAATTCACCGTATTTTTTACTCCGGTTTCGCATGCATTCTAGTTGTTTTATTATCATTTTGTTATGTTATTACTATGTTTCTCTTTGTTTTCAGGTTTTCAGTCTAATCGAAGCCCCGATCAAGAAAAGGAGTGAAAACGAGCTAAAAACCCTAAAATTCAGCATTTTACACTTGTGGCTCCCACTGTGGCTGGCACCATGGGCCCTGCCATGACGTGTCCTAGCTCAACTTCCCTCAACTGCCATGTTCCCCACTACCTCCACTATGGCGCCACAATTTTCTCTTATGGCGGGCGCCATGGACTTGTGGCGGGCGCCATGGACTTGTGGCGGGCGCCACAAGAAGGAAACTTTTCCCTCCCAATTTCAAACTGAAGGGCATCCTTGTCTTTCCATTATTTTACTTGCCTATAAATAGAGACTCAAATTGATTTGTTTAATCATCCAAACCTAGAGCAGATGCAAACTTAGAGTAAACTTAGTTTCACTTAGGCATATATTCAGTATTTTAAAGTGGTAATCGCTTCGCATTGGGGTGTTACCACAATTGTGTAATCAAGTCTGTGATCGAGTCTATAATCGAGTTTGGAGCACTTTGTAAGGAAGTTAATCCTGCCGCCATTTTCATTTCCGCTTCGCATTTTATTCAACCCTTCGATTGGAGCAGGTTTTTATTGCTTGCCTTTATCTATTTTATTCCCGCACTCGCTTTACTTTATTTATTTCTCGCACTTGCTTTACTTTATTTATTTCTCGCACTCGCATTACTTTATTTATTTCTCGCACTCGCTTTACTTTATTTATTTCTCGCACTCGCTTTACCTTATTTATTTTCTCGCACTCGCTTTACTTTATTTATTTCTCGCACTCGCACTACTTTTATTTATTTCCGCACTCGCACTACTTTTATTTACTTTCCGCACTCGCACTACTTTTATTTAAATTAAAATGCACCTTTACTTTACCATGTCTAACTAAACCTATAAGGTTATAGTGTATGGATCGTAATTGAACCGATAATTCGTACAATTGTTCGTAGAAACACTTAAGGGCTATTTTGACTTTCAACTTAAGTTTTCCCGCACTTAATATATGTTGGGCAAGATCGAAAGCCGTCCAACGTCTATTTAAACTTATTTTTTTAACTATTTCAAATACAGCGGAAGCGCTTGGTTTAGTTCATTGAGAGTTTTTAACTTAAGAAGAAAAGTGATTTTAAAACTATTTTCGGACGCGTTTATAAGTTTAGAGTCGGGTTCGTGAGAACCTCTTTTGGTTAAGAAATCCAGGTTAAAATACTTTTCAACTTAGTCAAGATACTATATTTCTTAAAAATAGATTTACTACTCTAACGCAATGCGCGCCTTTTTATAAGTGACAATAAGAGAGTTTGATTAGGGAGTACAACTCGTTTCTGAATACGCGAAAGCGACGATTCCTGTTAAATTGGTTCTTTTCAAAGTAGGAAACACTGCCCATAAGTAGTTCTATTAGCAAGTACTTGGATTATTAATTGATTATGTGAATTACATTCGAGCCTGTCTTTATTAATTGAACTTTATTTCAACACTTTACTTTTCATTGCACACTCTAAAAACCCCTATTTTGATTACCTTAGATAAACACCATAACAATAGATAACGATAGATTGACACTTGGTCTCTATGGATTCGACAATCTTTTATATTACTCTGACGCGTTCGTATACTTGCGAAAAGCACACATCAATTATTTGGCAGTTTCTACCTCAATGGCGATGTGCTTTATAAAAGGAGCTTTGACATGATTCTGCTCAGATGCGTGGATAGACACGAAGCAGACCTGTTAATGACTAAAGTCCATGAGGGTTCATTTGGTACTCATTCCAATGGACATGCCATGACAAGGAAGATGTTGAGAGCAGGCTACTATTGGCTGACAATGGAGTCTGACTGTTGCAAATATGTGAAGAAATGCCACAAGTGTCAGATTTATGCGGATAAGATTCATATTCCCCCGACACTTCTGAATGTGATTTCATCACCACGGCCTTTCTCCATGTGGGGAATTGACATGATTGGCATGATAGAGCCAAAAGCGTCCAACGGGCATAGATTTATTCTCGTAGCTAATGATTACTTCACCAAGTGGGTTGAAATGGCATCGTATGCAAACGTGACCAGGTAGGTGGTTGTGAAGTTTATCAAGAATCAACTCATATGCCATTATGGTGTGCCAGATAAGATCATTACTGATAATGGATCTAATTTGAACAACAAGATGATGAAAGAGCTGTGTAGCGAGTTCAAGATTGCGCATCAATATCTTCTCCTTATAGACCCAAGATGAATGGGGTTGTTGAAGCCGCTAATAAGAATATCAATAAGATTATCCAGAAGATGGTTGTTACATACAAAGATTGGCATGAGATGCTGCCATTTGCTTTGCATGGATATCGTACATCTGTTCGTACTTCAACAGGGGCAACCCCTTTCTCTCTTATATACGGCATGGAGGTTGTGCTCCCAGTAGAGGTGGAGATCCCATCAATGAGAGTCTTGATGGAAGCCAAGTTGACTGAAGCAGAATGGGTTCAGAATCATTACGACCAGTTGAACTTGATTGAAGAGAAGAGATTGACTGCCATGTGTCATGGTCAGTTATATCAGCAAAGGATGAAGAAGGCCTTTGATAAGAAGGTCAAGCCTCGTGTGTTCCGAAAAGGTGACCTTGTGCTCAATAAAGTCTTGTCTTTCGCGCCCGATTCCAGGAGCAAGTGGACTCCAAACTATGAAGGTCCATATGTTGTTAAGAGAGCCTTTTCAGGCGGTGCTTTGATACTTACAACTATGGATGGGGAGGATTTCACTCGTCCTGTGAATTCAGATGCAGTCAAGAAATACTTCGCCTAAAAGAAAAACAGATTTGCTCGCTAAGTTGAAAACCCGAAAGGGCGACTTAGGCAAAAATGAGCGTCTCGGTGGATTGAAAACCCAAAAGGGCGATCCAGGCAAAAGTTAGAGACATAAAAAATGAATATGTATCCCGCTAGATTGAGTACCTCACCCTGGGGAAATCTAGGCAAAAATTAGGGATTTGGCAAGTAACTGCATCCTGACAAGACTTTATCCTACAGCTATCATCTGTCAAGGAATTTCGGTCAGTCACCGTCAACTGAAGTATCAAAATACATTGGATTTAGACTTGGTGGAGAAATGGTCATTATGTTCAATGTAGCCTTTTTCCAATATATATCACCAATTTCAAATTTGTAAAGATCCATGAAGTCTTGCCATTTGCAGACTACCATTCCATCAAATAAATTTGAGCCTTTATCCAATTCTTCACACTCGTATTTGTTTCTGTTCAAACAAATATTTTGCATGTTTTAATTGACAAATATCATTGTCTTGAATAAATATAAAAAATTCATAAGTTATTTTTAAACAAAGTGAACATTCGTAACGAAAAGGATAATTGGGACGTCTTCAGTGCTCTCCCAAGGATAGTATGATCTCCAAAAGGGTAAGACATTTGTTCATATTCCCAACATACTTGTATCCTCTTCATTATCTTTCAGGTTGTCTCCTCCGCAAGTGCAGAAGAAGGGTAAGCATCTCCAAATTCCCCAGAGAATCTGGAGCCTTGATCCCCATTTTGTTGGGAGGAGTATGTCTCCAAATCCCCAGAGAGTTTGGAGTTTGGCTTTAATCTTCTAACTCCTCAGTAAGGCTGGATTTAGTATTTATGTTATCAATTATATGGTTGTCATCCCTGGGTTGGATAGACCTAAAATCCCTTATAAATTCATAAATTGATATGCTATCTTTTCGAGGAAGTTGGTCTTCCCTCATCGGACTTCTCCCGCAGAGTGAGCAGGAAATCCCCAGCATGAGTGGAATTCTCAAAAATTTGGTTTGTAGCTTATCCCTAGTGGACTCGCCTACATTAGTCTCCAGCAGGATGGGCTTTGATCATCCTCAGCATCGGATTTTATTCCCTGCAGATATCAGTGTTTCATGGTTTCTGTTGCCCCCTTCAGATTGGGAGTCTCCCCGGTGGGCCTGGTTTTCTCTTTCGAGATGTAGTACCGGATGTTTGTCCATTGATTCCTAGACTTGGTTGTGTTAGATATGTCTATTTGTCAGCATGCATCATACATAAACCACGCATATACATGCATAGCTACAACATTCAGATATTCATGATGCATTCTTTGCCATATATCTTTGTTTGTTATCTCCTGCTATTTGGTGAGGCATGTTTTCCTCAAGCAGATGTTGGTGTTTGATCTCTCCATATAGAGTCGGCCCCATAGGCAGAAAGTGTCCACCCTTTCTTTCATATTCCCCTTTGAGTTATGTCCTCGTGGATGATTGTTATTTCGGTTTCCTCCCAAAAAATGTACTGGGATGGAATTACTCCCCTGAGTTATATCCTCATAGGGTTGAGTCTTGTTTCATTGTGTCTCTCTAGTTCGTTCCTAGTTTGACTCCTTTTGTTACTTCCCCGTAGTTTAGAGGAATGATTGCTCAATAACCAGTAATTGTCCATCTTTTCCCCGACGGAGTCCGTGGCCTTCTACCCAGTAACCGGTAGTCGTAAGTCCTATCTTTGTGGTTTTCTACCCTCATACCGGTAGTTGTAAATCCCATTTTATCCTTTTGCAGATTTAACCCTTGTTTTTGCTCATCCTAACTGATGGAGGTTACTCTTCTGTGGTTTTCTACCCAGTAACAGGTAGATGTAACCCCCTCTTTATTGGTTATCTTTATCCAATATTCGGTATTGATATCCCTTCATTTTGAGTATATCTCCTAGTAACCGGTGATATATCTCCCGGATCATTGATTTTGTTAACATATCCCCAACGAGTTATCTCTCATTTACCCTTTTGTTGGTAATGATTGTTTCTCCCCTTTGATAGGTCATCATTTTGTACCCAGTAGCCGGTATCCCGATGTCCTTTTTTTTCGGTCGATTTATCCTTTATTAATCCAGTAACCGATTGTGGATAATCTTCCATGCGAGTATGTTATCTACGTTCTGACGGTAATAGATAATATATCTCATGCGCTCTTCAGTCGAAGTCTTTTTCCTCCCCATTCGAGTAAGATTCGTATTTCCTTATGGAATCGGATGCCCATCCTGTAATTGAGTTTTCTTTTTCAGCCCTCCTTTCGGATGATGAGTGTTTTGGAAATATTCCCTAATTCACGCCTTGGTTGGTCACTTATTATATACCCAGTAACTGGTATCCCTGGTGTTCCTTCCCTTCTGCTCCCTATTATGACTTTTTGTCCCCTGTGGAGTCAGATTTTCCTGAGTCGAAATATACCTTTTTAGGTCTTCCTCAGATTTTTGGATGATTGATATCTCTCACCCTCATACAGGTCTTAGATATTCATTCTCCCCGAGCATGTTGCTTTTCTCACCCTTATACCGGTGTTTTGATCACATGTCTCCTTGAGCTTATTACCCAGTAACCAGCTCCTCATTCATTATTTCCAGGACAGCCTGTCCGGTGTCGCCCTGAGATGGTACATGGGTTTGGACAGTGCGAATATCCGATCCTTCAATGACCTTGATGAAGCTTTCGTCAAGCAGTACAACTATAACATGGATATGGCTCCCGACAGGGATCAATTGAGAGCCATGTCCCATAAGGACAAGGAGACTTTCAAGGAGTACGCCTAGAGGTGGCGAGAAATAGGTGCACAGATTGTGCCTCCATTGGAAGAGAAAGAAATGACTAAGATCTTTCTGAAGACCTTGAGCTCATTTTATTATGAGCGGATGATTGCCATCGCTCCTTCTGACTTCACCGAGATGGTAAACATGGGGATGCGTCTGGAGGAAGGAGTCAGGGAAGGGCGCCTGACTAGAGAAGAAGGCTCTTCTGCCAAATGATATGGCTCATTTGGAAAGAAGAAAGATGGTGAGGCACATGCTGTGACCTCCCATGTCAAACCCAGAAGACTCTCTGTGAGGAGGAAGACTGTGCGTCTCGCCGGTAATCAGAATCAGGTGGCTCACATAGCACCTATTTTCAGAGAAAACCAACACTATTAGCATAATGATAACCAGCAACAACAACATAAACAATATCAACAACAACAGCACCGTCCTCAACAACAGGCCTACCAGCCTCAAAACAATAATCAGACAAGTACAAGCTATGAGAGGAAAAGGGTCACTTTCGATCCTATTCCCATGACCTACGCAAAGCTATATCCCTATTTGATAGAGAGAAAACTGATCACTCCACGTGACCCATCGCCTATACCTACCAATCCTCAGTGGTGGTATAAGCCCAAGCTACATTGTGTTTATCATTCCGGTGCCCCCGGACGCGACGTGGAAAATTGCTACCCGCTGAAGACCATGGTTCAAGACCTTGTGAGAAGTGGTATCTTGTGTTTCGAGGACGAAGGTCCCAGTAACCGGTATCCCTGGTGTTCCTTCCCTTCTGCTCCCTATTATGACTTTTTGTCCCCTGTGGAATCAGATTTTCCTGAGTCGAAATATACCTTTTTAGGTCTTCCTCAGATTTTTGGATGATTGATATCTCTAACCCTCATACCGGTCTTAGATATTCATTCTCCCCGAGCATGTTTCTTTTCTCACCCTTATACCGGTGTTTTGATCACATGTCTCCTTGAGCTTATTACCTAGTAACAAGCTCCTCATTCATTATTTCCAGAACAGCCTGTCCGGTGTCGCCCTGAGATGGTACATGGGTTTGGACAGTGCAAACATCTGATCCTTCAATGACCTTGGCGAAGCTTTCGTCAAGCAATACAACTACAACATGGATATGGCTCCCGATAGGGATCAATTGAGAGCCATGTCCCAGAAGGACAAGGAGACTTTCAAGGAGTACGCCTAGAGGTGGCGAGAACTAGTTGCACAGATTGTGCCTCCATTGGAAGGGAAAGAAATGACCAAGATCTTCCTGAAGACCTTGAGCTTATTTTATTATGAGAAGATGATTTCGAGCGCTCCTTCTAACTTCACCGAGATGGTAAACATGAGGATGCGTCTGGAGGAAGGAGTCAGGGAAGGGCGCCTGACTAAAGAAGAAGGCTCTTCTGCCAAACGATATGGGGCATTTGGAAAGAAGAAAGATGGTGAGGCACATGCTGTGACCTCCCATGTCAAACCCAGAAGACTCTCTGTGAGGAGGAAGACCGTGCGTCCCGCCGTTAATCAGCATCAGGTGGCTCACATAGCACCTATTTTCAAAGAAAACCAACACTATTAGCATAATGGTAACCAGCAACAGCAACATAAACAATATCAACAACAACAGCACTGTCCTCAACAACAGGCCTACCAGCCTCAAAACAATAATCAGACCAGTACAAGCTATGAGAGGAAAAGGGTCACTTTCGATCCTATTCCCATGACCTACGCAGAGATATATCCCTCTTTGATAGAGAGAAAATTGATCACTCCACGTGACCCATCGGCTATACCTACCAATCCTCAGTGGTGGTATAAGCCCGAGCTACATTGTGTTTATCATTCAGGGGCCCCCGGACACGGCGTGGAAAATTGCTACCCGCTGAAGACCAAGGTTCAAGACCTTGTGAGAAGTGGTATCTTGTGTTTCAAGGACGTAAGTCCCAGTAACCGCTATCCCTGGTGTTCCTTCCCTTCTGCTCCCTATTATGACTTTTTGTCCCCTGTGGAGTCAGATTTTCTTGAGTCGAAATATACCTTTTTAGGTCTTCCTCATATTTTTGGATGATTGATATCTCTCACCCTCATACCGGTCTTAGATATTCATTCTCCCCGAGCATGTTGCTTTTCTCACCCTTATACCGGTGTTTTAATCACATGTCTCCTTGAGCTTATTACCTAGTAACCGGTAATACATTATTTTGTTGTTTCCTCAACTGAGTCCTCTTTGGACATTCCCCATTGGAGTCCCTTGCTGGATTTTCTCAGCCTGAGTCCGGATTTTTATCCGAAGTATCCTTTGTGGATAATTTCGTTGTATTGGCCTATTCCTCAATACATGCATCTTTGCGTCAGATCGAGTCTTTCCATTGATTTATTTTCATGGAATCCCTTCGTGTCTCTCAGCAAGTTTTAAGTCGTGACCTGATCACGCATTTTATTCCCTTTTAGTCCCTAGAGTCTCTGTCCCATTTATGAGTGTATTACTCCTATGGATTTTCAGTTTCTCCTGGTTTCTTTTTCCTTTGTGGACACATATCCCCACAGAGTGTTACCTTTTGCATACGTACATTTGCATCATGAGGTCTCTTAGGGACCAAAATTCGTCTCTTTGTTCTTATTTAAGCCCATTCTATCTCGTCGAGACGAAGACTTTAACCTTCATATCTCCGGCTAGAATGACCTTTAATAGGGGCATCTGTAAGACCCCAATTTTGACCCTAAGATCCCTCATGGCATGATAACATTGCATTTGCATCATGCCTCAAGGATCATGTCATCTTGCCTCCTAATATTTGGGTAGGAACACTTGTGAGTTAGTTTAAGATCACCAAGCATGCTTGAATTGTATATTATTACTTTCCTTACTTTGGTTACTAACCAAAAGCACAAAAATATGTCACTAACATCTTTTGTTTTGTAGCTTGAGCAATCATAAGATCCATGGCTCCTAATAGACCCTATGCTCATTGATATGGTCAGGTGAAGATGAAAGCAAGCATGAAAGTGGTTCACAAGGCCCTCATTCATCATATATGCCTCCCAAGTATCTCAGTTCATCATTTTGATCAAAGCAAACTAAAGGACTTGAGGATTGTTTCCCAAGGAAACCCTAATTCAACTGTGCACCAACTGTGCCTTGCTCATGAAGCAACCTCAACCCATGATCAAATACAATCAAGGTAAGTTCTTAAATTCATCATTTCATGCATATATGTGTCTATATGAATGTCCTCAATCATCAATTCATCAAGATTTGAGGCATGGACTTGAGAAGTTGATCAGTCAATTCATCTGACTATTTTGAAATACACTAAGACCTAACGTTTAATGTGTTTGTCAAATGAAGAAGATCCCAAGATAAAAAATGTTTTTAAGAACTATATTAACAAATTTCATGTTCATCAAAAATTTATTTGAAGCTTGGAAGTTTATCATCCATTTCAAAACATTATAGATCATTTTGACTGAAACCCTAATTTTGGGTCAACTTCCCAAGGACATAACTCATTCATTCTTTATGATTTTGATGTGGGATCAAATGAATTGTAAATTTTAAGATGTCTAATTCATTTTTTATGTTGAGCAAATTTTCATAACCCTAAATTAAATACATGTGATAATTTAAAACATTATAGGTCACTTTGGACCAAAGGCATTGAAATGTGAAAAAGTCCAACTTCAAGTGCCCATAACTTTCTCATAAAAAATCCAAATTATGCAAAATTTAAGTCCAAATTGACTGTCTTGAAAATATATACAATGTTTATGTTGAAGGTTTTGTCATTTGGACCTTGCATCGTCGAAACAGAAGGGCTTGAAGTTGATCATTTTTGGAAATTTTCACATGCACATGTTTTGCACCTTGCACTTTATGATCAATTTTCATCAATTTCCCAACTCCAAATGAATTTTTGTTCAACATCACAATTGATCCTCGTGTCAAGAGCTTTCCAACCATTACTCATAAGGCTATGTTTTATTTTTGGAAGTATCATTTTCAAAGAGGAGAAAGTTTTGGTACATTTTTGGAAACTTAATTCAAACTCATTGCACAAGCTAATTGTATCATTTTTGCACGTCCATTTCACCTAAATGTGATATAAGCATTCATTTTCAATAAGAATTGGGCCCTCTATGCGCCTGTACAGGCCCATTCATGGAGGCCCTCTTCATTCATGCACACACTTTGCTCATGCTTGCAGCCTCCATTTGCTATAAATAAGAGTGCTAGGCTTCATAGTTTGATAACCTGAAGGTGCCTGTTATGTTGCACAACTCCCTCCATATCCATACTTAAAGGAATTTTCACTTGCTTTTCAAAATTTCAGATCTGAATTTCAACTACATTGGTTGATTTTCGGACTCATAATTCCTTGACTTTGCTACATCTTCATCCCTAGATCACACTGCAAGCATTAGCTAAGGAGAATTGTGCTTTCAAGATCCATATTTCAAAGATGGATATTCAAACTTTCCTTCTTCGAAACTCATTGTTTATAGCTTATTTCTTGCATTTATTGGGTTGGCCGAAGTCCTCTCATCAGAGGCAATTCATTTATGCTTTTAATTTTGAAATTCCATTGAGTTCAAGATGAACACCATATTTTTCAACCTCTAATTTCTCTCTCCATGGAAGTCTAGAGTGAAAATAGATGGCACATGGGTGATGTACATCACCCCAGCTTTCCATTGTTGTATAGATCCCCTCATTTGGTGAAGGTTCATTCTCTGCAACTCTCGCCGGAATCTCTGGCCTCGCCGGAGAAGACGGTGGTGTACACCACCGTCCGTTTGCCAAATCAAACCACAGTCGTGCGATGCATTTTCCAGATTTAATCTCATCCTTCCATCTTTATGACTTCTTTAATGGCTGTGTTTATCTCATTGACCATCGTGTTTGCTGGATGCGCGCTTGTGAACCGTCTGATGCGCCAGCTCAATTAATGAGCTTGAATCCAACGCATCACGTTTTTTCACATTTTTTATTTCTGATTTTAATTTCCATTTTATTTCTTTTATTCCATTTCATTTCAAAAAATAATATCTCATTCATTTTAATTCCAAAAAATGTGAGACCAATTGCATTATTTCTCTTTTAATCTCTAGTTTCTAAAAATGATTTTTAATATTTTTTATTTTATCATTTGATATTTTTTATGAATTTTCTCTTTTCTGGTTGTTTTTAATTCATTTTAAATAGTTTTTAATATTCAAAAAAATACAAAAATATTTTCTTAACCTCTTTGAATGATGATGGATCTATGAAAAATATTTCTTAATTGATTTGAGATTTATTTGAGATTTTAATTCAATTAGGTTATTTTGTATGTATTTTTAATTGATTAAAAATAGTTTCTGGTTTTTTAAAAGACTGAAATTTTTTGTCAAACTTTGTTTGACCTTGTTGAACTTAGGATGACCCATTTGGACTTTTCAAAGTTTATTTGAAATGGATTTGAAGTTTGATCTTTAATTATTTATTTTAATTCAAGTATTATTTTAATATTCAAAAAATACCAAAAATATTTTATTTGTTTCTTGACTTCTAAGTTTCATTATGCTTCTGTTTACTAATATTTGACCTTGATTCCATCTATCTTTGGTCAATGTATACTGATTACTTCATTTGAATTTCCATTAATGTTCCTTCTTATTCATCTCCTTCTTCATCTTTTTCTTTTTTGATCAATGAGTTAAAGATTGGTGGTTAGCCTTGATGAATGGGAGGTTTAACCTTCCTTGATTCAAATCTAATTCATCTTGATCATAGATCAAGTGAATGATTTTGAATTAAGGATAGGTTGCTTCCTAATCAAGCAAAGAACCTAGATCAATACAAGATCATTTCTCATCTTCTTTTGGCATGGCAAGTTGTAGGAGCTTGATTCACTAATCAAGATCTCTAACTTGTGTTGTTGCCTATATTTTTATTGACCGGCCTCAGATAGGTGTGACTACTACATTAGTCCACTTACGATTGCTTAACATAGCGCTAAATTGCTTTATGGCACACTAACACTAACAATTGACCATTAACATTTAATTCTTGCACTTTACATTAATGTAATTTAATATTCTTGTACATATTATTCATTTGCTTTTTCCCTTTGCTCATTTGAGCACATGTTTATGTTAATGCAATTTTCCTTTTGCTCACTTGAGCACATAATTGTGTATATACTATTGTGCTTGTGTTTTGTTTTGATTGTTGTGAACCAATTGCAAATGGACAAAAGGACTTAGACTTTAGGACATTCCCTATGCAAAAATGGAGTCAAAGAGCAACTAGGCCTCATGCCTTTAGAGTGCTATAAAAGTCAAAGAGCAACTAGGCCTCCTGCCTTTAGAATGATTAATGTTGAAGGTGAATTGAAAGGACCTATTCTCTAAACTCCATTCTTTGTTTGCATTATAAAACCTTTTGATGTGTGTGTTCTTATGCTAGGGATTCCAACTTGAGCCTAAGTAAAGAACCATTGTCATGAGCTTCTAAAGTGGGAGATATAAGAGCCATTGGAAGATTCCTAAGAGCTTGCTTGATTGATTGATTGCTTGAGTACACACTTATTTGCTTGCTTATTCCAAAGGATGGGAGCTACTTGGATCATCAATATGATCTCAAGAAGGGAACTCCATTTGTGGTCTTATTTATTTTCCTTCATCTCTTGTATGTTTAGGACTTAGCCATTCTTCTTCTTCCCTCCACTCTAACCCAAGCAAAAACTTTTGTGCAAACATTAACATTTGTTTTCAAACATTAGAAACCTAAGCATTATACTTTTGATTTTCAAAACTCCCTTTTCATAACACTTATTTTGAATTGAATCTTTAAGACAACTTTGACCATATTTTGTAAATACTTTTCATTGGCAAATATAACTCATTCAAATGTTTTTTGGTTTCAATGGCCATTTTCTTATCAAAGCTTTTCATAAACATTAGCTGTTAGGTTTGAGTTATCCTTGAGGTAGATATAATACTCACCTACATCCTTAGTGATGGACAATGAGCCTTCCATGCTTATTATAGGGTTAACCCCTCACTAGCATGTTAAAGCTATCCTCACATGATGGATTTATGGTTTTAGGTTGAGTTTTCTCCCTTGGATAACAAAAGACTTTAAGCTTTTTGGATCAATCAATTCACCAACTTGTTTTGAGATTTTTACCCCCGAACTACGAGGTTTTGATCCTAATCTTTTTTAAGATGGTACGTAGGTAGTGGGTTTATCCATTCAACCCTCCCTGACCAAGGAGTTAAGGAGTTGAGAGACGAAGACCATTCACATGCTTGGATCCGTGAACGAGAGGAGCTACTTCAGCAGCTTAGAGAAAATGATGCTTTGATAGAGTTTATTGAGCATGAGGTTATCGATGAGCCTGATGATGTGGTGAATTCTCTTCTTCCTCAGTCTTCCAAGTTCTGGAAGAGGAAGTATGATCGACTCGCCAAAGAGAAGGCAGATATGGAAGCAGCTTATGAGAGAGAGGTGAAGAGGCTTCGTGCAGCGTATCTTCCGGTCTCCATAGCTTTAGACGATTGTTTCTAGGGTTCCATAGGATGTTTATTTTCCTTCTCTCTTGTATTGTATTTGGTTACCAAGATTGTACTTCTTTGGTGTAAAATTTTTCCAGATTGATGTGATATTTCTATATATGTCTAAATAATTAATATTTTCAATATTTGAAAATAGGACTCTAAAGTTCCTTTGATAAATAAAATAAATCATATGCACAAACATTGCATACATCATGTGCATAAGCAGGTTTTGCTCCAGGCTTCTAGTTCAATGGTCTAACTTTGTGTTCTTCATTTATTTTGAAGACAAGCTGACTCACCGGTACTACACCAGAGCCAACACTTCAAGACTGATGGATCACTTAGAGCAAGAGAACAAAGAACTCAAGGAGGAAGTAGCCAGATTGACTGCCCTGATGGAGTCTTTCATGGCCGCCCAAAGCCAGTCGTCCCCAACGCCTTCAACTCCTCCCTAGAGGACAGTCATCTCTAAGATTGCCTCTTCAATAGTGCCTGTTGCTAGTGCCCATTTCGCACCAACTGCTATGCCAGCCGGGTTTCCTCGGGGGATGCCTTCAAACTTTGTTCCTGAGGGTCTCTCCCCCACGTTTGCTTCTCTGCCGGCATCTAGCCCGGTCCTCGCCATTCCATCTCCGGTCGTGCATACTATGTCAAGAGTAGACGACACCATCTACCACTCTGAGCCGTCTGAGGGCCCAGACGTGTATGAAAAGATGGATGCAATGAATGATCAATTTCTTGAGCTCCGCAAGGAACTCAAAACTCTCAGAGGGAAGGACCTCTTTGGCAAGTTTGCTGCTGAACTCTGCCTGGTTCCTAACGTCAAATTCCCTGTAAAATTCAAACTACCTGACTTTGAAAAGTACAAGGGAAACACTTGCCCTCTCAGCCACTTGGTTATGTATGCGAGGAAAATGTCGACTCAGACCGACAATGATCAGCTCCTCATTCATTATTTCCAGGACAGCCTGTCCGGTGCCGCCTTGAGATGGTACATGGTTTGGACAGTGCAAACATTTGATCCTTCAATGACCTTAGCGAAGCTTTCGTCAAGCAATACAACTATAACATGGATATGGCTCCCGATAGGGATCAATTCAGAGTCATGTCCCAGAAGGACAAGGAGACTTTCAAGGAGTACGCCCAGAGGTGGCGAGAACTAGCTGCACAGATTGTGCCTCCGCTGGAAGAGAAAGAAATGACCAATATCTTCCTGAAGACCTTGAGCTTATTTTGTTATGAGCGGATGATTTCAAGCGCTCCTTCTGACTTCACCGAGATGGTGAACATGGGGATGCGTCTGGAGGAAGGAGTCAGGGAAGGGCGCTTGACTTGAGAAGAAGGCTCTTCTGCCAAATGATATGGGGCGTTTGGAAAGAAGAAAGATGGTGAGGCACATGCTGTGACCTCCCATGTCAAACCCAGAAGACCCTCTGTGAGGAGGAAGACCGTGCGTCACGCCGGTAATCAGCATCAGGTGGCTAACATAGCACCTATTTTCAGAGAAAACCAGCATTATTAGCATAATGATAACCAGCAACAGCAACATCAACAATATCAACAACAACAGCACCGTCCTCAACAACAGGCCTACCAGCCACGAAACAATAATCAGACCAGTACAAGCTATAAGAGGAAAAGGGTCACTTTCGATCCTATTCACATGACCTACGCAGAGCTATATCCCTCTTTGATAGAGAGAAAACTGGTCACTCCACGTGACCCATCGTCTATACCTACCAATCCTCAGTGGTGGTATAAGCCCGAGCTACATTGTGTTTATCATTCCGGTGCCCCCGGACACGACATGGAAAATTGCTACCCGCTGAAGACCAAGGTTCAAGACCTTGTGAGAAGTGGTATCTTGTGTTTTGAGGACGTAGGTCCCAGTAACTGGTATCCCTGGTGTTCCTTCCCTTCTTCTCCCTATGATGACTTTTTGTCCCCTATGGAGTTAGATTTTTCTGAGTCAAAATATGCCTTTTTAGGTCTTCCTCAGATTTTTGGATGATTGATATCTCTCACCGTCATACCGGTCTTAGATATTCATTCTCCCCGAGCATGTTACTTTTCTCACTCTTATACCGGTGTTTTGATCACATGTTTCTTTGAGCTTATTACCCAATAACCGATAATACCTCATTTTGTTGTTTCCTCAGTTGAGTCCTCTTTGGACATTCCCCATCGGAGTCCCTTGCTGGATTTTCTCAGCCTGAGTCCAGATTTTTATCCGAAGTATCCTTTGTGGATAATTTCGTTGTATTGGCCTATTCCCCAATACATGCATCTTTGCGTCAGATCGAGTCTTTCCATTGATTTATTTTCATGGAATCCCTTTGTGTCTCTCAGCAAGTTTTAAGCCGTGACCTGCCCACGCATTTTATTCCCTTTTAGTCCCCAGAGTCTCTGTCCCATTTATGAGTGTATTACTCCTATGGATTTTCAGTTTCTCCTGGTTTCTTTTTCCTTTGTGGACACATATCCCCACAGAGTGTTACCTTTTGCATACGTACATTTGCATCATGAGGTCTCTTAGGGACCAAAATTCATCTCTTTGTTATTATTTAAGCCCATTCTATCTCGTCGAGACGAAGATTTTAACCTTCATATCTCCGGATAGAATGACCTTTAATATGGGCATCTATAAGACCCCAATTTTGACCCTAAGATCCCTCATGGCATCATGATCGGTCACCATTTCCATTGAATTCCCACCTTTGATCTAACATATTTTCATCACTTTGGTAAGATTTGTGGTTGTTTTTAGTTGTTTTATAGTCAGTTAACATGTTTTGTTAGTTTATTATCGCATGCATTTTATTACATATTTGTGTCAAAAAGCCTCTTTTATACTTCGATTTGGTAGTGTTATTGTTACAGGTTATTGCATAAGTTCAAAAGGACTAATAACGGATTGTTAGATGCTCAGAAAGGCAAAAATATGAAGATACAACAGGTCAACACGGGCCCCCGTGTGCATCAACATGGCCCGTGTTGTTTGTCAGGAAAAGAGAGCTCAAAGAGGTAAAACAGAGGGTTAACACGGGCACCCGTGTGAATCCACACGGTCCGTGTTGATACCTCTGTAGCTTGCTCTGAAAATACAAATGTTGAAGAGCACACACGGGCACCAGTGTGAATCCACACGGCCCGTGTTGATAGGCGCGGTTGAGAAACTTTACTTTTTGTCGTGTGGATCTATTCTGCTTATTAAGGGTATTTTGGACTTTTTGCTGGGAGAAAATCCATCTGAAGCTATTAAAAGACTCGGGAGAGAAAGAGAAAGACACTTTTTGACGTACGAAAGAAAACATTGCACTGAAAAGATAGCTACTACGGAGGATTCGAAGACGGCGAGATTCAAGGGCATCAACCATTGAAGATCAAAATCTCCTAATTCTTTGTAATGTTTAATTTTCACACTATGATTTCTTTGAATACTATGAGAGGCTAAACCCCCAATGTTAGGGGGGTGGTCCTGATCTGATCATATGTTATGAATTCGAATAAATGATTTCCTTATTACCATGTTACGTATTTCAATTCAGTTGTGTGATGTTATTATGCTTTTGTATCGGACAAATACAATTAGACCTATGACTATCAATAACAGGATTGTGATTGTTAGGGTTTTCACACAATTGGGTTTATAATTGCATCACCTAGGACTAGGAACTTTTGTAAATCACCATAAACCTTGATATTGTTTATGATTAAAACCAATGATTAATTTAATGGACATTTGAGTAAGAATTGGTAGCTTAATAGTTTCTTCTTTAAGGACTTAAGGAAGAACATTCTGAGGTTAGGTAATTGAATATTTCATGTGTATTAAGGAAATCTTGACTGAATTCATAACTGGTTAGATCAACCACTCACCCTAGCATGTTTCATCTTAACCCATTAATTTTTACTATCTTTTTGTGTTTATTGTTATAAATTCCCAAAACCAACCAAACCATTGTCTTTTTGTTCAAATAGAATCAGAAGTAAAATAAGTATTTCCTACGCAATCCCTGAGATCGATACTTGGAAATAAAACTCCTTATTACTACATCGGTAAAAATAGTACACTTGCTATTTTTCCGACCACATCATAACATTGCATTTGCATCGTGCCTCAAGGATCATAGCATCTTGGCTCCTAACCTTTGGATGGGAACACTTGTGAGTTAGTTTGAGATCACCAAGCATGCTTGAACTTTATATTATTACTTTCCTTACTTTGATTACTAACCAAAAGCATAAAAATATGTCACTAACATCTTTTGTTTTGTAGCTTGAGCAATCATAACATCCAAGGCTCCTAGGAGACCCTATGCTCATTGATATGGTCAGGTGAAGATGAAAACAAGCATGACAATGGTTCACAAGTCCCTCATCCATCATATATGCCTCCCAAGTATCTCAATTCATCATTTTGATCAAAGCAAACCAAAGGACTTGAGGATTGTTTCCCAAGGAAACCCTAATTCAATTGTGCACCAACTGTGCCTTGCTCATGAAGCAACCTCAACCCATGATCAAATAAAATCAAGGTAACTTCTTTCATTCATCATTTCATGCATATATGTGTCTATATGAATGTCCTCAATCATCAATTCATCAAGATTTGAGGCATGGACTTGAGAAGTTGATCAGTCAATTCATCTGAGTATTTTGATATACACTAAGACGTAACGTTTAATGTGTTTGTCAAATGAAGAAGACCCCAAGAGAAAACATGTTCTTAAGAACCATATGAACAACTTTCATGTTCATAAAAAATTTATTTTAAGCTTGGAAGGTCATCATCCATTTCAAAACATTATAGGTCATTTTGACTAAAACCCTAATTTTGGGTCAACTTCCCAAGGACCTAACTCACTCATTTTTCATGATTTCTTGGTGGGATCAAATGAATTGGAAAGTTTAATATGTCTAATTCATTTGTTATGTTGGACAAAATTTCATAATCCTAAAATAAGTACATGTGATAATATAAAACATTATAGGTCATTTTGGACCAAAGCCATTGAATCTTAAAAAAGTCCAACTTCAAGTGTGCATAACTTTCTCATAAAAAATCCAAATGATGCAAACTTTAAGTTCAAATTTATTGTCTTGAAAAGATCTACAAATTTAGTATTAAAGTTTTTGTCATTTGAGGCTAGAATCATTGAAACAGAAGAGCTTGAAGTTGGTACATTTTGGCAAAATTCTCATGCACATGTTTTTGCACCTTGAACTTTATGATCAGTTTTCATTAATTTCACAACTAGAAATGGATTTTTGTTCAACATAACAATTGTTCCTCATGTTAATACCTTTCCAACCATTACCCACAGGGCCATGTTCCAATTTTGCAAAGAGCATTTTCGAAGAGATGAAAGTTTATGTTCATTTATGGAAACTATGTGAAATATTTGTGCACAAGCCATTTCCATTAGAACTGCATGTCCAAATTCAATTTGCTGATGATTAGCATGCTAAACCAATTGCATTTGGGCCTTCCATGCGCCTGTACAGGCCCATGCATGGAGGCCCTCATTCCACATGCACATGAACTTTGAATTGCTTGCCTCATCATTTGCTATAAATACAAGTGATCAGCTTCATCAATGACCAACCTTAAGGCGCCTTACATGCTGCAGAACTGAATCCCCACCCTTCACCTAAAGGAATTTTGCATTTCTTCTTGAAATTTTCAGTTTCAATTTTCAACTTCCTTGGTTGATTATTGAACTCTAATTCCTTAGCCTCACTTCCTTTCCATCTCAAGAACAAGCTGCATAAGAGAATTGGAGTGGATCAAGTGTTTGACAGCTGCTCTTCAAAGGTTTTCCCTCAAACTGTTTTGATTCGAAACTCCATATATATTGATCACGTCTTGTGTTTGTTGGTTCCTCTGAAGTCCTCTCATAAGAGGCAATTGATTGGTGTACGTAATTTCATGAATCCATCAAGTTCAGGTTGAACACCATAAACTTCCACCTCAGGTTTCTCTTCATATAGTAATCTTGAGAGGAAGCCAATGGCACAGGGGTAATGTACATCACCCCAGCTTTCCAATGATATGAGGATCGTGCATTTTCATTGAGTTTTCATAACCTGCAAATGTCACCGGAGCTGGCATGCTCGCCGAAGAAGACGGTGGTGTACACCACCGTCCACCATGCTAGATTGTATTTGGACCGTTTGATTGCATTTCCAGATTGAATCCCAACACTTGGTTGTTATGACTATTTTAAATACAACGTGTTTCGCCTTTGACTCTTGATCACCATGAGCGCGCGCATGAGGACCCTAGGATGTGCCATCTCATTTAAAGAAATGAGATCCAACGCGCCAGGCTTTTTTGCAATTTCTGATTATCTATTTTATTTTCTTTTATTTCAAAAATTCATAATTCTTTCATTTTAAATCCAAAAAATATGGGACCAATTGCATTATTTCCCATTTTAATTCTAGTTTCTGAAAATGATTTTTAATATTTTTTATTTTGTCATTTGATATTTTTTGTGAATTTTCTCTTTTCGGGTTATTTTTAATTCATTTAAAATAGTTTTCAATATTCAAAATATGCAAAAACATTTTCTTAACATCTTTGAATGATGATGAATCTATGAAAAATATTCTCATCAATTTCTTAATTGATTTGAGATTTATTTGAGATTTAGTTTAATTATGTTATTTTTTATTCATTTTTAATTGTTTAAAAATAGTTTCTGGTTTCCAAAAATGCTGAAAATTTTTGTCAAACTTTGTTTGACCTTGTTGAACTTAGAATGATCCATTTGAACTTGTCCAAGTTGATTTGAAATGGATTTGAAGTTTGACCTTTATTTGTTTATTTAAATTCAAATATTATTTTAATTCTCAAAAATACCAAAAATATTTTATTTGTTGCTTGACTTCTAAACTTCATCTTGCTTTTGTTTACCATTTATTGACTTTGATTCTATTCATGTTTGATCAATGTGTGTTGGATATCTCATTTGAATTTCAATTTATGTACATCCTTATTCTTCTTCTTCTTCTTCTTTTTCTTTTTTGATCAATGAGTTAATGATTGGTGGTTAGCCTTGACACATGAGGGGCTTAACCTTCTTTGATTCAAATCTAATTCACCTTGATCAAAGATTAAGTGAATGGCTTTGCATTAGAGATAGGTTGCTTCTTGGTCAAGCAAAGAACCTAAATCCATACAAGATCATTCTTCTTTTCTTTTGGCATGGCAAGTTTTAGGAGCTTGGCTTACTAGTCATGGTCTCTAACTTGTGTTTGTTGTCTATAGTTTTATTGATTGGCCTCAGATAGGTGTGACTACTACATTAGTCCACTTACGATTGCTTAACATAGCGCTAAATTGCCTTATGGCACACTAACATTAACCACTAACACTAACTTTTAATTCAAGCCATTAATTCTTGCAATTTACTTTTAATGCAATTTAATTTCTTGCACATTATATCATTTGCTTTTCCCCTTTGCTCACTTGAGCTCATGTTTATGTTAATGCAATTTACCTTTCGCTCACTTGAGCACATTATTGTATATATACTATTGTGCTTGTTTTGTTGTGTTTGTATGAACCCAATGCAAATGGACAAAGGACTTAGATTTTAGGACCTTACCTATGCTAATGGAGTTTGAAGAACAACTAGGCCTCATGCCTTTAGAATGCTATGAAATGTCAAAGAGCAACTAGGCCTCATGCCTTTAGAATGCTTAATCTTGAAGAAGACTTTAAAAGGACCTAATTCTAAACTCACTCTTATCCATTCTTTCTATTGCATTATGGAACTTTTTTATTTGTGTGTTCGTGTGCTAGGGATCCCAAACTTGCCAAGTAGAAGAACCATTGTCATGAGCATCCAAAGTGAGAGATACAAAATCCATTGGAAGATTCCTAGGAGCTTGATTGTTATGTTCTTGATTGCTTGAGTTATTTGCTTATTACTTGCTAATTCCAAAGGATGGGAGCAACTTGGATCATCATTATGATCTCAAGAAGGGAACTTCATTGTGGTTTTATTTCTCTTCCTTCATCTTTGCATGTTTAAGACCTAGCCATTCTTCTTCTTCCCTCCACTCTAACCCAAGCCAAACTTTTGTGCAAACATTAACATTGTTTTCAAAAATTAGAAACCTAAGCACTATGCTTTTGATTTTCTAACTTCTTTTCATAACACTTATTTTGAATTGAATCCTTAAGTCAACCTTGACCTTACTTTGTGAATACTTTTCATTTGTAAATACAACTCACTCAACTGTTTTTATGGTTCCAATGACCATTTGTGTTAAAGCTTTTCATAAACATTAGCTATTAGGTTTGAGTAATCCTAGAGGTTGATATAATACTCACCTATATCCTTAGTGATGGACTGTAAGACTTCCATGCTTATTATAGGGTTAACCCCTCACTAGCATGTTGAAGCTCTCCTCACATGGTGGATTTGTGGTTTTAGGTCGAGTTTTCTCCCTTTGATAACAAAAGACCTTAAGGCTTTTGACCAATCAATTCACCAACTTCTTTTGATATTTTTACCCCGAACTACGAGGTTTTGATCCTAATCTTTTTTAAGATGGTACGTAGGCAATGGGTTTATCCATTCAAACACAAAATTGTAAATAACTTGTATATTCTCCTCTCATCTCCCCAATCATGTTTGCACAAATATGTTTTTCACAAATATCCACCTACCTTACATCATTGGTGAAAAGGGCTCCCTTAGAGTACTAAGGATGTTTTGGGTGCTTAAAACCTTCCCATTGCATAACCAACCCCCTTACCCAGATCTCTGACATTTTTATTAGTTTTTGATTTGATAAAACTTCTCGGTTTTTGTTCGCTTTCTAACCTTTCCTTTGGATAAATAGAAGTGCGGTGGCGACTCGAATTGTATGATTTACTTTTGATTTAGTCAATAAATCTAAAGGTAACGAATACCGTGCTACAGCCTGCCTTGTGAATCCATGGTCTGCCCAACAAACAGCTATATGATGGGTGGATATCCATGACCTGAAAAGTGATCTGGAAATCACTAGGTCCTATCTTGACTGGGAGTTCAACCTCGCCAATCACAGTCTTACGCGATCCATCAAAAGCTTTCACAACCACTCCACTCTGCCTCATGGGAGGCCCCTGGTATGAAAGTTTGGCCAGAGTGGATTTTGGCAACACATTCAGCGATGATCCTGTGTCTACCAGCACATTAGACAAGGCATCATCCTTGCAGTTCATGGAAATGTGAAGTGTCAAATTATGGTCTTTTCCCTCCTCGGGGAGATCAGCATCACAAAAGCTCAGTTGTTACAAGCAGTAATGTTTACAACAATGCTATCAAATTGTTTTATGGTGACGTCGTGATCCACGTACGCCACGTACAACACCCTCTACAAAGCTTCACGGTGTGGCTCAGAGTTCATCAATAAAGATAGCACAGAGATCTTTGAAGGAGTTTGTAGCAGCTGATCTACAATATTATACTCACTCCTCTTGATGAGCCTCAGCATCTCATCACAGTCCTCTTTCATCATGCCATTCTGGCCAGTAGGGATAGGAGTTCTAGCAACAGCGGCAGGTCTGTCGGATTCGGAGAAGTAGAAGAATTCCCCATAGGATGGACGACACTATCAACAGTATCAGTTCTTCTGGTGTCAGCCTGGGGTTTCGGCGACGCCGAGAAAACACGACCATTGCGGGTCAAACCACTGACATCGGCAATATTCACAACAGAGGTGGAGGGCAGAGGCACCTCCTTCCCATCTTCCAATGCACCTACATTATAACGATAGGGAACAACCTTGTTGGAAGAGTATGGCACAGAGCCAGTTGGCTTAATGATTAGAGTAGGAGAAGCCTTCTGCTTGTTGCCATCGTATCTGACAACAACAGGCTCAGGTATCCTAAATACAGGGGATATCACATTAACTTCATCCTCATCATGATTCTGAAGTATCTCTATCACACCCTAATCCAGCATTTCTTGGATGTCTTTTCTGACTTAACGACATCCCCTCTCATTGACAGTGCAAACACGGTAACTGTCATAGTCATGCTCATAGTGATTGTATCCACATAACAGTCTATGCATCTCGACCAGAGATTGTCGGATATGGCTGACATATCGGACCTTGTACCTGCCAAGGCAACCCTGAACCATGTTGACAGCAAATTTCCCATGCTCAGGCAATGGGTTCTTCTTCACATTAGGACCTACATCCTCGAAAAACAGAATACCACTTCTAACAAGGTCTTGAACCTTGGTCTTGAGAGGGTAACAGTTCTCCACATCATGTCCGAGAGCACCGGAATGATAAACACAATGAAGCTCGGGCTTATACCACCACTGAGGGTTGGTCGGTATAGCAGGTGGGTCACGTGGAGTGATCAGCTTCCTTTCAATTAATGAAGGATATAGCTCTGCATAGGTCATTAGAATAGGATCAAAGCTGACCCTCTTCCTATCATAGCTCGTGCTGGTTTGATTGTTGTTTCGAGGCTGGTAGGCCTATTGTTGAGGACGATGTTGTTGTTGCTGATATTGTTGATGTTGCTGTTGTTGGTTATGATGCTGATAATGCTGGTTTTCTTTGAAAGCAGGTGCTATATGAGCCACCTGGTGCTGGTTGCTGGCGGGACTCACAGTCTTCCTCTTCACAGAGGGTCTTCTTGATTTAACATGGGAGGACGCAGCATGCGCCTCTCCATCTTTCTTCTTGGCAAACACCCCATAACGTTTGGCAGAAGAGTCTTCTTCTCTGGTCAGGCGCCCTTCCCTGACTCCCTCTTCTAGACGCATCCCCATATTCACCATCTCGGTGAAGTCAGAAGGAGCGCTAGCAATCATCTGCTCGTAGTAGAAACAGCTGAAAGTCTTGAGAAAGATCTTTGTCATTTCTTTCTCTTCGAGCGGGGGCACAATCTGTGCAGCCAATTCACGCCACCTCTAGGCGTACTCCTTAAATGTTTCTTTCTCCTTCTGGGACATTGCCCTCAGTTGTTCCCTATCGGGAGCCATATCAACGTTATACTTGTACTGCTTGATGAAGGCTTCGCTAAGGTCGTTGAAGGAGCGGATGTTCGCGCTGTCCAGACCCATGTACCATCTCAAAGCGGCACCGGACAACCTGTCCTAGAAATAGTGGATTAGGAGTTGATCGTTGTCGATCTGAGTCGACATCTTGCGTGCATACATCATAAGATGGCTGAGCGGGCAAGTGTTTCCTTTGTACTTTTCAAAGTCATGCACTTTGAATTTGACAGGAATCTTGACATTAGGCACTAAACATAGCTCAGCAGCAGATTTGCCTAAGAGGTTATTTCCTCTGAGAGTTTTAAGTTCCTTGTGCAGTTCAAGGAATTGATCATTCATAGCGTCCATTTTCTCGTAGACATCTGGGGCCTCAGATGGCTCAGAGTGGTAAATGGTGTCATCAACTCTCGGCAAAGTATGTACGATTGGAGGTGGCACAGCAAGGACCGGGCTAGATGCCGACAGAGAAGCAAAAGTTGGGGCGAGACCCTCAGGAACAAAGTTTGCTGGCATCCCCCAGGGAAACCTGGCTGGCATAGCAGATGGCGCAAAGTGAGCACTTGAAGCAGGCACAGTTGAGGAAGCAATCTCTGAGATAATCGTCCTTTGGGGAGGAGTTGAAGGCATTGGAGAAGACTGGCTTTGTGCGGCCAAGAAAGACTCCATCAGGGCAGTCAATCTTGCCACTTCCTCCTTCAGTTCTCGGTTCTCTTGCTCAAGGTGATCCATTAGCTTTGATGAGTTGGCTCTGGTATAGTACCGGTGAGTCAACTTGTCTTCAAAATAAATGAAGAACACAGAGTTAGACCACTAAACAAGAAGCCCTGGAACAAAACCTGCTTATGCACATGATGCATGCAATGCTTGTGCATATGATTTTATTTTTAGTCAGAGGAACTTTAGAGCTCTATTTGCAAATATTTGGAAATATTAATCATTTAGACATATATGGAATAATCACATCAATAATATATGGAAAAAGTTTTTACACCAAAGAAGTACAATCTTGGTAACCAAATGCAATACAAGAGAGAAGGAAAATGAACATCCTATGGAACCCTAGAAACAATCGTCCAAAGCTCTTGAGACCGAAAGATAAGTTGCACGAAGCCTCTTCACCTCTCTCTCATAGGATGCCTCCATATTTGCCTTCTCCTTGGCGAGTCGATCGTACTTCCTCTTCCAAAACCTGGAAGACTAAGGAAGAAGAAAAGTCACCACATCATCAGGCTCGTCGATAACCTGATGCTCCAGAAACTCTATCAAAGCAGCCTTATCTCTAAGCTGCTGAAGTAGCTCCTCTCGCTCACGGACCCAACCACGCGAACGGTCTTCATCTCTCAACTCCTCTACTCCTTGGTCAGGGAGGGTTGAAGGCCCAACCATAACCATAGGTGTAAGTCTCGGCTAGTCATAGGGCATGCGGTACTCAGAAGCTCTCCTCCTAACCCATGAGGTATAGGGTTCCAAAGAAATACAATTCTTCGGACCAAGCTCTTTCCTTCCCTTCCTATGAATCTTGCGCCAAGCGTGAACCATTCTGCCCTTCAAGTTTTGGGGATCTTTACCCTCTTAGAAGAACACACCTTCTAACAAATTGTTATTAGGTTTATCCTTTAAGGGGAACCCAAGCTAACGACGTGCCAAAATAGGGTTGTAGTTGATCCCACCACACGTACCAAGAAGAGGTACATTGGAGAATTCACCACAAGAGTCAATAATCTTCACACCATCATACACACGGTTGTACCAAAAGATATCATCATTAGTGAGAGACAGAAGTCTCGTGGACCACCGTAGACATCCTTTGTTCTCCTTGAAGGCGAGCATTTGTGGCAAGTGCGAAATAAACCACTTGTACAACAAAGGCAAACAGCACACAATGGTACCACCACCCTTTGCATTCCTCATATGCAAAGAGAAATAAGTGTCACCCAACAGATTAGGAACGGGATTAAGAGTAGAGAAAATCCTAATAGCGTTCACATCCACAAAATTGTCGATGTTGGGGAATAACACTAGCCCATACACGAGAAGTACAAATATGGCCTCAAAGGCGTCCTCACTCATGGCCTTCCCAAACAGAGTAGCTTGAGCAATGAGGAAATCAGATGGGAGACCTTGAATTCCACCTTTGGTAGTCATATGAGCACCAACAATAGATTCATCTATATGCAACAGATCAACAATCTCTTGGGAAGAAGGAACTCTCTCCAAGCCATTGAACGACAACTGATCTAGAATAGGTATACCCATAAGATAGGCATACTCCTCAAGCGTAGGCAAAAGCTGGAAATCCAGAAATGTGAATCAACGGTACAAGGGATCATAGAACTGCACCAACACACTCATCATACCTTCATCCACCTGAGTAGCAAGAATAGACAGAAGCTTCCCATGACGAGCCTTGAACTCCAAGGGATCTAATACATAGGATGTCAAACTCCTTAACTCTTTCAAGTTGGGTTGTCTGAAACTGTACTTCTCTGTATTCCTTCTTTGCTTATCCATGTCTAAAAATTTGCAAATAGACCTCTTAAGTTCCTTGAAAATTTTCTCATTGTTGATGATACGGATCAAGTCAACCTTAATATCAATCATCCATTTTGGTGGATTATGGTTTACACCTTATCAACACCCAAGTTCCATTGATATTAAGGATATACGAGAACGGATCGACCACGAATCAAGGGTTTGTTGCAAGTCACGAGCATGGAGTCTCAGTTAAGAACCACCCAAAGGGAGTGTACTATGCTTAAACCTGACAATCATGTTCTACAAGAGGTTCCCATGGTCATCATCCCATCTTTCGGATATTATCGGATAAACGACTACTCGTATTCCAAAAATATTCTCAAGAGAGACTCTTATGAGTGTAGTATCGCATAACAATCGTACCAAATCTTACACTTGAACGACCTTCGCACAACATCCTAAAAATAGGCCAAGATGGGCTAGGTAATCTAAGGTCCTTGGCTTCTAAGGCATATATTGGAAAGAGTAATGCCTACCCACGACTACTCGTGTGACATTATTGATCCCAACATAACCTCCACCAAGTGAATGGGCTTGCAAATCAACTTTCTAAGGAATAACTCCACACAAGTCAACAAGATTATGCCATTCTCCTATCATAAGTGCACTCGAGTTCGGGTATAGAACTCATCTCACAAGAGACCACCAAGCACACAAGCAATGATATATCAAGCAATTCATACATTAGAAACAATATAGTCATCCCAAATTTGCACAAAAATATGTCACAAGTAATATACAATACAATACAACAAAGGTAAAAAGTAGGCAAAACCCACTAGGCAAAAGCGTCCCCAGCAGAGTCGCCACTTTTCTGTAGCGGGGTATTCGTTACCTTTAGATTTATTGACTAAATCAAAAGTAAATCATACAATTTGAGTCGCCACCGCACTTCTATTTATCCAAAGGAAAGGTTAGAAAGCGAACAAAAACCGAGAAGTTTTATCAAATCAAAAACTAATAAAAATTTCAGAGATCTGGGTAAGGGGGTTGGTTATGAAATGGGAAGGTTTTAAGCACCCAAAACATCCTTAGTACTCTAAGGGAGACCATTTCACCAATGTTGTAAGGTAGGTTGGTATTTGTGAAAAATATTTGTGCAAACATGATTGGGGAGATGAGAAGAGAATGTACAAATTATTTATAATTTTGTGTTTGAATGGATAAACCCATTGCCTACGTACCATCTTAAAAGAATAGGATCAAAACCTCGTAGTTCGGGGTAAAAATCTCAAAAGAAATTGGTGAATTGATTAGTCAAAAGCCTTGAGGTCTTTTGTTATCAAAGGGAGAAAACTCAACCTAAAACCACAAATCCACCATGTGAGGAGAGCTTTAACATGCTAGTGAGGGGTTAACCCTATAATAAGCATGGAAGACTTACAGTCCATCACTAAGGATATAGGTGAGTATTATATCAACCTCTAGGATAACTCAAACCTAATAGCTAGTGTTTATGAAAATCTTTGGCAAAAGTGGCCATTGAAACCATAAAACAATTAAGTGAGTTGTATTTACAAATGAAAAGTATTCACAAAATAAGGTCAATGTTGACTTAAGATTCAATTCAAAATAAGTGTTATGAAAAGAGTTTGGAAAATCAAAAGCATAGTGCTTAGATTTCTAATTTTTGAAAACAATGTTAATGTTTGCACAAAAGTTTGTCTTGGGTTAGAGTGAAGAGAAGAAGAGAATGGCTAGGTCCTAAACATGCAAAGATGAAGGAAGAGAAATAAAACCACATTGGAGTTCCCTTCTTGAGATCATAAAGATGATCCAAGTTGCTCCATTCCTTTGGACTTAGCAAGCAATAAGCAATTAACTCAAGCACTCAAGTAAATAATCAATCAAGCTCCTAGGAATCTTCCAATTGGCTTTTGTATCTCTAATCTTGGATGTCCATGACAATGGCTCTTCTAATTGGCTCAAGTTTGGGATCCCTAGCACACAAGAACACATAAAACAAAAAGTTCCACAATACAAATAAAGAATGGACAAGAGTGAGTTTAGAATTAGGGGTCCTTTCAATATTATCTTCAAGATTAAGCATTCTAAAGGCATGAGGCCTAGTTGCTCTTTGACAATTCTAGCATTCTAAAGGCATGAGGCCTAGTTGCTCTTCAAACTCCATTAGCATAGGTAAGGTCCTAAAATCTAAGTCCTTTCTCCATTTGCATTGGGTTCACACAAACAAAACAAAACAAGGACAATAGTATATACACAATAATATGCTCAAGTGAGAAAAAAGAAAATTGCATTAACATAAACCTGAGCTCAAGTGAGCAAAGGGCAAAGGCTAATGAATTAATGTGCAAGAAATTAAATTGCATTAAAGTAAATTGCAAGAATTAAACGCTTGAATTAAAAGTTAGTCATTAGTAGTTAGTGTTAGTGTGCCATAAGGCAATTTAGCGCTATGTTAAGCAATCGTAAGTGGACTAATGTAGTAGTCACACCTATCTGAGGTCGGTCAATAAAACTATAGGCAACAAACACAAGTTAGAGACCGTGACTAGTAAGCCAAGCTCCTACAACTTGCCATGCCAAAAGAAAAGAAGAATGATCTTGTATTGATTTAGGATATTTGCTTGACCAAGAAGCAACCTATCCTTAAGGCAAAGCAATTCACTTGATCTTTGATCAAAATGAATTTGATTTGAATCAAAGAAGATTAAACTCCTCATATTTCAAGGCCAACCACCAATCTTTAACTCATTGATCAAAAAGAAAAAAGAAGAAGAAGAAGAAGAAGAATGGAATGTACATAAATGGAATTCAAATAACATAAGCAAAATACATTGACCAACAATGAATGGAATCAACATCAATCAATGGAAAACAGAAGTGAGATGAAGCTTAAAGGTCAAGAAACAGTAAAAATATTATTGGTATTTTTTGGAATTAAAATAAACAAAGAAAGGTCAAACTTCAAATCCATTTCAAATCAACTTGGAAAAGTCCAAATGGATCATCACAAGTTCAACAAGGTCAAACAAGGTTTGACAAAATAATTCATCATTTTTAGAAAACAGAAACTAATTTTAAACAATTAAAAATGAAGAAAAATAACATAATTGAACTAAAATCTCAAATAAATCTCAAATCAATTAAGAAATTGATGAGAATATTTTTCATAGATTCATCATCATTCAAAGATGTTAAGAAAATATTTTTGGCATTTTTGAATATTGGAAACTCATTTAAATGAATTAAAAATAACCAGAGAAGAGAAAATTCACAAAAAAATATTAAATGGACTCATAGAAAGCTTCACCAAAACGCGCGATCTATACATCTTTAGAAAGCTGGAGTGTTGTACATCACCCCTGTGACCTTGGTTTCTACTCAAGATCTCTATGGAGAGAGAAATCTGATATGGAAATTTGTGGTGTTCAATCTGAGTTTGCTCTATTCATGAAATTAAATGCACAGATCAATTGCCTCTCACATGAGGACTTCAGAGGTACCAACAAACACAAGAAATGAGCAATATCCAAGGAGTTTCGAATCAAAAATGTTTGAACAACAACCTTCGAAGTGCAGCTTTCAATGGCAAGATCTCCTCCAATTCTTTGATGCAGCTTGGTCTTGAGATGGCAAGGAAGCACGGTTTAGGAATTGAAGCTCAATGATCAACCAATGAAGTTGAAAATTGAACTTGAAAATTGAAAGAGAAAAGAAAAATTCCTTTTAATAGAGGTTGGGATTTTACTTCTGCAGCAATTCAGGCACCTTCAAGTTGGTTTTGAATGAAGTCATGCATGTGTATTTATAGCAAGAGATGATGTAAGCAATGGAAAACTCGTGTGCATGTGGCGTTGAGTCCTCCATGCATGGGCCTGTATAGGCGCATGGGAGGCCCAAATGCAATTGCAAATGCAAGCTAAACATCAGCCAAATGAAATTGGACGTGAAGATTTGATTGAATTGGCTTGTGCATGGAGTTTCAACATGTTATGCATAAATGAACACAAATCTTCTCCTTTTTGAAAATGCCATTTTCCAAATTGAAACATAGCCATGTGGGTAATGGTTGGAAAGGTCTTGACATGAGGAACAAATGTTATGTTGGACAAAAATCCATTTGAAGTTGGGAAATTATTGAAAATTGATCATGAAGTTCAAGGTGCAAAACATGTGTATGAGAACTTTGCCAAAATGGACCAACTTCAAGCCCTAATGTTTCAATGATTCAAGCCTCAAATGACAAAACCTTAAACATAAAAGTTGTATATCTTTTCAGGAAAATCAATTTGGACTTAAATTTTGCATCGTTTGGATTTTTTATGAGAACGTTATGGGCACTTGAAGTTGGACTTTTTCACATTTCAATGACTTTGGTCCAAAGTGACCTATAATGTTTTGTATTATCACATGTGTTTCTTTTAGGATTATGAAATTTTGTCCAACATAACAATTGAATTAGACATCTTAAACTTTCCAATTCACTTGATCCCACCTCAAAATAATAAAAAATGAAGGATTTAGGTCCTTAGGAAGTTGACCCAAAATTAGGGTTTCAGTCAAAATGACCTATAATATATTGAAATGGATGATGACCTTCCAAGCTTCAAATAAATTTTTGATGAACATTAAAGTTATTAATATGGTTCTTAAGAACATATTTGTTCTTGGGGTCATATTTATTTGACAAACACATCAAAAGTTAGGTCTCAGTGGATTTCAAAATAGTCAGATGAATTGACTGATCAACTTCTCACGTTCAAACTTCAAACCTTGATGAATTAATGATTGAGGACACTCACATGAACTCAAATATGCATAAAATAATGAATGAAAGAACTTCCCTTGATTTTATTTGATCATGGGTTGAGGTTGCTTCATGAGCAAGGCACAATCAATGCACAGTTGAATTAGGGTTTCCTTGGGGAACAATCCTCAAGCCCTTTGGTTTATCTTGATCAAATTGGAAAATTGAGATATTAGGGAGGCATATATGATGATTAAGATATTTGGGAACCACTGTCATGTTTGCTTTCAACTTCATCTGGCCACATCAATGAGCATAGGGGCCTCCTAGGAGCCTTGGATCACATGCTTGCTTGAGCTTCAAAACAAAACAAGTTAGTGACATATTTTTGTGCTTTTGGTTAGTAATCAAAATAATAAAAGCAATAATATACAATTAAAGCATGATTGGTGGTATCAAACCACCTCACAAGTCCCACCCCTAGGGTTAAGGAGCCAAGATGCTATGATCCTTGAGGCAAATGCAAATGAGCAATGAAATGATGCCATGAGGGATCTTAGGGTCAAAATTAGGGTCTTACACTAACTAATGTTATGTCAAAGAGATGTGAAAGACTAAGTGGAAATATAAATGAAAAAATATATCGTCAGTTGAATAATATCACCATTAAGAACAAGTACCCTTTACCTATGATAGAAGATTTGCTAGACCAGTTGAATGGAGCCTGTGTATTCTCGAAGATTGATTTACGATTGGGATATCATCAAATCCGAGTTAAGAATTCTGATGTACCAAAGACCATATTTCGAACCCGATATGCCCATTAAGAATTTCTTATAATGCTTTTTAGTGTGACGAATGCTCCTGCTCTTTTCATGGATTATACGAATCGGATATTTCGACCTTACTTAGACCAGTTATGGTGATCTTTATTGATGTCATTCTTATTTATTCTCGTACTCCACAAAAGCACAGAGAACATATAAGAACTGTTATGTCAGTACTGCAAGAGAAGCAACTTTTTCCAAGTTAAGTAAGTGTGAATTTCGGGTGGCTGAAGTTAGATTTGTTGGTCATGTCAAATCACAAGGAGGAGGAGGAGGAGTGGATCCATCTAAATTCGAAGTGGTAATTAATTGGGAAAGACCCAAGAATGCTTCCTAAGTCAGAAGTTTCTTAGGGTTGGCATATCATTATCGAAGGTTCATTAAAGGATTTTCTTAGTTGGCTTTACCAATGACTAGACTTACCCGGAAGGAGATTTCTTTTAGTTGGGACTCAAAGTGTGAACAAAGTTTCATGAGTTTGAAGGAAAGATTAACAATTGCTCATGTTTTAATCATCCCTGGTCCTAGTAAGTCTTATGAAGTATTTTGTGATGCCTCTAAGAAAGGATTAGGAGGAGTGTTAATGCAAGGTGGTCAAGTTGTAGCATATGCCTCTCGTCAGTTGAAGACTCGTGAAGAGAATTATCCAACTCATGATCTTGAGTTAGAAGCTTATGTTTTTACATTGAAGGTGTGGCATCACTACTGGTATGGAGTGTGTTTTTATATGTTTAACGACCATAAGAGTTTGAAATACTTATTTGACCAAAAGGAGTTGAATATGAGACAAAAGAGATGGATGAAGTACTTGAAAGATGTTGATTTTTAGATAAAGTATCATCCAGGTAACGCGAATAAAGTTGCAGATTCCTTAAGTTGGAAAGAGATACACAAATATGAGTTGATGATGTTAGAGTATGCATTATTGGAAAAGTTATGAGATCTTAACCTTCAGTTTGATTGGATTTAGAATGGTGATAATGGGAACTTGAATGTTACTTCTAACCTAAAGGAAGATATCCAACAAGGACAATTGATAGATGAAAAGTTGCAAGAGATGTTGACTCAACCAGGTTTCACCCGATTATCCTCAGACGGATGGTCATACTGAGAGGATGATACATACACTAAAGGATATGTTAAGAGATTGTGTGCTTGATAGTGGAGGAAATTGGAAGGAGCTCTTGCCATTGATTGAATTTGCGTACAACAATAGTTACCACGCAAGTATCAGAATGACTACTTATGAAGCCTTATATGGAAGAAAATGTAGAACACCTTTGTGTTGGACGGAAGTTGGTGAAGAAAGAATTTTAGGACCAGAGATTATTCAAGAGACTATGGAAAGGATAAGGATGGTTCATGATAAGATGAAGAAAGCACAAGATCGCCAAAAGAGTTATGCAAATAACAAAAGGAGACCATTAGAATTTGAGGAAGGTGATCATGTATTTTTGAAGGTGTCTCCAAGGTTAAGACTGAAAGGATTGTTTAAGTCACACAAATTAAGTCCAAGAGAAGTGGGACAATATCAAATCATAGAGGGGATTGGTGAAGTAGCTTACAATTTAGTTTTTCCACCTTCTCTATCTGAGATGCATGATGTTTTCCATGTATCTCAACTTCGAAAGTTCATTCCTGATTCTCTTTAACCTATTTTGCCAGATTTAGTAGAAGTAAAAGCATACTTAACTTTTAAACCTCAACTAAGTCTTATAGTAGGACAGTAAATTAAGGTGTTGAGAAATAATGAGATTCCTATTGTTAAGGTTCAGTGGGATGAATTACATCTGAGCGATGCTACTTGGGAACTGGAGTCTGAAATGCGAGAAGTTTAGCCCCATCTCTTCCAGGTAATATTTAAATTCGAGGATGAATTTTTATTTAAGGGCGGGAGGATGTAATTGAAGGTAGAGAAAAACAAGAAAGGGGGGTTCGAATTGTTTTCACAGATAATAAAAACTTTTGAAAATAAAACACACACGAAAAGTAAGGCTATCAACATAGAAGTTTATCCTGGTTCGCTTGAAACTCAAAGCTACTCCAGTCCAAACCGGCGAAGGTGATTTCACCTTTAATAGGGACTTAATCCACTAATCTTGAAAGATTACAACAGAAAAATGTCTAAGAAGATAAAGATCTCTTAGCCCTCTCAAGTTTACAGACTTCACAAGTCACTTAAGGAAATATTCAACAACTATTGAAAATACAATGAAATGTTTAGTGCTTCTAGATAAGCAGTAGTTACACAATATAAGAACTGAAATATTTCACACTTAGAGCAATAACTACTGTGAGCATAATAGAACAAGAATAAAAGAGATTATGGATGTTGATTGCAGTGTTCTTTCGTGTATGCTTAGTGTTTTGTAAGAAGATGCTCCTGCCTTTATATAGTGATTTGATCAAGAGACCGTTAGCTGAGGTTTTCATGGATATCTTGGAAATGATGGACTTTTAATGTCATTAATCTCGTTGTCCTTTCCATATAAATTTAGGAGCGCGTTTAATCTCTTCCAAAAATAGATTCATACCAAAAGTAGAAAACTTCGTAGCTAAGTCTTGGTGGTTGTCCTTGAATCAGAGCACGCAGAGTTCAGATGTTCTTGTTCAGCGTGTATATCTTCAGATAGTTGTTGAGATCATATTTACTTCAGAAGTTCTTGATGTCTTTCTGATAGTGTCTTATTCAGAGTGTAAATCATCAGATATGTTGAGTGGAAATGTTCAGATTCATAGTGTTTGGGTCTTCTCTTCGTCAGACTCTGTGAGCTTCCTTTTATTCAGAGTCAGAACCTCTACTTTAAAATATTCTAAGTTGCTATTCTGGACTTGCATGATTGTTAGATGTTTGTCTATCTGATCCTTTTCTGTTAGAGTCATGCACACTTAGATAAATTTGTTAGGGTACCAATTTGTTTCGTCCTTTGTTATCATCAAAACCTTAGAGATGGATTGTAGACAAAAAATCTTGTTCTTACAATCTCCCCCTTTTTTATGATGATAAAAACCTCAAATTGATGATGAAACAATGATACTTCAAAAAGGATTTTAAAGGAGTTATCTCAGAGTCAGATGTGTGCGACTCCCCCTGAGACAGATCATAATAAATTTTAGATCTTCTTACCAGATCTCCTTGTGTAGTAGCCTGTTATGTTCTTACCATATCTCCTTGTGTAGTAGCCTATTATGTTCTTACCATATCTCCTTGTGTAGTAGCCTATTTTTACCTTAGATACTTCCTGCATAGCTTAGGATTTCATAAGAGTTTTAAATGTGTGCAGTGCAGCAAGAGGCTTAGATATTATTTCATCAGAGTTGTTTTTATTCTTCCCCTTTTTGTCAGACTCAAAAAGACTTAGTACAAATATATAGGCAAAATATGATTCATTTATGAAGGAGAAGTACAAATAAGCTATGAAGAACAGATAGAAAAATACTTAGAGAATACATTTCAAATAAGCAACTAGAGAAAGCAACATAAAAATCCTAAGTGCCTAAGGGTTCGGAGGCGGTGGTATCCTTTGAAGCAACTGAGTCAGCAGGTTTTGAATGTTGGAGTTGACAGAGTCCTGTTGATCCAGTTTTTCTCTCACAATCTATTGCTCCTTTTGTAGCTCTTCCAGAATCTTCAACACTATAGGAGCAATATTAGAGTGAGATTGCTCCCCCTGAGTTAGAGCGTCATTCCTAGCCTTAGCAGCTTCTTCTGCAACTGTGTGTGCTTCTTCTTCAGCATTAGCCTTTGCTTTGGCTTCAGCTTCAGTAGCAGCAGCAGCCTCAGCGACGGCCTTCTCTGTAGCTTCTCTTGCTCTTTGTTCTTCCTCCAGATGAGCCTTTTGTTCTTCCTCCAGATGAGCCTTCTCTTCAACTTCTCTTCTAACTCTCTCTTCTGCCTCTCTGGCCAGACGTGCCTGCAGCCTCTCTCCAGCTTCTCTGATGAAGTCGTTTTGGACTTGTTTAGAGAGGCCTTTCAGCTTGAAAGCCTCAGATGCCATCCATCTGATCACTTTATTCCAGTGAATCCTCACTGCATAGGGGTCATCACTTATCCTAGAGTTTTCAGATAATGATCTGATCTTATCCATTGAAGACTTAGCAAATAAGGTTACTGCTTCTTCCGGGGTGGGAAAGGTGGGTTCTAGTTTAGAGATGGGAGATGTAGGTGATGGTTCAGTGGGAGGTTCAGATTGATGGGTAATGGGGTTTTCGATGGGAGTTTCTATGTGTGGTTCAGATGGAGGTGTTGGTGGTTGTCCAGATGGTGAAGGAATATTTGTTTCTGGTTCAGGTTGGTTATGGACGGAGAGGGAACGAGCCTGAAGTTGAGCAAGAGTGGGAGATTGAGGGTCAAATGGCTCAGAGTCAGAGGAGATGGTATAGTAAGGTGGGGATGAGGGTGTTGAGGAAGGTGGTGATATGGGTTGATTGAACATTGGAGCTTCACATATGGGTAGAGTTTTGGTGGAGAGATTGAATTTTTGAAAGGGAGGTGATGGTGGGTTAGATGTGGGTGTTTAAGAGGGATTTGTGGTGGAGGGTGTAGGCTCAAAGGGTGTGTAAATAGGTGAAGGTTGAGGAAGGGAAGAAGACAGTTGCCTTAAATGTAAATAGGGAGAGTCAGAAGGCAGAGACTTACTTGAAGAGGGGGAGGAGACCAGAGGCACAGGTGGTCTGGATATAGACGTTCCCCCCAACTTTTCTTTCTTATCTTTCTTTGTCTTCTCATAGGGCTCCTGTTGTCTCTTCATGGAGTTGGGTGGCTGCTCAGGTAGCCAGTCTATAGAGAAGTCTGAGATATCGACCCATTGGTTTGCCAAATCCTGCAGATAGTGTGCAACAACATCTGGGGGATCTATCTTTGAGAAGAGATAGAGACCATTGGTTATATTCCTCTGATATTTCAGAGCTTCCTAGGAGGTGTCTAAGGAGGGCTTGAACAGAACCTTCTCTATGATTCCCATGCTCTTGAGGTTTCTTGAGTTCAGAGGTCTTCCGATGTCGACTGTCACATCCTCCATCAGATTGTGATAAATCACATGATCCACCAAGTCGATCTCTATCAGAACATCAGAGATTAGACTTCCTAGAGGAATGTATGTTCTGGGCTTCATGTTATTCCTAGTGTCTCTGATAGAGTCCCTCGGATATTTGAATAGCAAGGCTGCCAGATTCAGCTTAAGCCCTTTGTGTAGGCAGTAGAGGATGCACTTCTGGTCAGGGTTGATGTAGTCTGACGAGTTGGATGTTGGGCGGTGATAAATAGTCCCCAGAATGATCTTCAGCCAGACTCTTAGATTCTGGTGAAGTTCCTTGTTCTTGGACGAGTTTCCCTCAGTGTTCTATTTGAAGATGGTTGGGATAATTTCATGGGACATGTATTTTTCCCTAGGATTTATGTTATAGATTCTTCTTCCCCCTGTCTTCTCCATGTTAAGAAGGGTGGCGATGGATTTCTTAGTGATGACGATCTTCACCCCCAGAACATAAGATACAATGTAGTGGTCATCTAAATCTGCAAATCTCCATAATTCCTTGATCAGATAGGTGTAGATAGGACCATAGAGCCTTTGAAAGTAGTTTTCCCACCCTTGCTTTCTTAATTCTTCAGGGAGGTTAATCCCGTTTCTCTTTATGTTTTCAAAATAAACCAGCGATTCACAGAGGAGTTCTAGCTTGTCGAAGGGAGTGGCAAGATTAATGTGTGATGGTCGATCCAAAATATGAGGTTCCTTGTAAATAGGAGTAAAGATTGTAGCAGTTGTTGTAGTTGTTTGTTGGGAAGAGGTTGAAGGTTGTTCCGTGGATTCCATTTGTTGAGAATAGTTGTATACTGATTGTTGCTAAGAATCCATGAAGAAGATGAAGGTTGCTTTGAAGAACGCTTGAATATGCTTGAAGTTTGAGAGAGATTAGAGAACAAGGGTTTGTGTAGGATGTGAGTGAAAAGTGTGAAAGTGAGAATTGTGGCAAGTATAAGTACATAAGGTAAGCAGGCAAAACGACATTGTTAGATGGGAATATTAAACAGTAATTAAATGATGGCACAGAAATTTGAGTTGACACGCTAGGGGGGAAATTAATTACAGCTAATGATGGGTGTCTAATCCCACAAATCAGCACCTGCTCAAGGAAATCTCAAAGGTCTGTCTCTTGAGTTCTGTGTTAGACAGTTGTCTAGAAGATCCAAAGTCAAACACAAGAGAGGACACGTGTTGATCTACCTGATCTTTAGGAATACCAAGAGATTGGATCCTGAGGATTTCTGATTTAGATAACTTCTAACTGGTAGAAATATCATAGTCAAATTCAGACGCCAGATGTTAAGTTTAGAGCCTATTTTTCCATTTCAGAGAAGCACATGTTTGACTCATTCTGGGCAATTTTCCATTTTTAAATGTTTCATAATGAATGAGAATTTATCTTCAACAAGGGGTTTTGTGAAGATATCAGCCCATTGGTTGTCTGTATCTATGATATTAAAGAAATTACCCCTTTCTAAACATAGTCTCTGATGAAATGATGTTTTATTTCTATGTGCTTTGCTCTGGAATGTAGAATAGGGTTCTTACTTAAGCATATGGCATCAATATTGTTACAAAAGATAGGAATGTTACTCTCATATATCTGAAGATCTTCTAGTTGATTATTCATCTAGAGCATCTGAGTAGTGCATAATGAAGCTGAGATATATTTTGTTTCTGCAGTAGAGAATGCAATGGCTGAATGTCTTTTGCTGGCTCAAGATATGACAGTTTCTAGATGTGCTTTTTCGGTCCAATCCGTCTCCGGCATAATCTGCATCACAATATCCATAGGGCTTATACTCTGATGTTTTCTCATACACAAGCCAAGGTTAGGTGTTCCTTTCAGATACCTTAGGATTCTCTTAATTGTTGTTAGATGAGATTCCCTTGGATCTGATTAAAATTTGGCACAAAGACACGCACTAAAAAGAATATTTGTCCGTGTAGCCGTCAGATAGAGAAAAGAGCCTATCATACCACGATAGAGCTTCTAACAAACCTTTTGACTTACTTCTTCTTTCTCTAGAATGTAGGTTGGACGCATGGGAGTCTTTGCTAGTTTGCATTCTAACATTTCAAATTTCTTCAGAATGTCTTTTATGTATTTGTTTTGGTATACTTACGTGGCTTCTAGAGCTTGGTTCATTTGAATTCCCAAAAAGAATTTTAGTTCTTGCGTCAAACTCATTTCAAATTCTGCCTGCATTAACTCAGAGAATTCTTGACAAATAGAGGGGTTAGTTGAACCAAAAATTATATCATCAACGTATATCTAACATATCATGAGATCATTTCTGATGTTTTTACAGAAAAATGTAGAATCGCCTTTACCTCTAATAAAGAAAAGTGCTTAGTCTTTCATACCAAGCTCTAGGAGCTTGTTTTAGACCATACATAGATTTTTTTAAGTTTAAAAATGTGTTATGGACATTTAGAGTTTTCAAAACCTGGAGGTTGGTGAACATACACTTCTTCCAAGATATAACCATTTAGAAATGCACTCTTGACATCCATCTGATATAATTTGATGGAATGATTTACAGGGAATGATACAAGTAAGTGAATAGATTCTAACCTGGCGACTGGAGCAAAGGTTTTGTTGTAGTCAATGCCTTCTTGTTCACTATAACCTTATGCTACCAGTCGTGCTTTGTTCCTGACCACTTCTCCTTTTTCATTTAGTTTGTTTTTGAACACCCATCTTGTTCCAATAACGTGGGTTCCTTTTGGCCTTGGTACCAGATCCCATACATCGTTCTTTGCAAACTGATCAAGTTCTTCTTCCATTGCTAGAATCCAGTCATTGTTTTGAAGTGCCTCATCACAGGAAGTGGGCTCTATCAGAGACACTAATCCTAGAGGAGTTTCCTCTGATACTTTGAATGTAGACCTTGTCCTGACAAGTTCATCCTTGTTTCCCATAATCGATTCTTCAGAGATATTTGGACAATTTCTTGATCTTTTTTGTATAGTTGGGATTTCAGTTGTTTCTGGGTTTTTCTTTTCAGCTTCCTCATATTCTTTAGTCTTTTTGTCAGAACCTGCAAGAGTTATCTCCAGATCTGCAAGTTTTTCAACTAGCTTTGACTTTTCAGAGTCAAGCTTATCATTAAATCTGACATGTATTGATTCTTCCACAAATTTAGTTTCTGTATTGTATACTCTATAATCCTTATAGCGCTCTGAGTATCCTAACATAATACCTTTTTGTGCTTTTGAATCAAACTTATTCAAATGTTCTTTAGTATTAAGAATAAAGCAAAAACATCCAAAAGGATGAAAGTAAGAAATGTTGGGTTTTCTTCCCCTACACAGTTCATAAGGAGTCATCTCCAGAATAGGTCTGACAGAGATTCTATTCTAAATATAGCATGATGTATTTACTACTTCAGTCCAAAAGTGCTTAGCCACATTTGTTTCGTTAATCATGGTTCTGGCCATTTCTTGGAAAGTCATATTCTTCCTTTCTACAACCCCATTTTGTTATGGAGTTCTAGGACAGGAGAACTCATGGGATATTCTATTTGAATCAAAAAGTTCCTCAAAAAACTTATTTTCGAATTCGCCACCATGATCACTTCTAACTCTGATGATTTTAGAGTCAAATTTGTTTTGCACTTTCGAACAGAAGCTAGTGAATACATAGTGTGACTCATTCTTGTGTTTTAGAAATTTTACCCATGTCCAGCGACTATAATCATCAACAATGACTAGTCCATACTTCTTTCCATTGACTGAAGCTGTCTTGACAGGTCCAAACAAGTCAATGTGAAGGAGTTCCAGAGGCTTAGAGGTAGAAACAACATTTTTCTTTTAAAAAGAATTTTTTGAAAGTTTTCCTTTCTAGCATGCCTCACAAAGAGCATCGGAAGAGAAATTCAGTGTAGGTAGACCTCTGACTAACTCGAGTTTATTTAGATGAGAAATATTTCTCATACTAATGTGACCCAAGCATCTATGCCATACCCATTGCTCTTCATTTACAGACATTAAACATTTTACATTTTGATCTTTGAGATCTGAAAGATTAATTTTGTAAATTTTTTTTTCCTCTTGCCAGTGAAAAGAACTGTTCCATTATTCTAATTAATTGCTTTGCATGTTTTTTGATTGAAGATTATATCATAACCGTTATCGCTTAATTGACTTATGGATAACAGGTTATGCATTAATCCTTCTACGTAAAGAACATCAGAGATAGAGGGAAGAGATCCATTACCAATTATTCAGGAGCCTCTGATTCTTCCTTTCTGATTTCCTTTGAAACCTACGAAGCCAACATCTTTAAGTTTCAGCTTTGGAACATATGCTTTCTTCCCGCCCTGTGTCGCGAGCATCCAGAGTCCAGGTACCATGATTAGTGTCTTACCTCTGCTGCATAGGATATCTGCAACATAAACTATTTTATCCTTTGGTACCCAGAATCTTTTAGGTCCTTTGTGATTAGTTCTCCCAGAGTTTCTTGAAACTTTGGGTTTTCTGGCATTAGTAAAATTTTGTGTTTGTGCATGTGTGTAGTGATAAGAAAAATGGGATTTAGGTTTATCATCTGCAGAAAGTATTTGCTCGTCTTCATCAGAGTCATATCTTATTCCTCTTTTCTTATTCTGAATGACTCCATAAATCATAGAAGCGATTCTGCTTATTTATATCCCATTTTTCATAAACTTTTGAAATGCTTTTTCATATTTATATATGATTGTGTTAGAAGTTTGTGGGGCTTGAGATAAAGCTTCTTCAATTTTTACACATTGTTTATTTGAAGATTCTTTTTCTCTTTCCAAAATCAAAATGTCGTCTTTTAATTCAGTAACTTTCATCTCAAGCTTATCACATTCTTCAATGGTTCCTTTAAGGACCCTTTTCAAGGCCTTGAATTTTTGTCAAAGTTTCTGATCTGAGCTTAGAGATTCAGATAAACAAGATTCAAGATCTGAGCGAGAAATATCAGAAAATACCTCTTCAGGATCAGATTCTCTTTCTGATGAGCTTCCAGATGTATAGCCATGAATGCCACATTTGCTTGTTCTTCTTCAGAGTCTGATTCTGAGGCATCAAATTTAGAGTCATCCCAGGTGGCCATGAGTCCCTTCTCAGTTTTAAAGGAACTTTTCTTGAATTCTTCTCTTTTAAAGCTGTCTTTATTGACCTTTGGGCATTCGTTTCTATAGTGACTTGGTTCTTTACATTCATAGCATGTTACCTCTTTGTTTGGTTTACCTCTAGAAGTTGATTCTGAGCGATCTTCCTTAAGTCTTGGTCTTCTTAAGTTGTTATTCCTTTTTCTCCAGAGTTGTTTGACTCTTCTAGTTAAAAGGGATAACTCTTCTTCATCATCAGAATCATCCTTTTCAGAGTCATCATTTTCTTCTTCTTCAGCTTGAAGAGCTTTGTTCCTTTCTGGTTTGTGTCTCTCAGACCTAGACTTTAGAGCTACAAATTTTCTTTTCTTTTGGGGCTCATCTTCCTCAAGTTCTATCTCATGACTCCTGAGGGAGCTTACGAGTTCTTCCAAGCTTATGTTGTTCAGATCTTTTGATAGTTTCAATGCAGTGACCATAGGTCTCCACTTCTTTGGCAAGCTTCTGGCAATCTTTTTGACATAATTTGCAGTAGTGTAGCCCTTGTCCATAACCTTGAGTCCTGCAATTAAAGTTTGAAATCTAGAAAACATTACCTCTATAGCTTCATCGTCCTCCATCTTGAAGGCTTCATACTTTTTAATTAGAGCCAGAGCCTTTGTCTCTTTGACTTGAGAGTTTCCTTCGTGGGCCATCCTTAGGGAGTCAAGTATTTCTTTAGCAGTTTCCCTGTTGGTGATCTTTACATATTCATTGTAGGATACGGCATTCAGCAGTATTGTTCTTGATTTGTGGTGATTTTTGAAATCATGTTTCTGATCATCAGTCATTTTATTTCTAACAATAGCAATACCAGCATCAAATACAGGTGGTACATAGCCAATTGTAAATATGTCCCATAGGTCAGCGTCATAATCCAGAAAGAAACTTTTGATTCTATCTTTCCAATAATAAAACTTTTCTCCATCAAATACTGGAGGTTTGCCATTGTATCTATCTCTTTCATTAGTGTTGGCCATAGTGTTTTTCTCACGTTGGATCTCTCTACATTGTTAAGTGTTCGATTAGAGAATCAATAACAGAGCCGAAACTCTGATATCAATTGAAGGTAGAGAAAATCAAGAAAGGGGGTTTGAATTTATTTCACAGATAATAAAAACTTTTGCAAATAAAACACACACGAAAAGTAAGGCTATCAACACATAAGTTTATCCTGGTTCGCTTGAAACTCAAAGCTACTCCAGTCAACCCGGCCAAGGTGATTTCTCCTTTAACAAGGACTTAATCCACTAATCTTGAAAGATTACAACAAAAAAACATCTAAGAAGATAAAGATCTCTTAGCCCTCTCAAGTTTACAGACATCACAAGTAACTTGAGGAAATATTCAATAACTATTGAAAATACAATGAAGTGTTTAGTGATTCTAGGTAAGTAGTAGTTACACAATATAAGAACTAAAATATTTCACACTTAGAGCAACAACTCGTGTGAACACAATAGAACACGAATAAAAGAGATTATGGATGTTGATTGCAATGTTCTTTCGTGTATGCTTAGTGTCTTGTGAGAAGATAATCGTGCCTTTATATATTGATTTAATCAAGAGACCGTTAGCTAAGGCATCCATGGATATCTTTGCAATGATGGACTTTTAATGTCATTAATCTCATTGTCCTTTCCATAGAAATTTAAGAGTGCGTTTAATCTCTTCCAAAAATAGATTCATACCAAAAGTAGAAAAATTTATAGCTAAGTCTTGGTGGTTGTCCTTGAATCAGAGCACGCGGAGTTCAGATGTTCTTGTTCAGCGTGTATATCTTCAGATAGTTGCTGAGAGCAGATTTACTTTAGAAGTTCTTGATGTCTTTCTAATAGTGCCTTCTTCAGAGTGTAAATCATCAGATCCGTTGAATGGAAATGTTCAGATTCAGAGTGTCTAAGTCTTCTTTCCGTCTGACTGTATGAGCTTCCTTTTCTTCAGAGTCAGAACCTCTGCTTTAAAATATTCTAAGTTGCTATTATGGACTTGCATGATGGTCAGATGTTTGTCTATTTGATCCTTTTTCTGTTAGAGTCCTACACGCTTAGATAAATTTGTTAGGGTACCAATTTGTTTCATCCTTTGTTATCATCAAAACCTTAGAGATGAATTGTAGACAAAAAATCTTGTTCTTCCGTGTTTCCTTAAATACTCAAATTTATATTAGTTGAGATCAACTGAGTTCCTATGTGTTCTAAAAGTTATCGGTTGGGATAAATATAGTGAATAGTGAATTCAGATTGACTTAATTAATATTTTTTGGGGGACTGGCCTTTTATTAATTGGAACATTTTGGTAACACTAATAATGATTCAAATTTCTCTAGTAGAACAAATATTATGGTTAGTGATACTTGGGATATTTGCTTTCTACTATCAGACTAAATCCTATCCATTTACTTTCCAAGACCACTCAATGGCCACATGTTTCTAACTTTATGGCTCATTCACCACCACATGTTATAACTCTACTTGCCATGTAATATCTAGCTAGCAGTAGAATTTATCAGAGGAAAAAGAAGACTTGGAAAATCTAAAGATAACAAGGAAGGGAAATAAAGAGCTTGCAGCAAGAAGAAGAAGAAGATCAACTTGGAATCCATCATCACCATTTTCATCTCATCATCTTGCAACAACAACTTCATCATCTCTATAACAAGGTGGGTTCTAGGTAGAACTTTATGTTTAGAAGCTAGGGTTGATAAACCATAGAATTGATAGTATCATTGTTGATATTATGATGAGTTTATCTATGCATCATGTGAATATCCATTGATGATGTTTTTACATGTGTTTCTTGTATTTTTTGGATTCTTGTGATATAATGATGTGGTTATTGCTTTGATTGTGTTCATGATTTTTGGGGAAAATAAGAATAAACATGTGGTAAGGTGTTCTTGATGTGTTTCATGATTATGTTAGTAGATTGGTTGCTGGAAATGAAACAAATATTTTATGCAGGTTTGAAAGAAATGATGTTCAGAGAAGAATTTCTAGAAATATGACTTGGACCAATCGATTGGTCATGGGTTTCTTTTCTGACCAAACGATTGGTGAAACCCTCTAACTCTTAAGAAAAATGAATTTTTTCTGCAACCAATCTATTGAAACAATCCCACAATCGATTGTATGAACCCCCTGACTTTGAGAAATCAAAATCTTTCAGATGTCAATTGATTGACACCCAACATCAATGGATCGGTCCTTTACTTTCTTTGAAAAATGGAATTGTGAGCTAGACCAATCGATTGGGCTTCCCTAAGCAATCGATTGGCTCATGCAAAAAACTCCAAATCTCATTTATTTGATGTTCCTAAATGTATTGCATCAACTATTAATCACTTGTCATGTTATACTTGTATTGAATCAATGTTAAATGTGAGAATTACATGTTGAGTCAAGTGAGTTAACCTAGTGATTATTTTTAGGCTATAAGTTACACATATAACTTAGATAGCATAAGAAGGCGACATTTATTCGTACGATACCTATGTGAGTGTCGTAAATGGATGGTTGTTATAGTTGAGAGTGAGATGCTTTGTATGGAATATGTGTTGTTGTTATATGAATATTGGTCAATGAAGTCACCCAATGATTGATGAATCTAGTCATATTTTATGGAATTAATCATGTATTCAATGTGCTTTACCCTTGATGGTGTACATCCCCATTTGATATGCTTATATGAGTAGGCAATGAGATGTGACTCCAATGATTCGTGCCTCAACTGGGTTTGAGCCCCAACCATGGAAGACATGGGGATAGATGGACACCTAAGTGGGTTAGAGGCCCATACGGTGAAAGATACCCTAAGTGGATTATAGGCCCATATGGGTGACAGTCGCTCGAATTGAGTTAAGGCTCATAGAAGACTCGATATCCACCGTGAAATTCAAATCATACGAGCATCCATGAACCGAGATTTACCTAGACGTAGGTTCGTTCAGGGATTGATGTTGTCTGAATCTGAATAGTGATTTACTTGAGTTGTGAGAACTCAGGAGCATGTTGTCATACATTGTGAGATTTTCCTCCCTCACTTAAGTCTTATTTCCCTTGTTGACTTAAGTTGGAAACTGATTAAAACCTTGTAAAGCCGATTGGACCCATAAGATAGCGAACCCGCTGGGATTATTATCTCACGCCATGTTGTTGATTATTTTTTTCAAGTAGTTACGATCAGGCGAAGGGTAAGGACAAGATAGTGGGATGTCCTTACTTATCTAATGTTTTGGATGACTTTTCTGTTGTGTAGATATTTTTTTGAGATCATTCTACAATGATCTAGTTCCTAGTTTATATTAGGCACTGTTGTGTATATTTAGTGCCAAGTAGTGTTTTTCTTTTAGACATGTAATATGCACAGTTGTCACTAGGCGCTTATGTATTTCAGTACCAGTATTCGACTATGTGCAATATGTATTTCTAGACATATATTATATATGGGTGTTATAGTATAGCAAGTATTTTACAAATGATTTTAATCATCTAAACTAAAAAATAAAGTATATCAATACAAATGGATAACATGGAAAACAATCCCACTTGAAAAATTATTATTTATGACATGATGATTATTTAATTTGTTTGTTTGGAACTTATTTTAAATATTCATATTTGTAATTTAGATTAGTGTAGATACTAGTACGATGCACGTGTTAATGTTCACTCATGTAAAAATTCAAAGAATGTGTAAGGAATTTTGTTCTAAAATATATTGTAAACTCGTTGTTTACCAAAGTTAATTAAAAATATATTTATTTTAAATGATTTCATGTATCTGAAGAATTTATTACCCATTCCGTAGAGCTATTAGGGTGAATTCTCAAATACTTCAAAATCGTAAGCTTAACTTTCTAGCACAAGTGTTATATGCATTAAATAACTTTATAGCTCCTAACAATAAAAACAACCATTCGTACATTTTTGTTCATATAAGTTACTTTTAAATGAAATGTTATGAAACCATTGTGGCAAATGACCATTCATAACATTATTCTCTTTCACATTTCGTCGTATTGCCCATCTAAATGTTGTATTCATCCTAACTATCTAAATTGAGTTTTTAATCATATGAAAATTACATAGCTATTGAACATCAAAAACTAGAAGTCACATAATTTTCTTGTTTTTAATAATATATATAAATGGACTTCAATTTGAAATAATTTTGTATTATCGATACTTATATTTGTCATACCCTAATTTTAAATCCTAATATGCCACCATCATTTGCATGACATCTAGCATCTTTGCATTACTAACCTATTGAAAATACAAAAAGATTTTCTAATTTGTTTGTCTTAATCTAGGGTTTTGCACTAAGAGCTTTCAAAGATTGATCAATCAAGACTTGGCATGAGTTTCAACATTTCAAACTCCTCATCCTTACCAAGTTATCAAGTGAACTCCATCAACAAGAATCAGGTTCAAGATCATTCCATCTCAAATTCATCAAGGCCAAAGTTCATCTGATACCCTTAACTAGGGTTTTGACCCAAAATCAATTGGTTGACTTTTTAACCAAGGCATGATCCCAAAGCTTGAAGTATGATTTAGAGACTTCAAATACATCATAAGTGATCCATTCACATCATTTAATATGCCCAAGAGATCCCATTCATTAAGGATTTCAAGAATTGGATTCATCTGATACAAAGTCAACTAAGGCAGAGTCAAAGTTTGACTTTTGACATTTTTGGTCAATTATCGACTTCTCAACTCAAGGATCATGAAAATATGGTTGATGTATGCATTTGATAAATAGAAAACAAGAAATTGGAGGTTACTTGCAAAAAGGGCAAGATTTCGTTTTGTAAAATTTTCTAAGTTATGAAAAAATACATGTTCAAGGGGCAAACTTTCCAAGTTCATAACTTCCAATCCAAGCGACCATTTTGTTTGCTATAAATATCAAATGAAATCTATCTTTCCATACTACAACTTTGTCCTTGATGATTGATTCCCCAAAAATGCAAGGATTTCAAGTTATAAAGCCATGAAGTTGGTACCATAAAATTGAAACACTTAGAAAAATTTTCAACCAAATATGCCTTCAAAAAGTGAGTTACTTGATCATCATTTTTAAAACCATGATCCACATTATTTCAAGGAAAACGCCCAACATGAAAGTTGTAGACGGTGGTCTTAGATTTCCAAAAAGTCAAAGAGCATGAAATTATCATATTTTAGCTAGGAGTTTAGAAGAGATGAAGTTGGCTCTCCAAATTTTAATTTTGGGTCATTTTCATGGAAAGTTCATCATGCAACCTTGAGCCAAAGCTACATAATCTTACTTTGCAGGCTATCTTGCTTCTAAATCTCAATCTAATAAGAAGATATCACAAGATTTGAGCCATTATCCAAGAAGCTAAATCATTACACAATGAATTATTCCATTTTTGCATAAAGATCATACTTCCATTCATGTAAAGTAGCTTTAATCCAACAAGAAGTACCATTGAGCTCCCAAATGGATTTTATTCTGATGCATACCAACTCTAAACCTCAAGTAAACTCCTATGCTCCATAAAGAGCTCAAAAAAGCACTTCATGTACTTCATGCTTTTGCCATGCTTCCCACTTGGTGATTTATGCAAGAACCAACCAAGCAAGCAAACCAGTATAAGCCACGACTATTTTATGATATCTAAAGCTTCCTTAACTCTAAAGGATCACTACAAATATAGGACAAAGCCTCATCTATCCACACACCAAGCTTACCAAGCAAAACTTCATTTTTGTAAGCTTTTGACCTTAACATCCATTTCTCCCTGTAGCGGGGTATTCGTTACCGTTAGAGATATTGACTAAATCCAAGGTAAATCATACAAGTCGAGTCGCCACCGCACTTCTATTTATCCAAAGGAATGGTTAGAAAGCAAACAAAAACCTAAAAGTTTTAACAAAAACTAGTAAAAGAGAAACAAAGATCTGGGTAAGGGGGTTGGTTATGCAATGGGAAGGTGTTAGGCACCCAAAACATCCTAGGTACTCCTAGGGAGCCCTTTTCATATTTTGTTGCAAGGTTGTTGTTTTGTGAAAGTTTATTTGTGCAAACATGATTGAAGAGATGAGAAGAGAATATACAAGTTTATTTACATTTTGTGTTTGGATGGATAAACCCATTGCCTACGTACCATCTTATAAAAAGATTAGGATCAAAACCTCGTAGTTCGGGGTAAAAATCTCAACAAAAAAGTTAGTGAGTTGATTGGTCCAAAAGCCTTAAGGTCTTTTTGTTATCAAGGGGAGAAAACTCAACCAAACCACAAATCCACCATGTGAGGATAGCTTCAACATGCTAGTGAGGGGTTAACCCTATAATAAGCATGGAAGACTCATTGTCCATCACTAAGGATATAGGTGAGTATTACATCTACCACCAAGATAACTCAAACCTAATAGCTAAAGGTTATGAAAGATTTGATTAAGAAAGTGGCCATTGGAACCACAAAAAGACATTTGAATGGGTTATATTTACCAATTAGAAGTATATACAAAAATGGTCAAAGTTGACTTAAGGATTCAATTCAAAATAAGTGTTATGAAAAGAAGGTATGAAAATCAAAAGCATAAGGCTTAGGTTTCTAATGTTGAAAACAAAGGTTAAATGTTTGCACAAAAGGTTTTGTCTTGGGTTAGATTGGAGAGAAGAAGAAGAAAGGCTAGGTCCTAAGTAAAGCAAAAAGGAAAGGGATAAAGAACAAAACCACAATGGAGTTCCTCTCTTGAGATCATATTGATGATCCAAGTAGCTCCCATCCTTTGGAATAAGCAAACACAATAAAAGCAATCATCAAACAAGCCTCTTAAGAGATCCTCAATGTGTCTTGTATCTTTCACTTTGGATGAACATGGCAATGGTCCTTCAATTAAGCTCATAGAACCCCCTAGCACAAAAGCACACACATCAAAGAGTTTTATGAAACAAAACAAGAATGGACAAGAGTGAGTTTAGAGGCTTGGTCCTTCTCATCCATCTTCATCATTAAGGTCCTTTTACTCCAATTTTGCATAGGGAATATCCTAGAAAACTAAGTCCATTTGTCCATTTTGCATAGGGAAAGTCCTAAGATCTAAGTCCACTTCTTTGCATTTGGTCCACAACAATCAAAAGAAAAACACAAGCACAATAGTATATACACAATTATGGGCTCAAGTGGGCAAAAGGCAAATGGCATTAACATAAACATGTGCTCAAGTGAGCAAAGAGAAAAGCAAATGGATAATATGTGCAAGAATAGTAAATTGCATAAAAGTAAAGAGCAAGAAGTAAATGTTAGTTGTTAATGGTTAGTGTTAATAGTTAGTGTGCCATAAGGTGAATTTAGCGCTATGTTAAGCAATCGTAATTGGACTTATGTAGAAGTCACAACTATCTGAGGCCGGTCAATAATAATGTAGGCAACAACACAAGTTAGAAGTCTTGATTAGTGAACCAAGTTCCAACAACTTACCATGCCAAAAAGAAAATGAGAATTGATCTTGTATTGGTTTAAGCCTTTTGCATGATTTAGAAAACAACCTATCCTTAATGCAAAGTCATTCACTTGATCAATTGATCAAGATGAATTAGATTTGAATCAAGGAAGATTAAGTCTCCCTAATCAATGCTAACTTATCAACCTTCAACTCATTGATCAAAAAGAAAGAAGAAGAAGAAGAAGGAGATGGAGAATGGATAATGAAAATGGAAAGATCAAAATGCATAAAGTGCAATAAGATGTACCAATCCATATGTATTGACCAAATTACATTGAAAGTCAAAGTCAAACAATGATAAATCAGAAATAAGATGAAGATTGGAGGTCAAACAATAAGCAAAATATTTTTTGGCATTTTCAATATTAAAATAAACTTGAATTAAAAATAATGGAAAGGTCAAACTTCAAAATCACTTCAAATCAACCTTGAAAGGTCCAAGTAATTTATCCCAAGTTCACCAATGTCAAACTAAGTTTGACAAAAAATTTCAGCATTTTTAAAAGTCATAAACTATTTTTAATCAATTAAAAATGAAAATAAATAACCTAAATGAACTAAAATCTCAAATAAATCTCAAATTAATTCAAAATTGATGAGAATATTTTTCATAGATCCATCATTATTCAAATAGGTTAGGAAAATATTTTTGTATTTTTTGAATATCAAAAACTATTTAAAATAAATTAAAAACAACCAGAAAAGAGAAAATTCACCAAAAATATCAAATGATGAAATAAAAAATATTAAAAATCAGAAACAGAAATTAGAATTTGTTTGGAGACTAATGCAATTGGTCCCATAATTTTTGGATTAAAAATCAAAGAGATGTGAATTTTTGAAATAAATGGAAATAAAAGAAATTAAATCAGAAAAATAAAAATTAGAAAAAACGAGGAGCGTTAGATCTGAGCTCATTAATTGAGCTGGCAGATCACATGCTCCAGAAGCGCGCTCCCACCATACGCCTTGGTCAACTGAACCACCCGCAGCATTAAAACAAGTCATAAGAAACAAAGGCCAGGATTAGATCTGGACAACTCAATCCAATGGCTCAGATTCAAACTGGAGAGAGACGGCCATCGGAGCCACCTTCTTCTCCGTTGAGCATGCGTTTTCCGGCCAAAATTGCAGAGATTCAAAAGGCAACCAAAGTGCACGATCCTTACACCAAAATGGAGCTAGGGTGATGTACATCACCCCTGTAACCTTGAATCACACTCAAGATTCCTATAGGTTGAGAAATCTGAGGTGGAAGATTCAGGTATGAAAAATGCAGATCAAAGAAAAACGAAATTGAAGCTACCACTAGCTTGCCTCTCAAGTGAGGACTTCAGAAAACACTTTGGTCAGGCAAATAGATCAAAGAAATGAGAGATTCGAAGCAAATACCAGTTGAAGAGCAAGCTTGATTTCTGGAAACTTGAGCTCGATTCCTTGCTTTCTTGGCCAAAATAGAAGATCAATGAGCTAAATGATGAAGGTTTAGAAGCTTTAGATCCAAGGATTCAACCAGATGTAGTTGAATTTTTTATCTGAAAAATTTGGAGAAAAATGAACTAGCTTCTTTGGTAATGGTTATGGATTCAATTGTGCAGCATTTCTGGCGCCATTAGGTTGAGAATTAAATGAAGCTAAGCACTTCTATTTATAGCAAAACAAGCTGCAAGCAAGGTGAATTCTCGTGTGCATGGAACTTGGACCCTTCATGCATGGGCCTGTACAGGCGCGTGCAAAGCCCAAAAGCTGATGCAAATGAATGCTGAACACAAACCAAGTTGAATTGGACGTGTAATTTGAATGGCATTTGCTTGTGTATCAAGATTTCATGTGCATTCCATAATTGATCCTAAACATTCACCTCTTCGAAAATCCCAATTAGAAAATCCAAACATAAGCATGTGGGTAATGGTTAGAAAGGTCTTGATGTAAGGAACAATTGTTATGTTGGGAAAAAATCCATTTGGGATGTGGAAATTGGTGAAATTTGAGTTTAAAGTGCAAGGTGCAAAACATGTCAATGCAAGGTTTCTAAATTTGGCCAATGTTCAAGCCCTTCTGTTTTGATGATGCAAGCCTCAAATGAAAAAACCTCCAACATCAAAGTTGTAGATAGTTTCAAGGTAATCAAAATGGACTTAAATTTTGCATCATTTGGATATTTGATGAAAGAGTTATTGGCACTTGAAGTTGGACTTTTTTGCCTTTTAATGCATTTGGCCCAAAATGACCTATAATGTATTGCATTATCACATGTATTTCCTTTGAGATTTTGAAATTTTGTTCAACATAACATTTGAAGTAGACATCTTAATATTTCCAATTCATTTGATCCCACCTCAAAATCATAAAAAATTAATGAGTTATGTCCTTGGGAAGTTGACCCAAAATTAGGGTTTCAGTCAAAATGACCTATAATGTATTGGAATGGGAGATGGCTTTCCAAGCTTCAAATCAATTTTTGATGAACATGAACGTTGTTCATATTGTCCTTAAGAACATTTTTTATTTTAGAATAATCTCCATTTGACCAACACATAAAAAGTTAGGTCTCAGTGCATTTCAAAATAGTCAGATGAATTGACTGATCAACTTCTCAAGTCCACAACCCACATCTTGATGAATTGATGATTGAGGATACTCAAATAAGTTCAAATATGCATGAAATGATGAATTAAATAACTTCCCTTGATTGTACTTGACCATGGGCTGAGGTTGCTTCAAGAGCAAGGCATTGTGGTGCACAGATGAATTAGGGTTTCCTTGGGGCACAAACCTCAAACTCTTTGATTTGCTTTGATTAAAATGATGAATTGAGATGCTAGGGAGGCATATTTGATGGATGAGAGCTTTGGGAACCATTACCATGCTTGCTATCATCTTCTCTTGACCATATCATTGCACAAAGGATCTCCTTGAAGCTCTTGACCTTGTAATTGCTTAAGCTACAAACAAAAGATGTTAGTGACATATTTTTGTGATTTTGGTTAGTAAACAAAATAAGAAAAGCAATGATATACAATTCAAGCATGCTTGGTGATCTCAGACCACTCTCAAGAAGTCCCACCCAAAGGTAAAGGGAACCAAGATGCTTATGATCCTTGAGGCCATGCAAGTGCAATGTTATGATGCCACGAGGGATCTTAGGGACAAAATTAGGGTCTTACAGATGCCCCTATTTAAGGTCATTCTAGCCGGAGAAGTGAAGGTTAAAATCTTCGTCTCGACGGGGTAGAATGGACTTAAATAATAACAAAGAGACGAATTTTGGTCCCTAAGTGTAGCACCTCAAATTTTCCCCCCTCATTCATGCATTCATTTTTAGGTCATTTAACATTTCATATTGCATTTCATCATGTCAATCAGAATTAGATCCAAGAAGCTTGAATATCATCCAAGACACTTTGTGGGTTCTATCTGGGTGATCAGTCAACACAAGGGAATGACTTGAGTTACTTCCAACATGTTCAAATGGGGTCTATTCATCATTCAAAACGCTAATCTTGAAGGAGCAAAAGTCTGTTCCTGAGCTGTTAGGCTCGCTATGCGAGCAGCGTGGTTCGCCTAGCGAGTCTGAACTGTCATGCTCGCTAGGCGAGCAAATTCTTCGCTAGGCGAAGCGCACGCGTTTTAAAAATAAAATAAAAATATAACAGAAAAATCTTGGACTTGGACCTCTCTCATTTGAGCCCACCAAGCCACGAAAATCAGGTTATAAATTCTAAAAATTCAGTGGAAAAACCCTAGAAGAGCTAACAGAATTCAGAGCAGCCTCCATAGACACTGAAGAAAAACTCCTTTGCACAGGATCACCTCTACCAATTCCATCTCATATAAACCCTAAGATTGCTTTGCAAACCCAACTGGGCAATTCAATTTCATTCGATCTCTCCAATCAGGTTTGCCCTATTTCTATTACTTTATGCTTTCAATTTGAAATTTCTGAATGTATGAGGCATCATGGGTGAATTTGGAAGAGTGGGTATCGTTAGGTTTCACATGTGGGTTTAGATATGCATCAATGTGTAGAACAATGCCTTGAATGTTTGATCACTTAATTTCTGAAATGGGTACCACGGGGTTTGGGGTTACTAAAATTGGACTATTATCGAGGAAGAACCCAGAATCCGCAAGCATTCGCTAGGCGAATCTGCAGCGAAGCTTCGCTAAGCAAAGCAGTAGCGATCGTGACAGTAGTTATTTTTCTGTTTACTCTCTAATCCGTCTTGTGTTTGTTGGTTTTTCTGTTTCTATTGCATCCGTGCACTGTTTACCTGACGTTGTTGTGGTTATGGTCCTTCTGTTTGGTGCAACTCTTGATTGCACCCCATCTTGTTATTCTAACTTGTTTGTTGAGTTTTTTGTGAGGGCTCACATGAATCTTGAAGAGATAGCTTGCTTGGTATTCCACTTTATTTATGGGATACCATTTGGAGATTTATTCCGATTAATTTGCTGACTTGCTTTCTTTGATGGTGCTAGCTTGAGAGATCACCGGGTTTCTTGCTTCTTTAGTTGTTATTACTTCGGATTTTTATCCATGTGGTAGATCTCTTGATCCCTTTATCTTTCCCGCATTTTACCGCTTTCTTAGCTGGAAGACCTCGATAGGAGGCGATGTTTTTTGTGTGTTTACTTTTGTGCCCAAAGACCTCCAAGAAGAGGCACCAGTGCTAAAGACCTCCACGAAGAGGCAATTGACGGATAAAAGGGATTAGTAGTCAATCCCCCGTTATTCAGTGTGTCGTTCTTTATGCTCGCACTACGTGTCGATGCTTCAGAACAAAAGCCCAAGATCTTTTGTCCGGTCAGTCAGTGGAGAGGGTTCCACCTTTCTGAATCCCCACTTTTTGTCATGAGCTCACCCTGTCCAGGGTTAAGAGTTATGAGGTCTTATCCTCATTACCCTTTTGATCTACTCACCCTGACATTCAGTGTCAGTGGTTAAGAGCCTGTTTGATTACCCTTCCATGGCTTATTTGTCGAGGTTGATATGACCCCTCTTGACTAAAGCCCTACCCATGTATGTTTGAGCCCCCTTGTTGGCGTGTTTACTTTATGCATGTTTGTTTTGTATGGTGTGATCGTCTCCCCATAGGATTGCTAGGCTTCGTATAGTCTCTCGTTTGTATGTCAATTAAGGTAGCACGGTTCCTTCGTCTAGGACTTCCTTTTTTGCATGAGCATTCCTAAAACACAAACAAACTCATTGATTTTTCTTCTCCTAAGAACACGTTAACTCCTTCTACTACAGGCGAGTAAGTCTCCAAAGGTCGAGCATCCGGTAGATTGCGTAGTAACGTCGTTCACCTAAAAAAACACACAAAACAAACAAATAGGTCAGCCGAGCTACGAAGACTCTGATTCTCATATTCAGATGAGATACGTATGCAGTGGATGCGACATCCGTGCGAGTCATTTTCTTTTGACCCCTCTTTTAGTAAATAGTACATTAGATAAACCCACACCCTTTAGACAAGAACAACAAGAGTGGATCCCGTAGAGTACTACGGATGCGTAGGGGTGCTAATACCTTCCCTTCGCATAATCGACTCCCGAACCCAAGACTTGGTTGCGAGACCTTGTCTTTTCCTTTCCTTTTTCCAGGTTTACTTCGAGCGTTTCCTTTCCCTCCTTTGGGATAAATAACGCATGGTGGCGACTCTTCTGTCATTTTCTTTCTTTTTTTTGCCGGTTGTTTCGTTTCGCATTTAGGTTGCGACAGCTGGCGACTCTGCTGGGGACCCGGTCTCCCTAAACGAGTCCCTCCTAGCTTTTGTAGGTTTCTTGTTGGTTGGGTGTTTATTTCTTTTGTACAGTTATTTATTTACCTGTTTTACCTTATTGCATTCATGTACATATGTCTGCTGTATCTGTGGGTTCTGTTGGGTTGTTTGTTTGTTGGGGTGGGATGTTCTATGAGATAAGCCCACTACCCAGGTTTGAGTGTACACACAGGTTTTAGAGTGGATGGTCATGAGGCTTGTGTGGCATGTTTCTACGTTAAGTCGTTCATGAGACCCACATTCCAGACGAGGTTTCTGTTGGATATATTTTGTCCTATGGGTGTTCCATAACGACAGATATTCCTTTAGAAATCATCGACTCTGGTGACCATTTCCCGAGAACTCAGTCGAGGCCTCTCCTCTGAGACGCGTTTATGTTAGCTCTAGTGGGCGCATTCTCGCTACTCAATCCGAGGACCCCGAGACTGGGAACTTGCTTTAGGATATCCTGTTGAGGGGAGTCAGTGGAGGTCTTTTATCCTGTAATAATGCCAAACCTTCAGTGGTAAACGTATTATTCTCGACTGAAGGGCCGAAGTTGACGGACTTCTGTTCTTAGAACCTACTAGTGAGGGGCGGGCTAAATTCAGGAAACCTTAACCTCCAACCAACCCGGTTTTCTGGAGCAGAGTTTTGATCTTGTATTATATTCCTCAGTGGGTTTCTCTTCAAATAGTGCAACCCAACAGTTGTTCAAGCAGATACAGCAATCTTGATTTCCATGTCACTGCATTGCATCACATCATGTTGCTTTATATCATTTAATACATGTTTATCTATTTCTAGGGGGTTTACATCTTCTTCTTGATTCCGATCGGGGTTCTCTGGTTTCTCCAAGATGGACATTGGCAGAAAGAGACACGTCGCCTATAAGTTTCTTGTGGTTTGCTTGGAGCCTATTCAACAGCTGATGAAGTTAATGGATCACGGTTCTCTAGAAGGATTCCGGAAGGATTATGGTTTGATTCTAAGTTTCGTTACGGTTCTCTCCAAAGATCAACATGATGCTCTCTTTACATTGTTGCAGTTCTATGACCCTCCATTGAGGTGTTTCACGTTCCCAGATTATATTTTGGTCCCTACTTTGGAGGAGGTTGCTAGTTTTCTCAGAGTTCCTATCAAGCCGCAGTTGCTATTCTACAGTTCCGAGTTTCTGCCCGATCTCAACATGGTTGCTTCAGCCACATATTTGGGGAAATCAGTCTTGAAGGCTAATATGTGTCAGAAGGGAGAAGTTAATGGTTTTCATTTGAGTTTCTTATTGGGAGAAGCAAAGAAGAAGCTTGAAGATGGTGACCAGAGGGGTTTCAATGCTGTGTTGGCTCTTTGTGTGTATGGGATTTTCCTGCTCCCTAATGTGGCGAAATTTGTGGACGTAGACGCCATACGCCTCTTCGTGTTGGGAAATCTGGTGCCGACCTTGTTGGGAGATTTCTTTCATTCAGTGCATCACATGAATGAGAATAGAAGGGGAGGATTGGTGAATTGTTGTGCGCCTTTGTTTTATAAGTGGTTCAGTTCCCACCTATCCAAGTCAAGAGTATTCGTTGATGTCAATAACCCGTTGAGTTGGTCAAAGAGACTGATGGGGATAAGAGCTAAAGATATTTCTTGGTGGTCAGACCGGAGCTTGCTTTGGGCAGATATTATTCATAGTTATGGGAATTTCCCAAATGTACCATTGGTAGGAAGAAGAGGAAGTATTAACTACAATCCTTCTCTGGCAGTCAGACAGTTTGGATATGCTTTAAGAACTCCGCCTTTGGAAGAAGATATGGAAGAATCTCTATCTTTCCATTCTTCATCTGATTTGACTGTATCCCGTAAGGCAACTGAGGCTTGGCTCAAGGTGATCAAGAGAGGAAGAACTGTGCTTGGAAAAGGAGATTGTAGAACTTACCCTCAGTATGAAGAGTGGCTTCAAGGAAGAGTCGAAGAGTTTGGTCTGCCATTTCCTATTGAAGAACCTTTGTATCCACCTACTCCTGAGCAGTCAACAATGGTGAGTCGAGAGGAGTATGACAAATTGAAGAATGCCATGGAGGAGCTTCAAACTGAAAACTCGGAGTTAAGTGTGAAGCTGCAAGACTGTATGCATCAATTCCATGAGGCGGAATATCAGAAGGGGGAAGCCGTCAGATTGCAAGGGGAAGAAGAGAGGAAATTAGTTGTGGAGGTGGACTTCTTCAGGAAGACAGACAAAGCCCTGGGATCATCCAGTTCTGAGTTGAGGCGAGTCAAACAGCAGTTAACAGATGCTCATGGTAAGTTAGCTGGTTGGCAAGAGCAATGGGATACATTTTCAGCTTCTAGGAAGGTAAAGGAGGAGGAGATGGTGGCTGAATTGACTAGTCAGATGGAGAAGTTGAAGATTTTGCTGAAGGAGAAGAACAATGAGCTTCTGTGCGCCCGTTCAACCAATGGTTATATCATAGATCAACTCAACAAAGCTCAAGGACAAATTGAGGAACTCAAAGTGCTGGCAGGTTTGAAGAAATCCAGACTTGAAGAGGTATTCGGAGAAGATAATGGGAATTACTACAGAGAGCACATCAACGAGTTGGATGGAGTTATTCACAAGAGGAATCTGCTTATCCGGCGTTTGACAGAATCTCCAGATCATCCTGACACTGGCACTACTGGATGAAGTGAGGAGCAGTCCTTATGGGTTGTATACAGGAGGCTGATTCCTGATTTTTGTTCCTCTCTTTACTTATTGTATTGTAGTGATGATCCACAGGCTTGTTGTGGAGATCTTTTTTTGATGTACTGTTGGCTAAGGCCTTTCCCTTCTTGAGCTCATTTATATGATGGTTTTCCTTATTGCATCTTGATCTCAGAAGTTTATCCACAACTCGGTCTTCTTGCGCTTTCTGTCTGATGTGAGACTGGAATCAAGGGGGTAGAATACCCGTTGGAATTGATAAACATGTCATTGCATTTACATATTCATTTGCATATCTTGTATAACAGGTACCGTTGCGGTGTTCTCATATTATTTGGTGTTCTACTAGCAGGACAGCTAATTCAGGAATTCACCGGTACGGTACCCGCAGAAACCACCAGAGAGCAATGGAAAGCCTACAAGCAGAGCTCACCGAGATGAGGATCCGCATGACCCAATTCATGGATGTGGTTCAAGGGGTGGCTCAGGGACAGCAAGAGCTCAGGAAGATGATGCAGAGGAATCCCGCCACTTCTCAACCAGAGACGTTGACTGATCCTCCAGCTGGAGAGGTTAATGGACCTAATGGACCGGGGCCTACCCTGATCCCGCAGGTCAACTCCGGTCAACAGCCCGTCCATGATGATCAGGACGATCAGTTCACCCAGATGCAGGAAGACTTTGGCATGGGCCATGGCATGGACCCCATGTTTAGAAGATTAGAGGAGAGGCTGAAGGAAGTGGAAGGACAGAATCCTCTGGGAGTAGACGTTGTTGACTTGGGATTGGTCCTAGGCGTGAGGGTGCCACCGAAATTCAAGGTCCCGATATTTGACAAATACAGTGGCAACTCTTGCCCAAAGACCCATGTACAAGCCTATTTCCGTAAAATGGTTGCATACTCTGACGATGAAAAGTTGCTTATGTACTTTTTCCAGAATAGCCTAGCTGGGGCATCCCTGGAATGGTATATGAGGCTGGACAGAGCCCACATCCGCTGCTGGAGGGATTTGGCTAAGGCTTTCGTGAAGTAGTATCAGTATAATGCAGACATGGCTCCGGACAGAACTCAACTTCAGAATCTGTCTCTTAAAAGCAATGAGTGCTTCAGGGAATACGCTCAACGCTGGAGGGAGACAGCTTCCCGTGTTCAACCTCCTATGTTGGAGAAGGAAATGGCTAACATGTTCATGAACACTCTGCCCGGACCTTACTTGGAGCGCCTGGTGGGTTGCAATGCCTCCAACTTTGCTGATGTAGTCTCTACCGGCGAGAGGGTGGAGAACTATTTGAAGACATGCAAGATCCAGAGTGGAGGTGGATCTTCATCAGGAGTGAAGAAGTCGTTCATTCAGGGACAGAAGAGAAGAGAAGGGGATGCAAATGCCATATCTTCTTATCAGAACAGGGGTAACCGGAGGAATAACTTTCAGAACTATCATCAACAACCGTATGTTGCGGCTGTGACCATTCCGGCTGCAGCACCACTACAACAACAACAACCACAACGTCAGCAAACTCAGTACCAACAACAACAACCGGGTAACAGACCCGCCTATCAACAGAGGCAAAGGATGATGGACCGGCGTTTCGACACTCTTCCAATGTCGTATGCTCAGTTGCTTTCTAGTCTTCAACAACTACAACTTGTGCAGTTACGCACTCTGGCTCCTCCTGTTGGTAGGCTTCCGGTGGGTTACGACGCCAACGCTAGGTGTAGCTTCCACTCTGGGGCACCTGGCCACAATATTGAGAACTGCAAAGCTTTTAAGCATGTAGTTCAGGACCTCATAGATTCAAAGGCCATCAACCTTGCACCGGCTCCTAATGTCGTCAACAATCCCATGCCATAGCATGGTAGTGCGAATGTTAATATGATGGAAGGGGAAGCCAGATCCGTCAAAGATGTGTTGAAGCTGAAGACTCCGTTGTTGGATATCAAGGGCTACTTGTTGAAGGTCGATGTTTTCCCTGGTTGTGGGAAGGGTTGTGTGGATTGTGCTACTCAGAGTGGAGGTTGTTTGAAGCTGCAGCAGGGTATCCAGGCCTTGCTCGATGAAGGTACCCTCCAGGTTGAAGACTTGTCTGTCCAAGAGTCTGTGGAAGGGATTGAGGAAGAGGTGTTTGAAGATGCTACTGATGAATTCGCAGATGTTGTTCCTACTGATTCTGTAATCCATGATGATGTATTTAATTTTTCCAATGTTGTTGCTGATATCCTAAACAATGTGGTTGATTCTGATGTAATTGAACTTGATTCTGATGTTTCGGATGTTTATGTTTCAATGAATGAGATTTCAAAGTATGACTATGATTTTGCTACTATCACCATTTTCTACCCAACTAATCAGATCAATGTACCAGAAGCGCAACAGGTGCCACCAGCGCAACCGTCCACTATGACTATCACAACCCCTGGTCCTTTACCTTTCACCAGCGAAAGGGCCATTCCTTGGGATTATGGGGGGAGTGTGTACATGCACAATCATGGGGTAGAACGGCAACTGAAGGTAAAAGAGGGTCAGAAGTCTGAACTTGAAGTTGAAGGTCCCGCAGTGGACAATGTTGGTGGAATTGGGCGATTCACCAGGAGTGGTAGACTGTTCTCACCACCCGTTACCCAAACTGATAGTGCTGATGCTGCGGCGAAAGCCAAAGGCAAGCAAGTCGTGAATGAGGGTGCCTCTACACCCCAGGCTGGTTCTGAGCCCACTTTTGCGAAGGATGTGGACGAGCTTTTGAGAATTATAAAGAAAAGTGACTACAAGGTAGTCGATCAGTTGATTCAGACTCCGTCCAAGATATCCATTCTCTCACTCCTATTGTGTTCGGAGGCGCACAGGGAGGCACTGCTGAAAGTCCTAAATGCTGCATATGTGCCTCAGGAGATCTCAATGAACCAACTGGAAGGAATCGTTGCAAATGTTCATGCAAGCAACGGGTTAGGTTTTACTGATTCTGACTTAACACCAGCTGGACGCAACCATAACAAGGATTTGCACATCTCGATGGAATGCAAAGACACCGTGTTATCTCATGTTCTGGTGGATACAGGTTTCTCTCTCAATGTGCTACCCAAGAGAGCCCTGTCAAGGTTCGAAGTAGAGGGTTTGGTCCTGTAAGACCCCAATTTTGGGCCCTAAGATCCCTCATGGCCCATATCATTCATATCATAACCTCAAGGATCATTGCATGCCTTTGTCCCCTCCTAGTGGGTAGATTGCCTTGTAGGTTTGTTTCTTGATCACCAAGCATACTCTGCATTTGTATATCTTTGCTTTCATATGTTTATCATCCAAAAAGTACAAAAATATTGTCAGTCTAACCTTGTTGCTTGCAGTTGAAGCAATCATCAGCAATTAGGTCAAGGTCAGTCATTGATCAGTCAAAGCAATGGATGATGGCCATTCTTGTGGAATTTGGGCATCATGATCACTAATCAAAGGTTCACACATCTTGAGACATCATTTGAAGACAAGTTCTCAAGGAATTAGGGTTTGGAATTCATCAGAAATGCTCCAGTCATCCAAAACCCTAGAAAAGTCAAACTTGGTCAACTGTTGATTTAATCAGAGATTTGATGGATAGAATTGATTTGAAGGAGTTCATTCATGCTTGTATAAGCCTCATCTATCATGTTCAACCTCATCATGGAAGAAAATCAAGTCAAATCAGAAAATTTCCAGAAATAGAAAGTGGACCTGTAATTTCAACTGCCAAAAATGGAAACTTCTTGATCTTAAACTTACATCATGATACAAGCTCCAAATGAATTTTTTCCCAACATGAAAGTTGAAGATCTTGTTCTCCCATTTTCAAAAAGTCCAAGAACATCAAAATCCCATGTGTGGTTGTCAAGATATGATCAAATCATTTTCACCAATTTTTGAACTTCAACAAGCCATATCTCTCAAACCATAAGGCCAAATTTGGTGGGGTTTTTTCCTACACACCACATTTTTCATCCTCTTTCCAAAAATATAAATTTTATGACCTAAAACCTTGCCAATCAAAATGGCATTTTTGGACCTTTTTCATTTAAAATCAAAGTTTGACCAAACTTTGACTTTTTGAGTTTTTGACTTTTTCTTGATTTGGTCAATTGGGAAATGCTTTAAACCATATTTGAAACTTGCTCAAAGTCCTAAACCATCATCATACCACTTTTTTACCATCATTTTAACTTAAAATTCAAAGTTGGCAAAAGGTGCAAAATGGAAGTACAAAAGCAAAATACATACAGCATGCTGCAGTAGACCACAAAACAGCCCAAGCAAATGTCATGTACAACCATTTCACAAGCCCACTCGAGCAAACTTCACACCACCACTTCCATTTTTACACAATTAGCAAAAGGCAAAATGATTCATTAGTAAGCTAACCAAGTTTAACATGTGATTAAGCCATGCTAACAGACCATATATAAAGTGATTTTCTGCCAGATTAAACCCTAGAGACAAGCAGCCACCGACCAAAAACATTCATTCTCCTTTCATCTTGCATTTTTGCACAAAAGGGAATTCTGAGCAAAACATCAAAAACCCTTGAACCACCTTCATTATTTCTTCATCTGGACTCCATTTGAAAGTGATTTGCTGCATCAAACATCCTCTGCACAGCTTTCATCATGGTCTGTTTTCAAAGAAATCCTTCAATGGCAGCTCGAGTTATGGTTGTTTCCAAGCACTACTGAGCCAAGGTTCTTCAAGCTTCCATCATTATCAACCATTGTGCTCACCTGTTTTTGCTTACAACCACTCAAAGACCACTGCATCCCCATTTCTTCAAGAATAAGTAAGTTTTTCGACCTCCTTCTTTTACCATGCCATGATATGCTTTAGATAGTTCACATGATGCTGATTCTAATGAGTGTTCATTTGCTTGAAATGGTTGGTTATGCCGAGAGAAATATGAGTTTTCATTTTTATGCTTGAATGTATTTTTCTTTCGATTTGCTGTGATGCTGCGTTTTTTCCTGAAAACCATGAATGGATTGTGTATGTGTGATGCATGAGGATTACACTACTGTACTCATATTTTAATTCTGGGCATGATGAATTTTCGAGCTTATGGTGATGATGAGTTTATGCTTGCTGTTCAAACCTATGCTGCCCAGAATTTCCAGGATTACTGTTTGCTTGGTTGTTGGTTAAAGTTTGCTTGATGTTCCATTGGCCATGTTGTTCATTATGTCTGTCTGAAATTGCCTGTGTGAATGTTGAGCATTGATGTTGAATGAAACCCTGCTGCTGTTATGGTGAATTTGCCAGAATTTTGCATGTGTGTGTTGGTTATTTTTGCTACATGATATCACCCAAAGCCATGGCCATTATGTTGATGCACTTCATTCGAAGTTGTTTTTCTCGTTAATGCTGATGTTTGACTCATGAGTTAGAAGTCCATGCTGTTTATGTGCTGTTGTGTGGATTGGTCGAACCATGATGTTTGATGCTGTTGATACCATGAGCTTGATGCATAAACAAGATGCTGCATATACCCTGACCATGAACCTTAGAACCTGCCCAGGATTTTGCTTTGATGTGTAGGGTTTGTGCTGTTTAGGTGCATGAGTATGGTTCCATCATTGCTATATTGTGTTTTTCTTGCTGCTGGAATTTTGCTGTTGAGTGAACAACATAAGCTTGACCTGCTGCTGCTGCCACCAAACGCATAAACCTCAATCTTTTTCCAGATTCTTGTTGGTTGCTGTTGTTTGTTTTTGATTACATAAACCTACTGTGCTATGTCTATGCTGTTTATGTGCTGTTGTTGGTTTGCTTGCTATGAGCACATGATACCAATGCTATGTGCTGTTGTTTTTTGATGAACATCGTTGAATGATGGAGCATGCCCCGCTGTTACATGAACCATGAACCATGACTAGAAACTCCCATGATTATGTTGTTTTGCTGTTAGCTAGGTTTGCTAAATGATAAATGATCATTACCATGCTGCTTGCTTGCTATTGTTCTTGATGATTACTTTGATGATGAGCTTTGATGCTAATGCTGCTGTTATTTGAACCAAACATCATAATCAGAAAATCCATGTGAATCATATTTGAATGTTGTTTGTGTGTTTTGGTCGAGTCACTTTGTTTTGATGATTGGTGACCACATGAAATGCCCTGCTGTTTTGCTGTTTTTGAGCTGCCAAGGAAGTTTCATGAATATGCTTGTTTGTTGTTGGTTGATACTGCATGATGTTGATGCTGCATGACCATTTTGGTTTCTTGATGTTGTTCATGTGTTGGATGAATGAGGAACATTAATGTTCAATGCTATGCTGCTATGTGCTGTTGTTTTGATTACATGATGATGAATTTATGCTGCTATGCTGTTGAACTTTGCTATTTTCCAGCTAAAACAGAAATTCCACTTGCTTTGTGTTGATTTTGATTGGTTATGTTTGCATGTTGATTGCATGATGATTGTTGATGCTGATGAATGCTGTTGATTGCTTGATGGGTGAACATTGCTGAATGCTATGTCGTTTTATGTTGGTCGAGTCTGTGCTGATGTTTGGATGAAATGCCTTAACCTTGCTGTTAGAAACCTTAGGGTTTTGAAAAACCAGATTTTGAGCTCATTGGCGCATTACACTGTTCCATTGGCTGAGAGCCAATAGGAACATTTCGTTCCCTTCCCTCAAAACGCTGCAGTTTTGATTAGTGACTGCAGAATTACTAGAATGCCATCCGTTGACTTGTGTTTGACCATTAATCATGCTATGTGTTTCATACTTTGTTCAATTATTCATCAAAATTCAACAATTCATTTTTTTGCTCATTTTAATTCCAAAAATTGTGAGATTTTTTGCATTAAACTCATGAATGTGTCTAGAATTTTATGGTGAATTTTAATTAATTTTCCATGTTCTGGATTTTAAATGATAAATGATTTTTCAACATGTATGCCAAAATGATACATTGTGCCATTCCTTTTGTGAAATTGTCATGTTATATCCAATGAGCTTGAAATTTTTTGTGGTGAAACTAGACACATTGATCTTCATTTCCATATAAGGTTTGTGCATTTATCATTTGTGGATTGAGAGTTGTGATTTTTTGAAGTTATGTGTTACATTTGGTGTTATACCATGATCATGCATTTTCCCAATTTTTGTTCACATGCTTCCTCTTATCCAATTGACCCAAAATTTTGCATGAACCATCTATCACATGTCTAGTTTATGTGTGAATTTTCTTGGAATTAATCTTGCTGTTTTCCATTTGATTGAGAATTTTATTCCATATGTGGTCATTTGTTGACTTTTTGTGCTATGCCTTGCCAAATCTTTTGTGAAATTCTCAAATCTTATTGTATGACCATGAAATTTCATATGTGATAACTAGACATCTCAAGCTTTGCATTGGTGTTAATCTCATTCGTTTCACTTCTGTTTTCAAATTGATATGATTTTTTGAAGTTGACCTATGCTTGTTGACTTTCACCATGCTTACTTGAATTTGGTTTGTTTTCATGATTTTATTTGACTGCCTTCCTCTCATCCAAATGCCATGAAATTTGACATGCTTACCATGTTAGATGTTAGGATTGAGTGTGATTTATTTCATGATTTTTGAAATTGTTTGAGTTGACTTTTGAATGAAGTCTTTGCTGTTGACTTTTGTATGCTTCTCTTGCCATGCTTTGCATCCTTTTGCATATGAAATGACCATGATGCATGATTTTATTATGAATCCAATTGAGAATGCTTCTTGAATGTTTAGATTTGGTTTGGGTTGACTTTTCCTTGCTGCCTTGACTTTTTTCTTTCACCTTTGACCCTAGGCTAGTCCTAGTGGTCTTGTAAGCTTACAATTGAGCTGTTTGTTTCAGGTTGAGCCCCAATGCCTCAAGGATCATTCAATTTTGATTGAGTTGATTTGTTTATCATGTGCTAACACTTGTTTTGTAGGTTGACTCACATACTTGAGTCTTTGTGCCTTGCACAATTGGTCCCTCTGTGGCTGACTATTGGGTTATTTCCTTTTGATTTTGACTGTTGAGGTGTTTACTAATTGGTCTGACTTTTGCAGGTACTTTAGTTGCTTAAGTTCTTTGAACTTGCTTGCTTGCTTTGCTTTTAGCATTTGCTTTGAGGTATAATTACTTCTTCTTCATGTAGTCTGGAGACCCGGTCTGTTATTTGACCGGGCAAACTGTCTGAAGTCCTCCTTAAGAGGCAATGCCTGTGTTTGTTTATATTTGTCCCAAGCAGGAAAAGTCCTTCAAGTAAGGCAATTGGTGGAAGGTAGGGATAAGTAATCTATCCCCCACTATTCAGTGTGTCCTCTCTTTGCTCCCAGTACCTGGTTGAAGCAATGAGATAAATACCCAAGATCTAATCGAGTCAATAATGTGGAGAGAGTTCCTACCTTCTGAACTCCCACACTTTCTTTGATGCTCTCTCTTATATGAGATTGAAGCAATGAGGCACACCCCTCATCTCCTTTTCATCTGCTTCACCTGAGCCCCTCAATGGCCAGGTTAAGAGCGGCCTTCACCTATTACAGTGGACTTTTAAAGTCAAACCCTCTTGTGTGAGCCCCCATTGTTTGGCTATAGAGTGTGCTGTTTGTTATTCATTGATTGTTTGATTTGCTTCATGTGCACTTGTTTGCCTGTATGCTATGCATTTATCATCATCATCAATTGCCATTAATGCATGATCATCTCATTTGCTTTCTGTGATGCTATCATTGTTGTTTGCCCATTGAGGACAATTGTAAGTCCATTGCTTTGGCATTTGCTCCTGTGATATGGAAGGATAGAGTGTAAGACCTCATTGGTCACTCATATCTCCTGTTCATCTGTTTGTATGTGAGGATACAGTTATAAGTCCCTGTAGGTTGGCATCTGTTATCCTGTGATCATAATTTGATCTGTTTGATGTTGTATGTGAGGTTGCAGTTATAAGTCCCTGTAAGTTGGCATCTGCTTTCCTGTGATCATAGTTTGTTCATCTGTTTGTGTGAGAGGTTGCAATTATAAGTCCCTGTAAGTTGGCATTTGCATTCCTGTGATCATATTGTTGCTTTTGTTCTTGTATGTGAGGATCCATTGTAAGTCCCAGTGATGTGGCATTGGATTTCCTAGGACCATACTGTGGAGATAACCTAAGTCCAGATAGATTGGCAGTTGACTTCCACATTTCATCTTTGTTTTCTTCTGAGGAGATTGGTGTAAGTCCATTGAGTGGCTTCTGATATCCGTTTCTGTTTTAGGAGACTGGTGTAAATCCATCTATTGGTATCCGGTATCCGCTTTTATTTCTTTGCCTGTGGAGATTAGTGTAAGTCCATTGAGTGGCATCTGATATCCATTTCTGTTTTAGGAGATTGGTATAAGTCCATTGATTGGCATCCGGTATCCATCTTTCTTTTTGTTTGTTTGTTATTTGCCATTCCAAAGGACACACTTGAATCATCTGCTATATGATTTCAAGAAGTGAACCTTCTAAGAAGTTTTACATTCCATCTTCATCCATTCATCATTCATTATGTCCTAGACTTTTTCACACTTTACTTTTTAAACTTGACATAAGTGTTGTGCAAACGTCTTCATGTTTTTCTAACTAAAAACCTGGACTCAAGTCCTTGACCTTTTTTTTCAAACTTCATTTCATAATACTTATCTGAATTGATCTTAATCATACTTTGACTCCATTTTCATAATCATAATCAATAACTCCACTCATTCACTTGTTTTGGCTTTGTCCATTAATGTTTTCATACATGAGCTATAGGTTTGATTTATCTTAGTGGTTGATGTTAATCTCACCTTCTGTCTTTAGTGATTGAATTGTAAGCCTTCCTTGCCTATTATAGGGTTAACCCCTCCCTGGCAAGTTGAAGCTGTTCTCACATGGTGGACGTTGTTGTTTGTATAAGGTTGAGTTTTCTCCCGTGGATAACGTAAGACCTAGGGTTTGTGTTTAAAATTGAACCTAACCCACTTTTGGAAATCTTTTAGCCGAACTACGGCGTTCTGATCCTTACCTTTGATGGAAGGTACGTAGGCAACGGGTTCATCCGTTCGAACCCAATAACCAATAAAACTTGTATATTCTTTTCCCATCATCCCAATCATGTTTGCACAATATTTTTGTCATAACAAATAACAATTTAGCATAACAAGTGTGAAAAGGGCTCCCTAGGAGTACCTAGGACGTAGTGGGTGCCTAACACCTTCCCATTGCGTAATTTACCCCTTACCCAGAATCTCTGATCTTTTTATTAGTTTTCTACGTGTAAAACTTCTTAGGCTTTTGTTCGCTTTTTAGCCAATCCTTTGGATAAATAAAAGTGCGGTGGCGACTCGAAAATTTCATGTATCTCTTAGCTTATGATTTAATCGATAGATCATATAGCGACGAATACACCGCTACAGAAAAGTGGCGACTCTGCTGGGGAGAACAGATCGAATCTCTGGTTGTATTGCCTACTTTTCACCCTTGTTGTGATATATGTTATTATTTGTTATCTGACATATTTTTGTATAATTTGGGATGAATGTATTGATTGTAATGTGTGAATTGCTTGATATACATATGCTGTGTGCTTTGGTGATCTGTGAGATGAGTTCTATACCCGAACTCGAGTGCACTCTAGGATAGGAGAATGGCATAGTCTTGTCGACTGGTGTGGAGTAGTCCTTAGCCAGTTGACTTGCGAGCCCATTCACTTGGTGGAGGTCATGTTGGACTAATAATGTCACACAAGTTATTTGTGGTTAGGCATTATTCTTTCAATCATGTGCCGCAGAAGCCAAGGACCTTAGTTTACCAAACCCATCTTGGCCTATTTTTAGGACCGTAGTGCGGAGGTCGTTCAGATGTCAGTTCTGATACGATTGTTACGCGATACTACACTCATAAGAGTTTCTCTTGAGAATATTCTTGGAATACGAGTATTCGTTCCTCCGATAATATTCGAAAGATGGAACGATGATTATGGGAACCTCTGATAGAACATGTCTGGCAGGTTTAAACCCTAGTACACTCCCTTTGGATGGTTCTTAACCGAGACCCCATGCTCGTGACTCTCAACAAACCCATGATTCGTGGTTGAGTCGTTCAAACATTGTTAATATCAATGGATCCCGGATCAGGTGTAAAACCTAAAATCCATCAAAGTGGCTGGTTGATATTAAGAATGTCTGAACCGGTTCATGTACCGTTAATATCAATGGAACTTGGGTGTCGATAAGGTGAAAATCTAAATCCACCAAAATGGATGATTGATATTAGGGATACATTGAGCTTTCCCACGACCTTTGTTTGGTGTGCTTTGCTTGATCCTTGAGTGTGTTTGTTGCATTCATGCATTCATGCATTCATCTACATTCATCAGAAAAAGAAAATTTTCAAGGAACTCAAAGGAGTTTATTTGCAAAAAAATTTCAAAACATGAAAAACCGGGAAAATTTTTTCACCTGATATATCTGATGAGATATTCTCATGTATGATCAAAATGCTTAAAACTTCAAAGTTTGCAAATAAAACCCTCGGGTTCCTTTGATATAAAAACAAGCATATGCATAAACACTTCATGCATCATTTGCATAAACAGGTGTTTTGTTCCGGTCTCCCGTCCTGTGGTCTGACCCTGCGACCTTCATTCATTTTGAAGACGCACTTTGCCGGTATTATACCTGAGCCAACTCTGCCAGATTGATGGATCATCCTGAGCTAGAGAATTGTGAACTCCGAGGAGGATTTTGTCAGCCTTAGTGCTGTTGATGGATTTATTCTTGGTGATGGATTTATTCCTGTTGATGGATTTATTCCTATTAATGGATTTATTCCTGGTTAACCAATCCCGGGCTGGCATTGGCTATGGTTCTGGGGCATTCAATGAGCAAAGTCTGTTCGCAAGTGGAGGATTCATCCATGATGATCAACCCGAAGAGGCTGCTGCTATCTTGGAAGTATATGCAGAAGATCTGAACAATTTCATCATTCCTGGTGGTGTCTTGCCACAATTGGGTCGCTGTGGATGTTCCTACGGTCATTCATAAATCAGCATGATTTGTTCATTTTGTTTGAAACCCTTCTCCCATGCCAAAAGGAGAAGTGATGACATTGTTGGCAGCATTTAATACAATGATGTTTTCATTCAATTAATGCATTGTCAAACATTTGTTTTTCCATTTGTTTTCACTTTTTGCTTTTCGCATGAAATCAGTGATCACAAAAAACCTTGAAAAACAAAAACAGCTTTTTCATCTGCATAAATGATTTGCTTGTTTAAAATTCAAAAGCTTTTCATTATCCAGAATCATTATGCAGGGATTTCTAAACCCATTGAACATAATGATCCAACGCCATCTCCCAATCTTGAAGTCCTTGTATCTGAGGCAGAGGAAGATGATGTTGAAGGGGATTCCTGACGAGATTACCCGCCTTCTTGAGCACAAAAGAAGCTCATTCAGCTGTATCATGAGAATCAGCTAAACAGTCAAACTGGGGATTAAAAAAAAAAAAAAAAAAAAAAAAAAAAAAAAAAAAAAAAAAAAAAAAAAAAAAAAAAAAAAAAAAGAGAGAGAGGGTGGAAAAAGTAATGAAAAATCAAAAATCAGCAAAAATTTTTTCAAAATTTTTCCAAGGAAAAAAGAAAAAGTATACCCTCGAGTCCCTAGTTGACTGATGCTGAATGGATTCAGAGTCGTTATGACCAGTTGAATTTGATTGAAGAGAAGCGATTGACTGCCATGTGCCATGGTCAGTTGTATCAGCAAAGAATGAAGAAAGCATTCGACAAGAAGGTCAAGCCTCGCGTGTTCCGAGAAGGTGACCTTGTGCTCAAGAAAGTTTTGTCTTTCGCGCCCGATTCCAGGGGCAAGTGGACTCCAAACTACGAGGGTCCATATGTTGTTAAGAGAGCCTTTTCAGGCGGAGCTTTGATGCTTACAACAATGGATGGGGAGGATTTCACTCGTCCTGTGAATTCAGATGCAGTTAAGAGATACTTTGCCTAAAAAAAAGTATATGCAAATGAAAAGAGAATGAAAAAACAGAATTGCTCGCTAAGTTGAAAACCCGAAAGGGCGACTTAGGCAAAAATGAGCGTCTCGGTGGAGAACCCGCAAGGGTGATCCAGGCAAAAATTAGAGACTTGAAAAAAGAAAAAGAGATATATTTGCATCCCGCTAGATTGAGTACCTCACTCTGGGGCAATATAGGCAAAAGTTAGGGATTTTGGCAAGTAACTGCATCTTGACAAGACTTTCTGGTTCATCAGTCGTCATTTCGTCAGAAGATTCTCGATTCGTCGTCAACTGAAGCTTCGGATACATCGAGATTCAAATTGGTAGAGAAAGGATCATTATGTTCAATGTAGCCCTCTTCCAATATATATCACTGATTTCAAGTTTGTACAGATCTATGGAGTCTTGCCATTTGCAGACTACCATTCCATCAAATCAATTTGAGCTTTTTATCCAATTATTTGCACTCTTATTTGTTTCAATTCAACAAATGTTTTGCATGTTTTAAATTGATAAAATGTCATTGTTTTAAACAAATCAAATTTTTCAAAATTTTTTTTAAACAAAGTGGACATTCACAAGATTGAAAGGATACTTAAGAATATCTCAGTGCTCTCCCGAGGGTGGCATGATTCCCAACAGGTAAGACATTGGTTCATATTCCTGGTTTGGTGGTATCTTCTTTCTTCAGACCTTTGTTGGGGTTGTTCCTCAAACAAAGTTGTTGTTGGGGCTGTTCCCCAGTATAGTCGCAAGTGATTTGTTGTTGAAGACTTCGTTTTCTCCAGCAGCAGTTTTTCCCCCAGCATGGGTGTTTTCTTGTAGAAGTTTCGGCGGTTGATGGTTTGTCATCTTGGTGCCCCGTCACTTTCTCCAGTGGGTTGTATGCCCCAGACTTTATTTGTCCCCTCAGCACAGTCATGAGTGTAAATGATTGATTGATACTCCCCTCGGAGTCGTGAACAGAGCTGTTATTGATATCCCCACCAGGGTTGTAAGTGGAGTTGTTACCTCTTTTCCCTATGCAGTGTGCCAGTAGGATTTGTCTGTTTCCTCAGCACGTTTGTTTTCTTTTGAAGACTTGGTAGGTCAGTGGTTTGATACCCGGTACTTTACCTTTTCCCCGGCGAAGTCGTCTGTGGAATTGTTGCTATCTCTCCATCAGAGTTATTCTCTCCAGCAGAGCAGGATTTATTTTCCTGAGCAGTTTTGATTTGGGTTGATATCCCAATGTTTTTCAACCATCTTTTCCTCAGCATAGTCTGCAGATTGTTTGTTGTGGCAGTTTTGCCTGTTGAATACTCTTTCAATTCCCAGTATGGTCGGATGATGGCTCTAGCCTCCAGTGAACGGATTTATCTCCTGACTGTTTGTGATCCCCAGTAGAGTGGCTTATATTGCGGAACCTACTTGTTGTGATCAGATTTGCTGTGTATTCTCCCCAAGTGGAGTGGTTCGTTGTAGAATCTACTTGTTTGATATGTCCTCCCTCAGGGGTCTGTTCCCAGGAGAGTAGCCGACAGTTTTCCCCAGTAGAGTTGCTTATGCAGTTGAATTCTATTTGGATGATATCTTTCTCCCTCAGTGGGTTGTTCCCCAGTGGAGTTATGTGGATTTGCTTCTACAGCATTTGTGCTTGTGCAATTTAACTTGTTGTTTCTCAGTTAACACTGGGATCCCCTGCAGATACTTTGGGACTTCTCTTGTTCCCCTACAGATTCGTCTTGGTGGCTGTTTTGCCCGTTGTGACTTTCTGTACCCTGATTGGGTTGTTTCCTGATATCTATGATTCTCTGCTTCTTCAGCAGTACCTGCAGATCTTTGCTTTACAGTATATAGATCTCCGCAGATTGGCTCTCCAGTTGGTTTTTTCCCCTGGAAGTATAATACCGGACGTTTGTTCTTGTTTCCTGTTGTGTTAGAATTGTCTGTTTTGTCAGCATTCATCAAACATAAATCACGCATATGCATGCATATTCATAAAACATTCAGATATTCATGATGCATTTCTTGCCATATATCTTTTGTTTGTCGTGTCTCCTGCTATGGTGATATAGATCTCTTTACAGATCTCCCCAAGCAGATGTTGGGTGTTTATAAATCTCTCCATATAGAGTCAACCCCATAAGCAGAAAATGTTGTCTTTCCTTCTGCAGTTCCCCACCGAGATTATCCTCGTGGATGACGGTTTCTTCCGTTTCCTCCCAACACATATATTGGGATGGATTTTCCTATTTGAGTTACACCCTCATTAGGACGTGTCTTGATTCAGTCTGTCTTTTCGGATCATTCCCGAATCGACTATTTGTCAGATATCTTGTGCTTCCCAGTGGGTTGTTCCCCAGCGGAATGTTTTTGGTCTTCTACCTACTACCCGGTAGTTGTAAATCCTATTTTTCCTGCTCTTCAGCAGTTGGGGGTTTGTTATAAACCCTATTTTGGTTTCCCGTGCGGATTTGTGATTTGTTCTATCCCCACGCGGAGTTGTTGGTCTTCTACCCCGTATTCGGTAGATGTAAACCCTAATTTTGTGGTTATCTTCATTCAATATTTGATGATGATTTTCCTTTGCTTGTATAAGTTGCTCAGATCAGCACTTATATTCTCAGCAAGTATTTTGTGGACAATTGCCGTATGCTAGCAATTTTATCCCCAGTGGGTCTTTTCACCGTATGCTAGTGATTTGTTCCCCGGATCATTGGTTGTTTACCAGTGCATCCCCAGCTAGTCTGTCGATAATTGCCGGATGCTTGCAATTTATCCTCAGTAGATCGCCTTTCATTTACCCTTTTGTTGGTAATGTCTGTTGCTCCTTTTGATTGGTCATCATTATATACCTATTCTGGTATCCCGATGCCTTTCTTTTCGGATTTTTATCCTTTGTTAACCCAGTAACCGGTTGTGGATAATCTTCTATGCGAGTATATTATTCACGGTCTGCCGGTAATGAATAATATATCTCATGCACTCTTCAGTCGAAGCCTTTTGTGTTTCCCCAGTCGAGTAAGATTCGTTATTTCCCTTTGTGGAGTCGAATATTTCTTTGTTGACGGATAATTGCCGGATGCTTGCAATTTATCCTTTGAGTTGTCTTTCGTTTACCCGGATGCTTGGTATCGATTGTCTCTCTTTTTGGTTAGTCACCTATTATATACCCAGTAACCGGTATCTCTGGTGACTTTTCCTTGCGAGTGTATTATTCACGGTCTGCCGGTAATGAATAATATATCTCATGCGCTCTTTAGTTGGAATCCTTTGTTGATTTTCCCCAACTGAGCAAGATTCGTATTCTTTGTAGAATCGAATATCCATCCTTTAACCAGTTTGTGTTTAGGATGATGAGTGTTTTGGAAGTGAAATCCAATTCACGTTTTCGGTAGATCACCTATTATATACCCAGTAACCGGTATCTCTGGTGTTTCTTACCATGCGAGTTTATTATCTACGTTCTGACGGTAATAGATAATATATCTCATGCGAGTATCTTATCCACGGTCTGCCGGTAATGGATATTATATCTCATGCACTCTTTGGGTTTGTGTCCCCAATTGAGTAGGATTCGTTTTCCCGTTGTGGATTCGAATGCCCATCCTGTAAGTCGATTTGCTTTTTCAAGCCCTCCTTTCGGATGATGAGTGTTTTGGAAGTGAAAACCAATTCACGTCTTCGGATCTTATCCTATAAACAACCCAGTAACCGGTTCAGGATAATTTTCCTTTCGAGTATATTATTCACGGTCTGCCGGTAATGAATAATATGTCTCATCTGAGTATTCTATCCACGTTCTGACGGTAATGGATATTATATCTCGTGCGCTCTTGAGTCGATCTTTTGATTGTTTTCCCCTCAGAGTAAGATTCATTTTCCTTGTGGAATTGAATGTCCATCCTATAAACAAGTTTGCTTTTTCTAGCTCTCTTCAGGATGATGAGTGTTTTGGAAGTGAAATCCAATTCACGCTTTGTTCGGTCACCTATTATATACCCAGTAACCGGTATCTTTGGTGTTCCCTCCTTTCTGCTCCCTATTATGACCTCGGTCCCCCTGCGGAGTCAGATTTTCCTGAGTTTGTTACCCGTATGCCTGGTAACATCTCGTTTTCTTTGTTGCTTCCCTCAGTGGAACTTTTTGTTGCTTCTCCTCAGGAGTCAGCTTGTGTCTCTCCAATGGATTTTTTTTCCCTTTGGAATTCTTTTCCCCAGTGTGAGTTCTTCACTCCCCAGTGAGTTCTCCAGTCTGTTCTCTGTTTTCCTAATCAGAGTCGTGTCTTATTCACGTTATGTCAGTCTTATATTCCCCAGTTTAGAGTCGTGTTTTGTTCACACATTTCTTTTATTATCCCCATAGAGTCTTGTTAGAGTCTCTGTTCCTGGTGAGTGTATTACTCCGATGGATCGTCTTTTCTTCTGTGTGAATCATATTCCCCACAGAATTTGTGTCTTTTGCATACATACATCTGCATCATGAGGTCTCTTAGGGACCAAAATTTGTCTCATTACTGTTATTTAAGTCCATTCTACCGCGTCGAGATGAAGATTTCTAAACTTCACTTCTCCGGCTAGAATGACCTTAAATAGGGGCATCTGTAAGACCCCAATTTTGGGCCCTAAGATCCCTCATGGCCCATATCATTCATATCATAACCTCAAGGATCATTGCATGCCTTTGTCCCCTCCTAGTGGGTAGATTGCCTTGTAGGTTTGTTTCTTGATCACCAAGCATACTCTGCATTTGTATATCTTTGCTTTCATATGTTTATCATCCAAAAAGTACAAAAATATTGTCAGTCTAACCTTGTTGCTTGCAGTTGAAGCAATCATCAGCAATTAGGTCAAGGTCAGTCATTGATCAGTCAAAGCAATGGATGATGGCCATTCTTGTGGAATTTGGGCATCATGATCACTAATCAAAGGTTCACACATCTTGAGACATCATTTGAAGACAAGTTCTCAAGGAATTAGGGTTTGGAATTCATCAGAAATGCTCCAGTCATCCAAAACCCTAGAAAAGTCAAACTTGGTCAACTGTTGATTTAATCAGAGATTTGATGGATAGAATTGATTTGAAGGAGTTCATTCATGCTTGTATAAGCCTCATCTATCATGTTCAACCTCATCATGGAAGAAAATCAAGTCAAATCAGAAAATTTCCAGAAATAGAAAGTGGACCTGTAATTTCAACTGCCAAAAATGGAAACTTCTTGATCTTAAACTTACATCATGATACAAGCTCCAAATGAATTCTTTCCCAACATGAAAGTTGAAGATCTTGTTCTCCCATTTTCAAAAAGTCCAAGAACATCAAAATCCCATGTGTGGTTGTCAAGATATGATCAAATCATTTTCACCAATTTTTGAACTTCAACAAGCCATATCTCTCAAACCATAAGGCCAAATTTGGTGGGGTTTTTTCCTACACACCACATTTTTCATCCTCTTTCCAAAAATATAAATTTTATGACCTAAAACCTTGCCAATCAAAATGGCATTTTTGGACCTTTTTCATTTAAAATCAAAGTTTGACCAAACTTTGACTTTTTGAGTTTTTGACTTTTTCTTGATTTGGTCAATTGGGAAATGCTTTAAACCATATTTGAAACTTGCTCAAAGTCCTAAACCATCATCATACCACTTTTTTACCATCATTTTAACTTAAAATTCAAAGTTGGCAAAAGGTGCAAAATGGAAGTACAAAAGCAAAATACATACAGCATGCTGCAGTAGACCACAAAACAGCCCAAGCAAATGTCATGTACAACCATTTCACAAGCCCACTCGAGCAAACTTCACACCACCACTTCCATTTTTACACAATTAGCAAAAGGCAAAATGATTCATTAGTAAGCTAACCAAGTTTAACATGTGATTAAGCCATGCTAACAGACCATATATAAAGTGATTTTCTGCCAGATTAAACCCTAGAGACAAGCAGCCACCGACCAAAAACATTCATTCTCCTTTCATCTTGCATTTTTGCACAAAAGGGAATTCTGAGCAAAACATCAAAAACCCTTGAACCACCTTCATTATTTCTTCATCTGGACTCCATTTGAAAGTGATTTGCTGCATCAAACATCCTCTGCACAGCTTTCATCATGGTCTGTTTTCAAAGAAATCCTTCAATGGCAGCTCGAGTTATGGTTGTTTCCAAGCACTACTGAGCCAAGGTTCTTCAAGCTTCCATCATTATCAACCATTGTGCTCACCTGTTTTTGCTTACAACCACTCAAAGACCACTGCATCCCCATTTCTTCAAGAATAAGTAAGTTTTTCGACCTCCTTCTTTTACCATGCCATGATATGCTTTAGATAGTTCACATGATGCTGATTCTAATGAGTGTTCATTTGCTTGAAATGGTTGGTTATGCCGAGAGAAATATGAGTTTTCATTTTTATGCTTGAATGTATTTTTCTTTCGATTTGCTGTGATGCTGCGTTTTTTCCTGAAAACCATGAATGGATTGTGTATGTGTGATGCATGAGGATTACACTACTGTACTCATATTTAATTCTGGGCATGATGAATTTTCGAGCTTATGGTGATGATGAGTTTATGCTTGCTGTTCAAACCTATGCTGCCCAGAATTTCCAGGATTACTGTTTGCTTGGTTGTTGGTTAAAGTTTGCTTGATGTTCCATTGGCCATGTTGTTCATTATGTCTGTCTGAAATTGCCTGTGTGAATGTTGAGCATTGATGTTGAATGAAACCCTGCTGCTGTTATGGTGAATTTGCCAGAATTTTGCATGTGTGTGTTGGTTATTTTTGCTACATGATATCACCCAAAGCCATGGCCATTATGTTGATGCACTTCATTCGAAGTTGTTTTTCTCGTTAATGCTGATGTTTGACTCATGAGTTAGAAGTCCATGCTGTTTATGTGCTGTTGTGTGGATTGGTCGAACCATGATGTTTGATGCTGTTGATACCATGAGCTTGATGCATAAACAAGATGCTGCATATACCCTGACCATGAACCTTAGAACCTGCCCAGGATTTTGCTTTGATGTGTAGGGTTTGTGCTGTTTAGGTGCATGAGTATGGTTCCATCATTGCTATATTGTGTTTTTCTTGCTGCTGGAATTTTGCTGTTGAGTGAACAACATAAGCTTGACCTGCTGCTGCTGCCACCAAACGCATAAACCTCAATCTTTTTCCAGATTCTTGTTGGTTGCTGTTGTTTGTTTTTGATTACATAAACCTACTGTGCTATGTCTATGCTGTTTATGTGCTGTTGTTGGTTTGCTTGCTATGAGCACATGATACCAATGCTATGTGCTGTTGTTTTTTGATGAACATCGTTGAATGATGGAGCATGCCCCGCTGTTACATGAACCATGAACCATGACTAGAAACTCCCATGATTATGTTGTTTTGCTGTTAGCTAGGTTTGCTAAATGATAAATGATCATTACCATGCTGCTTGCTTGCTATTGTTCTTGATGATTACTTTGATGATGAGCTTTGATGCTAATGCTGCTGTTATTTGAACCAAACATCATAATCAGAAAATCCATGTGAATCATATTTGAATGTTGTTTGTGTGGTTTGGTCGAGTCACTTTGTTTTGATGATTGGTGACCACATGAAATGCCCTGCTGTTTTGCTGTTTTTGAGCTGCCAAGGAAGTTTCATGAATATGCTTGTTTGTTGTTGGTTGATACTGCATGATGTTGATGCTGCATGACCATTTTGGTTTCTTGATGTTGTTCATGTGTTGGATGAATGAGGAACATTAATGTTCAATGCTATGCTGCTATGTGCTGTTGTTTTGATTACATGATGATGAATTTATGCTGCTATGCTGTTGAACTTTGCTATTTTCCAGCTAAAACAGAAATTCCACTTGCTTTGTGTTGATTTTGATTGGTTATGTTTGCATGTTGATTGCATGATGATTGTTGATGCTGATGAATGCTGTTGATTGCTTGATGGGTGAACATTGCTGAATGCTATGCCGTTTTATGTTGGTCGAGTCTGTGCTGATGTTTGGATGAAATGCCTTAACCTTGCTGTTAGAAACCTTAGGGTTTTGAAAAACCAGATTTTGAGCTCATTGGCGCATTACACTGTTCCATTGGCTGAGAGCCAATAGGAACATTTCGTTCCCTTCCCTCAAAACGCTGCAGTTTTGATTAGTGACTGCAGAATTACTAGAATGCCATCCGTTGACTTGTGTTTGACCATTAATCATGCTATGTGTTTCATACTTTGTTCAATTATTCATCAAAATTCAACAATTCATTTTTTTGCTCATTTTAATTCCAAAAATTGTGAGATTTTTTGCATTAAACTCATGAATGTGTCTAGAATTTTATGGTGAATTTTAATTAATTTTCCATGTTCTGGATTTTAAATGATAAATGATTTTTCAACATGTATGCCAAAATGATACATTGTGCCATTCCTTTTGTGAAATTGTCATGTTATATCCAATGAGCTTGAAATTTTTTGTGGTGAAACTAGACACATTGATCTTCATTTCCATATAAGGTTTGTGCATTTATCATTTGTGGATTGAGAGTTGTGATTTTTTGAAGTTATGTGTTACATTTGGTGTTATACCATGATCATGCATTTTCCCAATTTTTGTTCACATGCTTCCTCTTATCCAATTGACCCAAAATTTTGCATGAACCATCTATCACATGTCTAGTTTATGTGTGAATTTTCTTGGAATTAATCTTGCTGTTTTCCATTTGATTGAGAATTTTATTCCATATGTGGTCATTTGTTGACTTTTTGTGCTATGCCTTGCCAAATCTTTTGTGAAATTCTCAAATCTTATTGTATGACCATGAAATTTCATATGTGATAACTAGACATCTCAAGCTTTGCATTGGTGTTAATCTCATTCGTTTCTCTTCTGTTTTCAAATTGATATGATTTTTTGAAGTTGACCTATGCTTGTTGACTTTCACCATGCTTACTTGAATTTGGTTTGTTTTCATGATTTTATTTGACTGCCTTCCTCTCATCCAAATGCCATGAAATTTGACATGCTTACCATGTTAGATGTTAGGATTGAGTGTGATTTATTTCATGATTTTTGAAATTGTTTGAGTTGACTTTTGAATGAAGTCTTTGCTGTTGACTTTTGTATGCTTCTCTTGCCATGCTTTGCATCCTTTTGCATATGAAATGACCATGATGCATGATTTTATTATGAATCCAATTGAGAATGCTTCTTGAATGTTTAGATTTGGTTTGGGTTGACTTTTCCTTGCTGCCTTGACTTTTTTCTTTCACCTTTGACCCTAGGCTAGTCCTAGTGGTCTTGTAAGCTTACAATTGAGCTGTTTGTTTCAGGTTGAGCCCCAATGCCTCAAGGATCATTCAATTTTGATTGAGTTGATTTGTTTATCATGTGCTAACACTTGTTTTGTAGGTTGACTCACATACTTGAGTCTTTGTGCCTTGCACAATTGGTCCCTCTGTGGCTGACTATTGGGTTATTTCCTTTTGATTTTGACTGTTGAGGTGTTTACTAATTGGTCTGACTTTTGCAGGTACTTTAGTTGCTTAAGTTCTTTGAACTTGCTTGCTTGCTTTGCTTTTAGCATTTGCTTTGAGGTATAATTACTTCTTCTTCATGTAGTCTGGAGACCCGGTCTGTTATTTGACCGGGCAAACTGTCTGAAGTCCTCCTTAAGAGGCAATGCCTGTGTTTGTTTATATTTGTCCCAAGCAGGAAAAGTCCTTCAAGTAAGGCAATTGGTGGAAGGTAGGGATAAGTAATCTATCCCCCACTATTCAGTGTGTCCTCTCTTTGCTCCCAGTACCTGGTTGAAGCAATGAGATAAATACCCAAGATCTAATCGAGTCAATAATGTGGAGAGAGTTCCTACCTTCTGAACTCCCACACTTTCTTTGATGCTCTCTCTTATATGAGATTGAAGCAATGAGGCACACCCCTCATCTCCTTTTCATCTGCTTCACCTGAGCCCCTCAATGGCCAGGTTAAGAGCGACCTTCACCTATTATAGTGGACTTTTAAAGTCAAACCCTCTTGTGTGAGCCCCCATTGTTTGGCTATAGAGTGTGCTGTTTGTTATTCATTGATTGTTTGATTTGCTTCATGTGCACTTGTTTGCCTGTATGCTATGCATTTATCATCATCATCAATTGCCATTAATGCATGATCATCTCATTTGCTTTCTGTGATGCTATCATTGTTGTTTGCCCATTGAGGACAATTGTAAGTCCATTGCTTTGGCATTTGCTCCTGTGATATGGAAGGATAGAGTGTAAGACCTCATTGGTCACTCATATCTCCTGTTCATCTGTTTGTATGTGAGGATACAGTTATAAGTCCCTGTAGGTTGGCATCTGTTATCCTGTGATCATAATTTGATCTGTTTGATGTTGTATGTGAGGTTGCAGTTATAAGTCCCTGTAAGTTGGCATCTGCTTTCCTGTGATCATAGTTTGTTCATCTGTTTGTGTGAGAGGTTGCAATTATAAGTCCCTGTAAGTTGGCATTTGCATTCCTGTGATCATATTGTTGCTTTTGTTCTTGTATGTGAGGATCCATTGTAAGTCCCAGTGATGTGGCATTGGATTTCCTAGGACCATACTGTGGAGATAACCTAAGTCCAGATAGATTGGCAGTTGACTTCCACATTTCATCTTTGTTTTCTTCTGAGGAGATTGGTGTAAGTCCATTGAGTGGCTTCTGATATCCGTTTCTGTTTTAGGAGACTGGTGTAAATCCATCTATTGGTATCCGGTATCCGCTTTTATTTCTTTGCCTGTGGAGATTAGTGTAAGTCCATTGAGTGGCATCTGATATCCATTTCTGTTTTAGGAGATTGGTATAAGTCCATTGATTGGCATCCGGTATCCATCTTTCTTTTTGTTTGTTTGTTATTTGCCATTCCAAAGGACACACTTGAATCATCTGCTATATGATTTCAAGAAGTGAACCTTCTAAGAAGTTTTACATTCCATCTTCATCCATTCATCATTCATTATGTCCTAGACTTTTTCACACTTTACTTTTTAAACTTGACATAAGTGTTGTGCAAACGTCTTCATGTTTTTCTAACTAAAAACCTGGACTCAAGTCCTTGACCTTTTTTTCAAACTTCATTTCATAATACTTATCTGAATTGATCTTAATCATACTTTGACTCCATTTTCATAATCATAATCAATAACTCCACTCATTCACTTGTTTTGGCTTTGTCCATTAATGTTTTCATACATGAGCTATAGGTTTGATTTATCTTAGTGGTTGATGTTAATCTCACCTTCTGTCTTTAGTGATTGAATTGTAAGCCTTCCTTGCCTATTATAGGGTTAACCCCTCCCTGGCAAGTTGAAGCTGTTCTCACATGGTGGACGTTGTTGTTTGTATAAGGTTGAGTTTTCTCCCGTGGATAACGTAAGACCTAGGGTTTGTGTTTAAAATTGAACCTAACCCACTTTTGGAAATCTTTTAGCCGAACTACGGCGTTCTGATCCTTACCTTTGATGGAAGGTACGTAGGCAACGGGTTCATCCGTTCGAACCCAATAACCAATAAAACTTGTATATTCTTTTCCCATCATCCCAATCATGTTTGCACAATATTTTTGTCATAACAAATAACAATTTAGCATAACAAGTGTGAAAAGGGCTCCCTAGGAGTACCTAGGACGTAGTGGGTGCCTAACACCTTCCCATTGCGTAATTTACCCCTTACCCAGAATCTCTGATCTTTTTATTAGTTTTCTACGTGTAAAACGTCTTAGGCTTTTGTTCGCTTTTTAGCCAATCCTTTGGATAAATAAAAGTGCGGTGGCGACTCGAAAATTTCATGTATCTCTTAGCTTATGATTTAATCGATAGATCATATAGCGACGAATACACCGCTACAGGTCCTGAAGCCTTCAGATCTTATTGTGAGAGCCTTTGATGGTTCTAAGAGGTCGGTGTTCGGAGAGGTAGAATTGCCAATTCAGATTGGATCACAAACCTTCAACACCGTCTTCTATGTGATGGATATCAGTCCTTCCTATAGTTGCCTGCTGGGTCGTCCTTGGATCCACAACGTTGGGGCAGTCTCTTCAACTTTACATCAGAAGATTAAATTCCCAGTCAATGGAAGGATTATCACCGTCTGTGGTGAGGAGGATATTCTGGTCAGTAACCTGTCTACATTCAAGTATGTAGAGCTAGAAGGTGAATTTCATGAGACCCTATGTCAGGCCTTTGAGGCAGTTCAAATCAAGGACGTAGCTCCGGTGGAAGAGGTTAAAGCGGGTGCCTCTATCTCGTCCTTCAAGCAGGCACAGGCCTTGGTAGATTCGGGCGTTGCCCCCGGTTGAGACGTCTGTTGGAGTTACCAATGAAAGAAGACAAGTTCGGGATTGGGTATCAGCCAGCTCTGACTTCTACAACTTCAACACTTCAGACTCGTCAGGGGCCGATTACTTTCTCCAGCGCTGGCATCATCCAATATGGCCAGGTCTCTGCGGTCAACGATGAAGATGGGAATAGTGATTGCGACATCGATAACTGGGTGCGTCCGAGGATCCCGGGTGAAGTCATCAACAATTGGTCTTCTGGGGAGATTGTCCAAGTCACTTTTCTGGAGGAGTAATTTTTCTTGTTTATTCATGCATGTCTAAGTCTTACGTTCCGCCCAGGGCGTAATGACTCATTGTAGGGCTCATCTATGCGAATACCTGCATTTTTATCATAAATAAAGGACGTCCTTTTGCATTCAAAATTTTGTTCACTGTTTTTCTATTTTTGTAGTTTTCAAAAAAAAAAATCAAAAAAATATCTGGCAATGTTTTGTTTAGTTTTCACTTTTTTCACACTCATAAGCACATACCATCACTCATGCAGATGCACATCACCGGATCCTATTGATAACGGTTCTGCTATGGCTCGCTTCGACTTTGAAAATCCGATCTTTTAAACTGAAGAAGAGGGTGATGAAGACTGTGAACTCCCTGAAGAACTTGCCAGGCTATTAAAGCAAGAGGAAAGGGTCATTCAACCGCATCAAGAGTCTACTGAAGTGATTAATCTTGGCACCGAGGACGTCAAGAAAGAAATCAAGATATGGGCTGCTTTGGAAGACGATGTGAAGAAGGGGTTGATTAAATTGATGCAAGAGTATGTTGACATCTTCGCCTAGTCTTATCAGGACATGCCCGGGCTTGACACAGACATCGTGGTACACCGCTTGCCTCTCAAAGAAGGTTTTCCTCCGGTCAAGCAGAAGCTCAGAAGAACAAGACCAGAGATGGTTGTCAAGATAAAGGAAGAAGTGCAAAAACAGTTGGATGCAGGGTTTCTAGCAGTCACCAATTATCCGCCATGGGTTGCAAACATCGTTCCAGTACCTAAGAAGGATGGAAAGGTACGGATGTGTGTCGACTACCGGGATCTGAATAGAGCTAGCCCTAAGGATGATTTCCCATTACCTCACATTGACGTTTTGGTGGATAACACAGCTCAGTTCTCGATATTCTCCTTCATGGATGGCTTTTCTGGCTATAATCAAATCAAGATGGCACCAGAAGACATGGAGAAGACAACATTCATAACCCCATGGGGCACCTTCTGCTACAAGGTGATGCCGTTTGGTCTGAAAAATACCGGGGCAACATATCAACGAGCGATGGTGACTCTTTTCCATGATATGATTCATCATGAAATCAAGGTTTATGTTGACGATATGATTGCCAAATCTCAGACAGAAGAAGAACATTTGGTGAATCTGCAGAAACTATTTGAGCGTTTGAGAAAATTCAAGCTGAGGCTTAATCCGAATAAGTGGACTTTCGGGGTGAGATCTGGAAAACTGCTGGGTTTCATTGTTAGCGGAAAAGTCATTGAGGTGGATCCTACAAAGTAAAAGCGATACAGGAAATGCCTGAGCCAAGAACAGAGAAACAAGTCTGTGGTTTCTTAGGGAGGTTGAACTACATTGCAAGGTTCATCTCTCACCTAACAGCCACGTGTGAGCCAATTTTCAAGTTGCTAAGAAAAGATCAGGCTAACAGGTGGAATGACGATTGTCAAAGGGCTTTTGAAAAGATAAAAGAGTATTTGCAGAATCCCCCTATCCTCATGCCTCCAGTCCCAGGGAGACCGCTGATTATGTACTTGACAGTACTAGACAATTCCATGGGTTGTGTTCTCAGTCAGCACGATGAGACAGGTAGGAAAGAGCATGCCATCTACTACCTGAGTAAGAAATTCACATACTGCGAGTCGAGATACTCAACGCTTGAAAAGACATGTTGTGCACTTGGCTGCTAAGCGATTGAGACAATACATGCTGACTCACACAACCTTATTGATCTCCAAGATGGATCCAGTCAAGTATATATTCGAGAAGCCAGCTCTCACCGGAAGGGTTGCTCGTTGGCAAATGGTACTGACAGAGTACGATATCCAGTATACATCCCAGAAAGCCATCAAGGGGAGTATTCTGTCAGACTATCTTGCTCAACAACCGGTTGAAGATTATGAGCCGATGAAGTTTGATTTTCCAGATGAAGACATCATGTTCCTCAAGATGAAAGACTGCGAAGAGCCAGTTGTTGAGGAGGGACCTGATCCAGACGAAAAGTGGACTTTGTTGTTTGATGGGGCTATCAATGCCAGAGGAAGTGGAATTGGTGTTGTCATTACTACTCCGAAAGGTGCCCACATGCCTTTCACCGCTCGTCTGACTTTTGAGTGCACCAATAATGAAGCTGAGTATGAAGCCTGTATCTTGGGTATTGAGAAAGCCATTGATTTGAGAATCAAGACTCTGGATATCTTCGGAGATTCAGCTCTAGTGATCAATCAAGTGAATGGTGATTGGAACACCCTCCAGCACAATCTGGTCCCTTACATAGATTACACGAGAAGATAGTTGACTTTCTTCACAACAGTAAAGTTGTATCATATACCTCGTGATGAGAATCAGATGGCAGATGCTCTTGCCACTCTATCCTCCATGATCAACGTGATTTGGTGGAACCACGCTCCCAGGATTGATGTTATGCGCCTCGACAGGGCCGCGTATGTGTTTTCTGCTGAACTGGCAGTTGACGACAAGCCCTGGTATCACGACATCAAGTGCTTTCTGAAGAATCAAGAGTACCTTGCAGGGGCATCCAACAATGATAGAAAGACTTTGAGAAGATTGGCAGGCAGTTTCTTCTTGAACAAAGATGATGTTCTGTATAAGAGGAACTTCGACATGGTTTTGCTCAGATGCGTGGATAGACACGAAGCAGACATGTTAATGCAGGAAGTTCATGAAGGCTCCTTCGGTACTCATGCCGAGGGACATGCAATGACTAAGAAATTGTTAAGAGCAGGTTATTACTGGATGACCATGGAATCTGATTGTTTCAAATATGCTAGGAAGTGTCATAAATGCCAGATTTATTATGATAAGGTACATGTGCCGCCAAATCCTTTGAATGTGATATCTTCGTCGTGGCCTTTTGCTATGTGGGGTATTGATATGATTGGAAAGATTGAGCCGACTGCCTCCAATGGGCATCGCTTCATCCTTGTTGCCATCGACTATTTCACCAAGTGGGTCAAAGCAGCATCATTCGCGAATGTCACCAGACATGTGGTTGCCCGATTCATTAAGAAAGAAATCATTTGTCGTTATGGGATTCCCGAAAGAATCATTACTGATAATGGTTCTAATCGCAATAACAAAATGATAAAGGAGTTGTGCCATAACTTCAACATTCAGCATCACAATTTTTCCCCTTATCTCCCTAAGATGAACGGCGCTGTTGAGGCAGCAAATAAGAACATAAAGAAGATTGTGCAGAAGATGGTCGTCACGTATAGAGATTGGCATGAGATGTTACCCTTCGCCTTGCATGGGTACCGTACTTCAGTACGTACATCGACCGGGGCAACCCCTTACTCCCTTGTGTATGGTATGGAAGCAGTCCTACCTGTTGAAGTGGAGATTCCTTCTCTAAGAGTCCTGTTGGATGTCAAGTTAGACGAAGCTGAATGGATTCGGACAAGGTTCAATGAGTTGAGTCTTATCGAAGAGAAGCGAATGGCAGCCATTTGTCATGGGCAGTTGTATCAGAGTCAGTTGAAGAGAGCCTTTGATCGGAGAGTGCGTCCTCGATGTTTCCAAGTTGGAGATTTAGTGTTGAAAAGGATCCTTCCTCCTCAAACAGATCACAGGGGCAAGTGGACTCCTAACTATGATGGACCATACATTATCACCAAGATTTTCGATGGTGGGGCCTTAATGCTTGCAACTATGGATGGTGAAAACTTCATTTCCCCTGTGAACTCAGACGCAGTTAAAAAATACTTCGCATAAAATAGACCCGTTGGACAATAAAAAGAATAGTCCAGGCAAAAAATGGGCATCCCGACGAACCAAGAAAATGAAAAGGTTCGGGCAAAAATTAGGGATTAAAAATGAAAAGATTGTACACCCGGTAAGTTGAAAACCTGAAAGGGCAACTTAAGCAAAAATGGGTATCCTGATGGATTGAAAACCCGAAAGGGCGATCCAGGAAAAAGTTAGGGATTAAGCGAATGACTGCGTTCTGAGTAGTTCTGAATCTCATCCCATGTCGATAACTGGAAACTTTCGAAAGGTAGGAAACATTCCAATCACTCTTTTCAGAAAGTCGATCATCTGGAGGATCTTGAAGACGAGCGAGTCATAGCAGAATTGGAACCCGAAAGAAATCCATTTCACGTTTCCATTAGATTAATTTCTGTTTTTTATCTTTTGTGCGATTACCTCTTTCCAGGGATTGCTTCCTGATGTAAATGCCTATTCAGAGGGCACTCAATCAATAAAATCATGTTGTTCAGTACATCTCTGTGTTCATTTTCATTTTACTGTTTTGTGTGCAAAAATGACATTCGAGTTTTTGATAAACATTGCATCATGAAACATAAGAGCTTTACAGGTACGTGCTCAATAAACATTGAAAATTGCTGTAAATTTTAAGTGCTTGGGATCGTCTATTCAGAACAGGTACACTCGGGGCATTTCCTTAAGGTCCCCATCAAATGATCGCGAATGTTTTTCCTCAACAGTTGGAATTTGGTATCTTATCCCTGCAGAGCTGGTCCGAGCGTTAGAATCTTCAATCCCCAACAGGCTCTCACTGTTGTACTTCCCCAAGCATTTGTTTCAGATTATACATTCGCTAGTAGAGTCGACAGTGTCTGACTGTATATCTCCAGCGGAGTTGACAGTGACAGACTGTATCTTCCCAGCAGAAGCGGCTGCTCCTCAGAGTTCGATGCCAGATCGATGATCTCGACGCTAGATCCATGGTCTCTTTCCTTGAAGCAGAATCTCGGTACCGTATCGGTGTTTGCTTCCCCTGCTGAGTCGTCTCTCTCGCAGATTATGGTTGCCAGAACCACTGTCGCTTTCCTCAACAGCAAGTTTTCAGTGTCGTTCTCTCCTCAGTTAGAGCCTCGGTATTTTGTTATTTTCCAGAACACCGTGTGGCGGGTCATTTCCCCACAGAGTTCTTTGTGATGTGCATCTCCAACAGCCTTGCCAGGGTCTAGAAGATGGTGATCATTTCCCCAGCAGAATTCCTTTCCTCAGCTTGGCGTTCTCTCTAATCAAGCATTTCGCATCCCTGCATGTAGAATCATATTGCATTGCATCCTCCCAAATTGCGTAGCATTTCCACTTTCATGGAGCATTACGCCATTGAAAAATTCAAACATACGCATGTAAAGCATAAGGCATTCTCGGTATCCCAAGTGATAAGCCAGAAGTTATTTCCAGTACTCAGACTGAAGATTGTTCATGACTTATCTTTAATATTCCCAGCAGGGGTCATTGGCCCACGCGCCGCCTCAATTATTTTCCCTATTTCTGCCGATGCTGACAGGCATGAAAGTTTCCGGTATTCAGACCGAAGTGGCATTCAGGCCAGTTTTCCGATGTTCAGATCGAAGAAGTTTCCGACGTTCAGGTCGACGCAACTTGTGGCATTCAGGCCAAGTTTCCGATATTCAGACCGAAGTGGCATTCAGGCCAGTTTTCCGATGTTCAGATCGAAGAAGTTTCCGACATTCAGGTCGATGCAACTTGTGGCATTCAGGCCAGTTTTCCGGTATTCAGACCGAAGTGGCATTCAGGCCTGTTTTCCGATGTTCAGATCGAAGAAGTTTCCGACATTCAGGTCGATGCAACTTGTGGCATTCAGGCCAGTTTTTCGGTATTCAAACCGAAGTAGCACTCAGGCCCGTTTCCCGGTGTTCAGACCGATGTTTGATAATCAAGTATCGTCCGATGCTCAGATCGAAGTCATTTCCAGTATTCAGACTGATGAGCGGCATTCAGGCCATGGTTATTTCTGTGTTACCATTTATTTTGGTATCAAGGTTAACATTCTTTTTCGGTATTCAGACCAACTCTCACCGTACCAGACGGATTCTTCTTTCAAGACCACCTCTTTGCCGATTCTGACAGGCATTGTTACTTCACTTCACTTCACTGTAAATTTTCAGGCTTTTATTGTATTCAATCCCTTGATACCTCGAAAGTGCGAAAGTCGCTGCTATCTTCTTTTCGGGTTTCCAGTTGATTGAATAGGGGCAGTTGTAGCACCTCAAATTTGCCCCCCTCATTCATGCATTCATTTTTAGGTCATTTAACATTTCATATTGCATTTCATCATGTCAATCAGAATTAGATCCAAGAAGCTTGAATATCATCCAAGACACTTTGTGGGTTCTATTTGGGTGATCAGTCAACACAAGGGAATGACTTGAGTTACTTCCAACATGTTCAAATGGGGTCTATTCATCATTTAAAATGCTACTCTTGAAGGAGCAGAAGTCTGTTCCTGAGCTGTCAGGCTCGCTAGGCGAGCAGCGTGGTTCGCCTAGCGAGTCTGAACTGTCATGCTCGCTAGGCGAGTAAATTCTTCGCTAGGCGAAGCGCACGCGTTTTAAAAAAAAAACATAACAGAAAAATCTTGGACTTGGACCTCTCTCATTTGAGCCCAGCAAGCCACGAAAATCAGGTTATAAATTCTAAAAATTCAGTGGAAAAACCCTAGAAGAGCTAACAGAATTCAGAGCAGCCTCCATAGACACTGAAGAAAAAACTCCTTTGCACAGGATCACCTCTACCAATTCCATCTCATATAAACCCTAAGATTGCTTTGCAAACCCAACCGGGAAATTCAATTTCATTTGATCTCTCCAATCAGGTTTGCCCTATTTCCATTACTTTATGCTTTCAATTTGAAATTCTGAATGTATGAGGCATCATGGGTGAATTTGGAAGAGTGGGTATCGTTAGGTTTCACATGTGGGTTTAGATATGCATGAATGTGTAGAACAATGCCTTGAATGTTTGATCACTTAATTTCTGAAATGGGTACCACGGGGTTTGGGGTTACTGAAATCGGACTGTTATCGAGGAAGAACCCAGAATCCGCAGGCATTCGCAAGGCGAATCTGCAGCGAAGCTTCGCTAAGCGAAGCAGTAGCGATCGTGACAGTAGTTGTTTTTCTGTTTACTCTCTAATCCGTCTTATGTTTGTTGGTTTTTCTGTTTCTATTGCATCCGTGCACTGTTTACCTGACGCTGTTGTGGTTATGGTCCTTCTGTTTGGTGCAACTCTTGATTGCACCCCATCTTGTTATTCTAACTTGTTTGTTGAGTTTTTTGTGAGGGCTCACATGACTCTTGAAGAGATAGCTTGCTTGGTATTCCACTTTATTTGTGGGATACCATTTGGAGATTTATTCCGATTACTTTGCTGACTTGCTTTCTTTGATGATGCTAGCTTGAGAGATCACTGGGTTTCTTGCTTCTTTAGTTGTTATTACTTCGGATTTTTATCCGTGTGGTAGATCTCTTGATCCCTTTATCTTTCCCGCATTTTACCTCTTTCTTAGCTGGAAGACCTCGATAGGAGGCGATGTTTTTTGTGTGTTTACTTTTGTGCCCAAAGACCTCCAAGAAGAGGCACCAGTGCTAAAGACCTCCACGAAGAGGCAATTGACGGATAAAAGGGATTAGTAGTCAATCCCCCGTTATTCAGTGTGTCGTTCTTTATGCTCGCACTACGTGTCGATGCTTCAGAACAAAAGCCCAAGATCTTTTGTCCGGTCAGTCAGTGGAGAGGGTTCCACCTTTCTGAATCCCCACTTTTTGTCATGAGCTCACCCTGTCCAGGGTTAAGAGCTATGAGGTCTTATCCTCATTACCCTTTTGATTTGCTCACCCTGACGTTCAGTGTCAGTGGTTAAGAGCCCGTTTGATTACCCTTCCATGGCTTGTTTGTCGAGGTTGATATGACCCCTCTTGACTAAAGCCCTACCCATGTATGTTTGAGCCCCCTTGTTGGCGTGTTTACTTTATGCATGTTTGTTTTGTATGGTGTGATCGTCTCCCCATAGGATTTCTAGGCTTCGTATAGTCTCTCGTTTGCATGTTAATTAAGGTAGCACGGTTCCTTCGTCTAGGACTTCCTTTTTTGCATGAGGATTCCTAAAACACAAACAAACTCATTGATTTTTCTTCTCCTAAGAACACGTTAACTCCTTCTACTACAGGCGAGTAAGTCTCCAAAGGTTGAGCATCCGCTAGATTGCGTAGTAACGTTGTTCACCTAAAAAAAACACACAAAACAAACAAATAGGTCAGCCGAGCTACGAAGACTCTGATTCTCATATTCAGATGAGATACGTATGCAGTGGATACGACATCCGTGTGAGTCATTTTCTTTTGACCCCTCTTTTAGTAAATAGTACATTAGATAAACCCACACCCTTTAGACAAGAACAACAAGAGTGGATCCCGTAGAGTACTACGGATGCGTAGGGGTTCTAATACCTTCCCTTCGCATAATCGACTCCCGAACCCAAGACTTGGTTGCGAGACCTTGTCTTTTCCTTTCCTTTTTCCAGGTTTACTTCGAGCGTTTCCTTTCCCTCCTTTGGGATAAATAACGCACGGTGGCGACTCTTCTGTCATTTTCTTTCTTTTTTTGCCGGTTGTTTCGTTTCGCATTTAGGTTGCGACACTAAGAGACCTCATGATGCAGATGTGTGCATGCAAAATGGTAAAAACTCTGTGGGGATAGGCGTCCACAAAAGAAATCCGGAGAAACTAAAAATCCAAAGGAGTAATACACTTACTATGGAGACAGAGACTCTGGGGGAGTAAATGGTAAAAATGCGTGAGCAGGTCACGACTTGAGACTTGCTGAGAGACACAAAGAGAATCCATGAAATAAATCAATGGAAGAACTCGAGTTGACTCGAAGATGCATGTATTGGGGAATATGCCAATACAGCCAAAAATTATCCGCAACAGATACTTCGGATAAAAATCCGGACTCAGGTGGGGATGTCCACTAAGGACTCAACTGAGGGAGATCCCAACAGAAAATCTCCTGGGGAAGCAACGGGATGAGGTATTACCGGTTACTGGGTAATAAGCTCAAAGAGACGTGTGATCTGAACACCGGTATAAGGGTGAGAGAACAACATGCTCGGGAAGAATAAGTATTTAAGACCAGTATGAGGGTGAGAGATATCAATCAACCAAACCATCTAAGGAAGACCTAGAAAGGTATATTTCAACTCAGGAAAATCTGACTCCACAGGGGACAAAAAGTCATAATAGGGAGCAGAAGGAAGGAACACCAGGGATGCCAGTTACTGGGCATATAATAGGTGACCAACCAAAGCGTGAGTTGGGGAATATTCCCAAAACACTCATCATCCGAAAAGAGGGCAAAAAGCAAACTCGATTATGGGATGGACATTCGATTCCAATAAAAGGGATACGAATCTTACTCAACTGGGGAAGAGTAGAGGACTTCGACCAAAGAGTGCATGAGATATATTATCTATTACCGTCAGAACGTAGATAATATACTCGCATGGAAGATTATCCACAACCGGTTACTGGGTTAATAAAGGATAAATCGACCGATAAAGAAAGGCATCGGGATACCGAAACTAGGTATATAATGATGACCCATCAAGGGGAGCAACAAACATTACCGGCAACCGGTATATGAGAGATAATTTGTTGGGGATAAACTTGCCTAATCAGAGCAATTATCCAAAAGAAAGAGGGAATATCACCACCGAATATTGGATAAGGATAACCGTCAAGGAGGGGATTACATCTACCGGATACTGGGTAGAAAACCACAGAAGAGTACGCGTCATCGATTAGGATGAACAAAAAGGTTAACTCTGCAAAGGGGAGAAAATAGGGTTTACAACTACCTGTATAAGGGTAGAAAACCACAGACTCCGCCGAGGATAAGATGAGTAATTGCCGATTACTGAGCAATTATTCATCTATACCACGGGGAAACACAGGAAACAGTCACAAGAGGCCAATTTAGGATCAAACCAAAGAGGCAAACTGAATCAAAACTCGTCCTAGTGAGGATATAACTCAATAGGGAAACCCATCCCAATATGTGTGTTGGGAGGAAGCAAAAACAACCGTTGTCCACGAGGATATAACTCAGTGGGGAATGCGGAAGGAGAGATAAATACTTTCTGCTTAATGGGCTGACTCTATGTTGAGGGATCAGACACCGACGTCTGCTTGGGAAATGTTTTACCAACTAGCAGGGAGTAACAATCAAAGATATATGGCTAAGAATGCAATATAAATATCTGAATGTTTGAGAATTATATGCACACATGCATGATTTATGTATGATGAATGCTGACAAACAGACATTTCTAATGCAAACGGCTTTAAAGAAATAAGCACACAGACATCCGGTACTACATCTCAAGAGAGAAAGCCAGATTCCACGGAGAGTATCCAATCTGCCGGGGGTCAGAGATACCAGGAAGCAAAGACCTCTGCGGGGGATGAATCATCAGTCAATCCTGCTGAGGACAGGAGTTTATTGCACATATAAAAATCCGCCGCATAAGCAACTCTACTGGGGAATCTATCCAACGGATAAAGGGATTCTGGGGGTCAACCACCAAGTACCGCACCCACCAAGGAGATCACATCTGCTGAGGAGGAAAGGTTGCTACCCTGTCGAAGGGAAGAGTGGTGAATATCTCAACAAGCATTCCACTCAGCGGGATAAACCACAAAAGGCTCCGGAGGAAGAAGATGCAGTCATGCCAGGAATATGAACAAATGTCTTACCCTGTTGGGGATCATACCATCCTTGGGAGAGCACTGAGGATCTCCTAAGTATCTTTTTGTCATTGTGAATGTTCACTTTGTTTAAAAAACAAGTTACGAAAAATTCATTTCTTCAAGACAATGATATTTTTTCAATTAAAACATGCAAAACATTTGTCGAATAGAAACAAATAAGAGTGCAAATAATTGGATAAAAGGCTCAAATTTATTTGATGGAATGGCAGTCTGCAAATGGCAAGACTTCATAGATCTTTACAAGTTTGAAATTGGTGATATATATTGGAAAAGGGCTACATTGAACATAATGGCCATTTCTCCACCAATTCTGAATCCGATGTATTTGAAGCTTCGGTTGATGACGAATGAGCAAGAATCTCTGACGGATGACACTTGTAGAACAAAGTCTTGTCAGGATGCAGTTACTTGCCAAATCCCTAATTTTTGCCTAGATTGCCCCAGGATGAGGTACTCAATCTAGCGGGGTTCATTTTTTATGTCTCTAACTTTTGCTTGGATCGCCCTTTCGGGTTTTCAACCCACCAAGACGCTCATTTTTTGCCTAAGTCGCCCTTTCGGGTTTTCAACTTATCGAGCTATTCTGTTTTTATTTCTAAGCGAAGTATTTCTTGACTGCATCTGAATTCACAGGACGAGTGAAATCTTCCCCATCCATAGTTGTAAGTATCAAAGAACCGCCTGAAAAGGCTCTCTTAACAACATATGGGCCTTCGTAGTTTGGAGTCCACTTGCCCCTGGAATCGGGCGCGAAAGACAAGACTTTCTTGAGCACAAGGTCACCTTCTCGGAACACACGAGGCTTGACCTTCTTATCAAAAGCTTTCTTCATCCTCTGTTGATATAACTGACCGTGACACATGGCAGTCAATCTCTTTTCTTCAATCAAGTTCAATTGGTCATAACGATGCTGAACCCATTCAGCATCAGTCAACTTGGCTTCTATCAAGACTCTCATTGATGGGATCTCCACCTCTACTGGGAGTACAGCTTCCATGCCATAAACAAGAGAGCAAGGGGTTGCCCCTGTTGAAGTGCGGACAGACGTACGATATCCATGCAAAGCAAATGGCAACATCTCATGCCAATCTTTGTACGTGACAACCATCTTTTGGATAATCTTCTTGATATTCTTATTAGCAGCTTCAACAGCCCCATTCATCTTGGGTCTGTAAGGAGAAGAATTATGATGCGCGATCTTGAACTCACTACACAGCTCTTTCATCATTTTGTTATTCAAGTTAGATCCATTATCAGTAATGATCTTATCTGGCACACCATATCGGCATATGAGTTGATTCTTGATAAACTTCACAACCACCTGCCTGGTCACGTTTGCATACGATGCCGCTTCAACCCATTTGGTGAAGCAATCAATTGCTACGAGAATAAATCTGTGTCCGTTAGACGCTTTTGGCTATATCATGCCAATCATGTTAATTCCCCACATGGAGAAAGGCCATGGTGATGAAATCACATTCAGAAGTGTCGGGGGAATATGAATCTTATCTGCATAAATCTGACACTTATGGCATTTCTTCACATACTTGCAGCAGTCAGACTCCATTGTCAGCCAATAGTAGCCTGCTCTCAACATCTTTCTAGCCATGGCATGTCAATTGGAATGAGTACCAAATGAACCTTCGTGGACCTCAGTCATCAACACGTCTGCTTCGTGTCTATCCACGCATCTGAGCAGCACCATGTCAAAATTTCTCTTATAAAGCACATCACCATTGAGGTAGAAACTTCCTGACAATCTCCTCAAAGTCTTCCTATCTTTCACAGATGCCCCAGGCGGGTAAACCTGATTCTGAAGGAAACACTTGATATCGTAATACCATGGCTTATCATCTTTTACTTCTTCTATTGCAAATACATGAGGGGATCTGTCCAAGCGCATCATAGTGATATTGGGAACTTCATTCCAAAGTTTAACCACCATCATTGAAGCAAGTGTAGCAAGAGCATCTGCCATCCGATTCTCATCTCGAGGAATATTGTAGATGTTTGATTGGCTGCAGTTTATGGTAAAACACTTGCTGGATTCTAATGTCTTGACTGATGTCATGACATGCTGTGGAGATGTTTGTTTGACTGCATTGTGTGTTAGATCATCTAACTGTACTCTGATGTCTTGAATGATGTCATGACATACTTGAGTAGTATGCTGCAGGTTTAGCTAATACAGGACTTACTGAATGTCAAACTAGATGTTATGACATTCATCCCTGTCAGCAGATACTGAGGAATAGAACAGTTGGTGTTCTTCTATAACTCAGTATTTATTTTCAGTCTGTTTATCAAGGGAATAACAGACCTGGCACAAGGCCTACTGTCTGAATGTCAAACTGGATGTTATGACATTCATCATTGACAGCATATACTGAATAATAGGCAGGTTGGTTTTCTGCTACACTTCAGTATGTATCTCAGTCTGTTCTTCAGGAGAACAACAGACCATGGCATAAGGCCTTATGTGTAAATGTCAAATTGGATATTGTGACATTTATTAATGTAAGCTGATACTGAAGTATGGACGGATTGGTCCTATACAGTACAGCAAATTTGTACAGTCTGGTTTCAGGAAAAACAGACTTAGCATATGGTCTATGATGTGGACGTCAAACTAAATGTTGTGACATTCATTCCTAACAGCATATGCTAAATTGTAGGTTGTTTAGTTTTTCTGTTTCAGCATTTTTCTCAGGCTATTCTTCAGGAATTCAACAGCTGAGCTAAAATCTAGGAAACTAACAACTAAGCTACAATTAATGAACCTAACAAATAGCCTATTTGTTAGTACCCTAAGATGTGGAAATTAGGTTTACATGCTTGACCTTAATTTCAGGAAATACAAGTACAAGGCCCAAGTGCTGCATTATAAAAGGATGGCTATCCTTCATTCAGAACTCGGGGATTTTAGGCGTGAAGATTTTATTTGTTCATCATACTTCACTGCTGTATTTTTGTGTGTCTTGTATTAGGTGTATCTTGTGAGCCAAGAAATTATCACCTAGATGATTGCATTGGACTAGGGTGTTCATTGAGTTGTAAGTGTTGTGTCACTCTAAGCTTTTAAGCGTGAGTGTTGTGTATCTTGATTAAAGTTGTTAAGCAAAATCAAGAGTTGTTTGAAGTGTGACTTCATAATTATCTTTAATCTTAATTAAAGGTTGTAATCACTGAGGTGATTGAGAGGGAGTGAGTAGGAACTCTGATCTTAGTGTAAGATTGAAATTGCATTGGGTAGGTATTAAGTGATAGGGTTAAACAATTGGTTTAAGGTCTGAATTAATACTACTAATAGTGGATTTCCTCCCTGGCTTGGTAGCCCCCAGACATAGGTCATGTTGGACCGAACTAGGTAAACAGTTCCTTGTGATTATTTACTGCACTTACTTTTTAAGTTCTGCATAATTCTTGTCTGCGCAAAATTGGATGTCATAACATCCCGTGTGACATCGAAAGTCTGTTAACTAGAATTTTAATTGGCATCAGAGCAGGCACCCTGCTTGTTAATTTCTGGGTGAGATCTAGGGAAGTTACTTTCTAGTACCATGGACAAGGATGTAGGATACTCAAATAGACCACCCATGCTGGATGGGTCTAACTATGATAACTGGAAGCCTCGTATGATAGCCTTCTTGAGGTCTCTAGATAGCAAAGTCTAGAGAGCTGTCAACAAAGGATGGGAACATCCAACGAAGACAGGTGAAGATGGAGTCACTGTGCAAGTTCCTGAAGAAGAGTGGGACAAGAAGCAAGAGGCATTAGCCCTTGGAAATTCTAAGGCCTTGAATGCATTGTTCAATGGAATCAGTAAAAACATCTTCAGACTGGTGCACCACTGTGATCTGGCTAAGGAAGTTTGGGATACCCTCAAGATAGCTCATGATGGTACCTCCAAGGTGAAGATATCTAAACTTCAGATGCTGACCACCAAGTTTGAGAATCTGAGGATGAAAGAGGATGAGACTATTCATGACTTCCACATGAATATTCTTGAAATTGCAAACACCTCTGGTGGCTTAGGTGAGAAAATGGCTGAAGCGAAACTTGTAAGAAAGATTCTCAGGTCATTACCTAAGAGATTTTCCATGAAGGTCACTGCTATAGAAGAGGCTCAGGAGATCTGCAATATGAAGGTGGATGAGCTCATTGGTTCTCTCCAAACCTTTGAAATAGGTTTGTGTGAGAATGTTGAAAAGAAGAACAAAAGCGTAGCTTTTTTATCAAATACTGAAGAGGATTCAGAAGCAGGATGTATTGGAGGTGATGAAAGCATATCAGAAGCCATAGCCATGCTTGGGAGACAGTTCAACAAGTTCGTGAAGAAGATTGATCAAAAAGGGAGACCAAATGTCAAGAACATCTCGTCTGACACCAGGAAAAGATCAACTTCTGAAGAAAAGTTCAACCAAGGAAAGGGAATCCAGTGCCATGGATGTGAAGGTTTTGGACACGTTAGAGCTGAATGTCCTACTTACCTCAAGATGCAAAAGAAGGGGCTATCTGTCACATGGTCTGAAGGAGATTCTGAGAGTGAATCTGAAGGAGAATCTGCTAAACATGTGACTGCACTAACTAGTGTCTGTGCCACTGATGATGACTCAAGTGCAGATGAACTGACCTTTGAGGAACTTGCTGCATCACATAAGGAGCTATGTGTCACAAGTGCAGAAGTGCGTGTACAATGAGAAAAGCAGAAGAAACTCATCAAGGAGCTGGAGGATGAGAAGCAGAGGCATATGACAGTCATAGATGGCCTAAATGGTGAGATAACCTTGTTGAGCTCCAAGCTAGATCAAATGACAAAATCCATCAGAATGCTAAATAAAGGAACTGACACCTTGGAAGAGATCTTAAAGGTGGGACAGAAGTCTAGAACCATGTCTGGTTTAGGCTTTGTGAAAAAATCCTCTGCTGAACTCAAACGCTCAAAGGATGAAGTTCAGAAACTCAAGCGGAGGTCACACCCAATGTCTCAACATCAGGGAACCAGGATGAGCAACCATCAGAGGAAGAAATTTCAGAGATGGAGGTGTCACTACTGTGGTAGGTTTGGTCATATAAAAGCCTTCTGCTACAGGCTGCATGGTTATCCTAACCAAACCCCTCATGTCAGACCTAAGCATAAGGCATATAAGCATAATGCCCCCAGCAAGAAACGACAATGGTATGCTAGGCTAGCTCACACAGCTCTAAGGGCATCTACCAGAGAAGACTGGTACTTTGACAGTGGCTGCTCAAGACATATGACTGGTATGGAGAATTTATTGGTAGATGTACAACCTCACACTACCAGTTATGTGACCTTTGGTGATGGTGCTAAAGGAAAAATCAAAGGTGTGGGTAAGCTGGACAGCTCTGGAGTTCCAGAACTGAATAATGTGTTGTTAGTAAAAGGACTAACTGCCAACCTCATCAGCGTAAGCCAGCTGTGTGATCAAGGGTTCTATGTTCAGTTTACTGAGGAGCTATGTGTTGTGACAAATGGAGATAATCAGGAAGTTATGAGAGGATCCAGATCCAAAGATAACTGTTATCTGTGGGAACCTAAGTTCTCAAACTTTTCCACAATGTGCTCCTCGGCCAAGGAAGAACAAGAGGTGAAGTTGTGGCATAGACGCCTTGGTCATCTCCACTTAAGGGGAATGAAAAAGATCATATCCAAGGAAGCAGTTAGAGGAATCCCAAAGCTGCTTATTGATGAAGGAAGAGTCTGTGGAGAATGCCAGGTTGGCAAGCAAACCAAGATGTCACACCCTAAGCTGGGACATCCTACAACTTCCAGAACTCTGGAACTGTTGCACATGGACTTAATGGGACCTATGCAGGTTGAAAGTGTGGGTGGAAAGAGGTATGCCTATGTGGTGGTTGATGACCATTCCAGATACACTTGGATAAGCTTCATTAGAGAAAAGTCAGATGCATTTGATGTCTTCAAAGAACTGTGCATCAGACTTCAAAGGGAAAAGGACAGTTGTGTTGTCCGAATCAGGAGTGATCATGGGACGGAGTTCAAAAATTCCAAGTTTGATGAGTTTTGCTCATCTGAAGGAATAAGTCATGAGTTTTCCTCTCCTATAACTCCTTAGCAGAATGGGATAGTTGAAAGGAAAAACAGAACTATTCAAGAATCTGCCAGAGCTATGATTCATGCAAAGAAGCTCCCTATGCACTTTTGGGCTGAAGCTATGAATACAGCTTGCTATGTTCACAATAGAGTTACCTTGAGAAAAGGAACCTCGTCCACTCTGTATGAAATATGGAAAGGCAGAAAACCCACTATGAAGTACTTTCATATCTTTGGAAGCAGATGTTACATTCTTGCATATCGTGAACAAAGAAGAAAAATGGACCCCAAAAGTGATGAGGGTATATTCCTAGGATACTCAACTAACAGCAGAGCCTACAGAGTATTCAACTCCAGGACCAATGTCCTGATGGAATCCATAAATGTTATTGTGGATGATAAAGAGGAAGGAGTCGATGTCGTAGAGGATGTTGGAACATTCCTTGATACTTCAACAGACATACCAGTCAAGACTGAAGAAGTACAGGAGACTCCTCCTGAATGTGAGGTAGATGCATCCACCAAAGTGCCGTCTATCAGAATTCAGAAAGACCGCCCTAAGGATCTTATCATAGGGGATCCCAATAGTGGTGTGACTACCAGATCAAGGGAAATTAGCTCAAATTCCTGTTTTGTATCCAAGGTTGAGCCAAAAAAATGTGAAAGAAGCCCTGACTGATGAATATTGGATCAATGCCATGCAAGATGAACTGGAGTAGTTTAAAAGGAATGAAGTATGGGAGCTAGTTCCACGACCTGAAGGGACTAACATCATTGGTACCAAGTGGATTTACAAGAATAAATCTGATGAGAAGGGAGTAATCACTAGGAATAAAGCAAGACTAGTGGCTCAAGGATATACTCAAGTTGAAGGGGTTGATTTTGATGAGACGTTTGCACCTGTTGCTAGACTTGAGTCAATCAGATTACTGTTAGGTGTGGCCTGCATTCTGAAGTTCAAACTGTTCCAAATGGATGTGAAGAGTGCCTTTCTAAATGGCTACTTGAATGAAGAGGTCTATGTGGAACAACCTAAAGGGTTCTGTGATCCTAACCAACCTAAACATGTGTACAAGTTGAGGAAAGCATTGTATGGGTTGAAGCAAGCACCTAGAGCTTGGTATGAAAGGTTGACTGAATTTCTGACCTCTCATGGGTACAGAAAAGGTGGGATAGATAAGACCTTGTTTGTGAAGGATGAAGATGGCAAAATCATGATTGCCCAAATTTATGTGGATGATATTGTTTTTGGTGGAATGTCAGAGCAAATGGTGAAACATTTTGTTCACCAGATGCAATCTGAGTTTGAAATGAGTCTGGTTGGGGAACTGACTTATTTTCTTGGAATGCAAGTCAACCAAATGGAGGATTCTATGTTTCTCTCCCAAAGCAAGTATGCCAAAAACATAGTTAAGAAGTTTGGTATGGATAATGCTAGGCACAAGAGAACTCCTGCACCTACTCATTTAAAGTTAACCAAAGATGATGGAGGTCCCAGTGTTGATCAATGCTTGTATAGAAGCATGATAGGTAGTCTACTATATCTAACTGCAAGTAGACCTGATATTTCCTATGCAGTTGGAGTGTGTGTTAGATACCAAGCAGAACCCAAAGTGAGCCACTTAAATCAAGTCAAGAGGATTCTCAAATATGTTAATGGGACTTGTGACTATGGTATGCTATACTCTCATGGCTCTGAGCCTGTCCTATCTGGGTATTGTGATGTTGATTGGGCTGGGAGTGTTGATGACAGAAAAAGCACCTCAGGAGGATGTTTCTTCTTGGGAAACAATCGCATATCATGGTTCAGCAAGAAACAGAACTGTGTATCCTTGTCCACTGCAGAGGCTGAATACATAGCAGCTGGAAGCAGTTGTTCCCAACTGGTGTGGATGAAACAGATGCTTACTGAGTACAATGTCTCTCAAAATGTCATGACCTTGTACTGTGACAATCTCAGTGCCATCAATATTTCCAAGAACCCCATCCAACACAGCAGGACCAAATATATTGACATTAGACATCACTTCATCAGAGTCTGGTGGAAGACAAAGTGATTACCTTGGAACATGTAGCCACTGAACTACAACTTGCTGACATTTTCACCAAGGCTCTGGATGCTACTCAGTTTGAAAATTTAAGGGGCAAACTGGGAATATGCCTCTCCGAGGATTTATAGCAACCAATGATGTTTGGGATGTATTTTTTAATATCTCAACCTATTAAACAATTAAAAGTGTGTTATGACTGGACAACAGATCACAGCTATGTTACTCATTGCAAGTATGGTAACAAGATGTTAAGGGGATATTCGAACATGAGACATCCTATGTGTCTGCTGGACTTCAAGAAAGTGTTCAGGCAGGAGTGGTTCAAGACGTCAGACTCAAAGTCATGGGATCTGATATGGGTGTACCTGCTGTAAAGCAAGAGTGTGTGACTACTTGATCAAAGCTGTGAAGCAAGATCAAGTGGGTGATGTCTTGATCAAAGCTATAAAGCAAGATCAAGAGTGTATTTCTGTCATTTCTGTAATTCTGTCATTTGTGTGTAATTCTGTGTATTTTGGTTTGTAATTTAAAGTGTTGCTTTGGCAACATTTTTTACAAAAAGGGGGAGTAACACCTGTGATGCCCCAGGACAACAGATTGTTTTGCTAAACAGATATTCAAGACAGATATTCAAGATCCTCTAATCTAGAGGTTGTGCTGCAGCTGATGTTCCACTTCCATGAGTGTGAGTGTGTTTATGTGTGCTGCTATTAGAAGTTTTTATTTAACTTCTGTATGTGTGCTGATATGTGAAGTTTCTATTTAACTTCTATGTGTGTGAGTGTGTTGCTACTCTTAGTGTATTAGCTAGGTAAATTTCCCTGCTAGATGTGTGTTTTCCGCTGCTGTGTACTCTGTTGTGAGGACAAAGTGTTTTAGCCAAAAATTTGCCAAAGGGGGAGTTTGTAGATGTTTGATTGGCTGCAGTTTATGGTAAAACACTTGTTGGATTCTAATGTCTTGACTGATGCCATGACATGCTGTGGAGATGTTTGTTTGACTGCATTATGTGTTAGATCATCTAACTGTACTCTGATGTCTTGAATGATGTCATGACATACTTGAGTAGTATGCTGCAGGTTTAGCTAATACAGGACTTACTGAATGTCAAACTAGATGTTATGACATTCATCCCTGTCAGCAGATACTGAGGAATAGAACAGTTGGTGTTCTTCTATAACTCAGTATTTATTTTCAGTCTGTTTATCAAGGGAATAACAGACCTGGCACAAGGCCTACTGTCTGAATGTCAAACTGGATGTTATGACATTCATCATTGACAGCATATACTGAATAATAGGCAGGTTGGTTTTCTGCTACACTTCAGTATGTATCTCAGTCTGTTCTTCAGGAGAACAACAGACCATGGCATAAGGCCTTATGTGTAAATGTCAAATTGGATATTGTGACATTTATTAATGTAAGCTGATACTGAAGTATGGACGGATTGGTCCTATACAGTACAACAAATTTGTACAGTCTGGTTTCAGGAAAAACAGACTTAGCATATGGTCTATGATGTGGACGTCAAACTAAATGTTGTGACATTCATTCCTGACAGCATATGCTAAATTGTAGGTTGTTTAGTTTTTCTGTTTCAGCATTTTTCTCAGGCTATTCTTCAGGAATTCAACAGCTGAGCTAAAATCTAGGAAACTAACAACTAAGCTACAATTAATGAACCTAACAAATAGCCTATTTGTTAGTACCCTAAGATGTGGAAATTAGGTTAACATGCTTGACCTTAATTTCAGGAAATACAAGTACAAGGCCCAAGTGCTGCAATATAAAAGGATGGTTATCCTTCATTCAGAACTCGGGGATTTTAGGCGTGAAGATTTTATTTGTTCATCATACTTCACTGCTGTATTTTTGTGTGTCTTGTATTAGGTGTATCTTGTGAGCCAAGCAATTATCACCTAGATGATTGCATTGGACTAGGGTGTTCATTGAGTTGTAAGTGTTGTGTCACTCTAAGCTTTTAAGCGTGAGTGTTGTGTATCTTGATTAAAGTTGTTAAGCAAAATCAAGAGTTGTTTGAAGTGTGACTTCATAATTATCTTTAATCTTAATTAAAGGTTGTAATCACTGAGGTGATTGAGGGGGAATGAGTAGGAACTCTGATCTTAGTGTAAGATTGAAATTGCATTGGGTAGGTATTAAGTGATAGGGTTAAACAGTTGGTTTAAGGTCTGAATTAATACTACTAATAGTGGATTTCCTCCCTGGCTTGGTAGCCCCCAGACATAGGTCATGTTGGACCGAACTGGGTAAACAGTTCCTTGTGATTATTTACTGCACTTACTTTTTAAGTTCTGCATAATTCTTGTCTGCGCATAATTGGATGTCATAACATCCCGTGTGACATCGAAAGTCTGTTAACTAGAATTTCAAATATGATGGAAGTCAACCTCAGTAAAGAACGTTGAAATCCTCCTCGCATAATCCCTATATGGAATGAGACCAGGCTGATTCGTTTCCCATTCACCCTTAATCTGATTGACAACGAGGGCTGAATCACCATAAACATCAAGATGCTTGATCCTTAGATCAATACATTCCTCCAATCCCATAATACAGGCCTCATACTCAGCCATATTATTTGTGCATTTGAAAGTTAGCCTTGCTGTAAAAGGAATATGTGTGCCCTGACGAGTAATAATCACTGCCCCAATACCATTTCCATACTGATTTACAGCGCCATCAAACACCATACTCCATTTGGAACCAGGCTCTGGCCCTTCATCGAGTGTGGGCTCATCACAATCTTTCATTTTCAAATACAGGATCTCCTCATCCGGGAAGTCATACTGAACTGACTGCTAATCCTCGATCGGCTGATGTGCCAAGTGGTCAGCCAAAATACTACCTTTAATAGCCTTCTGAGCTCGATACTCAATATCATACTCAGATAACAACATTTGCCAACAGGCAATTCTCCTTGTTAAAGCAGGCTTCTCGAAGATATACTTGATTGGATCCATTCTGGATATCAACCAAGTCATATGATTTATCATATACTGGCGTAAGCGCTTAGCAGCCCAAGCCAAAGCACAGCATGTCTTCTCAAGCATCGAGTATCGAGACTCACAATCAGTGAACTTCTTGCTCAGGTAGTAGATGGCATATTCTTTCTTCCCTGATTCGTCTTACTGACCAAGGACACAACCCATTGAGTCTTCAAGAACAGTTACATACATGATCAAAGGTCTTCCTTCCACGGGCGGAGACAGGATTGGAGGTTCAGATAGATACTCTTTAATACTGTCGAAGGCTTTTTGACAATCCTCGGTCCAATCATGGGACTGATCTTTCTGGAGGAGCTTGAATATCGGTGCACATGTGGCAGTCATGTGGGATATGAATCTGGAAATGTAATTCAAGAGGCCAAGAAAACCTCGGACTTGCTTCTCAGTTTTGGGCGCAGGCATCTCTTTTATTGCTTTAACCTTGGCAGGATCAACTTCAATACCTCTTTGTAGCACCTCAAATTTGCACCTCCCATTTGTACATACATTTTCATTTTTAGGTCATTAACATTGCATTAACATTGCATAGATCTTTGCATAGTCCTTCAAGTCATCAGACAAGACTGGTCAAAGAGATTCAACTGTGCAAGCAAGCAAGTGCATTTTCTATGAGATCAAAGCCCTAAGGTGATTCCATTGAGTTCATATGATTCAAGGATCATTTTGAAGTGATTTAGTCAAGGGTTGAAGGCTCAAAGCTCATCAGTCCATGATCAATTCATCTAAAACCCTAAAAAGTCAACAGAAGTCAACTGTCAGTTCAACCATGGATTTGGAGGTGGGAGATGGTTAGAGAGGCCTCATTCATGTCCATACAAGTCTCATTTGACATTTCAAACATCAACATTGAAGGATTTGAAGTCACATCAAAACTTGCCCAAAATAGTAAGTGACCTTTAATTTGAAATTGCCAAAAATGGAAAGGTTTTCTCCTCACGATTACATCATCAAGAAAGCTTCAAATGAAATTTTGTCCAACATGAAAGTTGAAGATCTTTCTCTCCCATTTCCAAAAAGTCCAAGATCATGAATTTCTCATGTATGGTTGAAGAGATATGGATCAATCATGGCCAAGTGAACATGGAACTTCAAACATGCATAACTTCTTAACCAAAAGGCCAAATGGAGTGGTTCTTTTTTGTACATTCATGTCTTGACATATACTATCCAAATCATGCATCACAAGCCATGAATTCTCATCACATAATTATTTGATTTTTCACTTGATTTTTGGATGGAATTTTCAAATTTAAAAATAATGCATTGTTTACACATGGCAACACTTGCATTGGCTTCCAAACAGAATTTCAAGTGAATTCAAGCCCAAAAACGTGCACTGTTCCATTCATTTCATGCATAGGGGTGCATTATCCAATTGGCACTTACACTCTCATATTTTGCTAATCCATTTGCCATTTGCCTAAACCTGATTAACAGCTTGATTAGGAGCAAGCATATAAGCCAAACCCTAACAGATTTCAGCATTAACAACATCACATTTTCAGATCTAAAAATTTTCTTCCAATTTTCTTTCACTTTTTTCTTCAATGTTCTCCAAACACATTGCATTGTTCTTGATTCCTTCATCATCTAGAAGCATTGTGGAGCATTGTTGAATCAAGGTCCAGCAGGAATCGTGCAGTTGGAAGTTGTTTGGAACTTGAAGTTCATCCATGGCAGTTGGAAATTCTGGAAGAAACGTGCACATCTAAGCTTCAAATCTTCATCCATTCATCCATACAAGCACTTTGGAGCATCTGTTTGTGCATTTCATGGCCTGAATCAAGTTATTCCAATTCTGTTTGCTCCAAGAGGTACATAAGTTCCTTAAGTTCTTCTGAACTTGCTTTTGCTCTTGCTTGGTTGCTTAACCATTTGAGGTATAACTTACTGACTTCATGTAGTCTGGAAGACCTGTCCTGTTACTTGGGCAGGCACCTGTCTGAAGCCCTCCTTAAGAGGCAATGCTTGTGTTTGTTTATCTTTGTGCCAAGCAGGAAAAGTCCTCTTATGAGGCAATTGGCAGATAAAAGAGATGTGTAATCCATCTCCTACTACTCAGTGTGTCATCCACCTTGCTCACACACCTTGTGTTGATGCATTGTGGATATTAACCCAAGATCCATGTAGTGTCAGTCATATGTGGAGAAGAGTTCCTGCTTTCTAAACTCCCACACTTTCATTTGTCTGAAGCTCTCCCAGGCCAGGGATAAGAGCTGTGAGGTCTCACCCTCACTTCCCATTTCATCTGCTTCACCCTAACTCTCAATGTTAGGGTTAAGAGCTAACATCACCCTGTTACAGTGGCTTGTTTGTCGAGGTTGACATGACCCCTCGACTAAAGCCTAACCCTGTGTGAGCCCACTTTGTTTGTATATAGTGTGTGCTAACTGTGTGTATGCTTGCTCTTGTGTTTGCCTGTGTTGTTTAAGATAGCTTGCTCCCTGTGCAAGTTAGGATAGAAACCTCAACCTAGGACCATGGTGAATTTACATGATAACTATTAGGCTCGAGTCAGACTCCCTTCTAGTTTGTCATTTCCCAGTCTCTGGTTAGGCTAGTCCTTTTTCCCTGCGTAGGGGAACTACGTCGCCCTGATCCTCATACCAGATGAGGTACGTAGGCAGGAGATGAGCTGATCTCTCTGGGCGGCCTTTTTCTTTTGTAACCCTTTTGTGTGTGTTGGAGTCTGACGTAAGTCCAGCGATTGGCAGTTGGTTTCCTGTGTCTGGTTTGTTTTGTTTGGAGACTGACATAAGTCCAGCGATTGGCAGTCGGTTTCCTGTGTGCGTGTTTGTTGGTTCGGAGTCTGATGTAAGTCCAGCGATTGGCATTCGGTCTCCATGTTTGCCTATTTGTGTGGAGTCTGACATAAGTCCAGCGATTGGCAGTCGGTTTCCAGTGTTTGGTTTTGTTTGGCGTGCGTTAGCTGAGCTACGAGTGCTCTGATTCTTCTTTAGTCCGAGAAGATACGTATGCATAGGATGCGACATCCTAGCGAGCACGTTTTCCCCTGTCCCGAACTACGTCGACTCTGATGTTTGTGCTTGACAGACTACGTAGGCCCAAGATACGATATCCTGCCGAGTTAGTTTCTTTTGTCTTTCTGTGTGCCTTGTGTGCAGTTTGTGAGCAGTTTCTAGCAACCTTTATCCTTCCTTTTGTGCGTGGATCCCGTCGAGTACGACGGATGCGTAGGGGTGCTAATACCTTCCCTTCGCATAACCGACTCCCGATCCCATCTCTCTCTGGTCGCGAGACCATGTTCTTTCCAGGTTTACTTCGAGCGTTTCCTTTCCCTCTTTTGGGATAAATAACGCATGGTGGCGGCTCTGTTGTTTTCGTTTTCCCGCCGGTTTTTCGCGTAATGCGACAGCTGGCGACTCTGCTGGGGACATAGAGAAGTTGACCTCTTGCTGGTCCATCTTCCCTAAGCGAGTCTCTCCTAGCGCTCTCTAGGATAAGGTTTGGTTGCTTTTGCTGTTTCATTTATTGCATTCATTTATTTATTGTTTGCATTTATTGTTTGCATTTATGTTTGCATTCATTCATATTCATCTGTGTTGGCTGTGCTGTGTTTGTCTCTCTGTTGGGGTGGGAGTCACATGAGGTAAAAGGCCTAATACCCAGGCTATGAGTGAAATCTAGGACACCTAGGAATAGAGTGATTCATGGGAAGCGGGTGGTATTGCGCCACTTAGCGGAACATTGATATCACGAGCAGTTCAGACTCTGATGGAGTATTTTCGTTACATACTTCGGGTGTGTATATGATGGTATTCTATGAAAGGGTTATTTATGTTGCGTTTCTCTCGACCTTACCCTGTCCTAGATGACACCCGTGAGTGGGGAGGGAATGATCATTTTACAGGTACAGTTGGTGACTCTTGGTTCCTGTTGGTGACTTGGTTCAGAAGAATGGGTCTCAGATGACTTTGGGTTTCAGATGACTTTGTGGTTCCGAATTCAGGCCGAAGCTCTGATCCTGTGCCTTGTGATGCACAGCCAACCGGTCATAATTGCATCATCTGCATCATAGCATGTTTATTTTCCAAAAAAATAATGCATAAAGAAAAAAGTTAACTCGCATACGCATATCCTTCTTTAGGATCATTCATGATAAAATAGCATCCGCACCATACGCATATCATGCACATATCATCCTTGCATTACAGACATGTTTGGGAGAGACTTCTCACTTTGGTTCCTGACCGAGACAGGATTGTTGATCGTCGTCCGCACCGTTACGCAACCCAGACTGAATCAACAGAGAAGTATGGACCAAGTTCAAGCTGAGTTGGCAGAGATGAGGGCTAACATGGCCCAATTCATGACAATGATGTAAGGGGTCGTTCAAGGGCAAGAGGAGCTGCGAGCCTTAGTCCAGAGACAGGAAGCTGTGATTCCACCAGTCCACTGTGCTTCACCAGCGGGGGTCCCTGTTAATGACCAAGTTGCTGCTAACATTCCCGTCAACAACTATGTCGTGGGTGATGAATTGAGGGGAATTCGGATTAATGGACAGCCTCTTGCTGCAGAGACTGTTAATGCTAGAGCAACCTGTGCTCCTATTCGCCATCCTGCTCCGTTGGTTGACCGGCAGAAGGATATGTTCGCTCTCCTCGGTGAGGATGATGAAGTCGTAAGAACTGAAAGCTTCAAAGAGTACGCCCAGAGATGGTGTGAGCTAGCCGCAAGAGTACAACCTCCGATGTTGGAGAGGGAGCTGACTGATATGTTCATCGGGACTTTGCAGGGTGTGTTCATGGACCGCAGGGGGAGTTGCTCGTTCAGTAGTTTCTCTGATGTGGTTGTCTGTGGGGAGAGGACTGAGAGTCTCGTTAAAGCAGGAAAGATACAAGATCCTGGCTCTTCAAGTTCTTCGAGTTATAAGAAGCCATTCTCTGGGGCACCCAAAAGGGGAGAGAGTGAAACAAATGCTATACACCGTCGGAGGAACGTGAACAGAGGACAGTATCGTCAGGCTGCTGCTGTGACTATTCCAGCAACTCAACAACAGCAGAGAAGACCAACTCAGCAATATCAGCATCAACACCATCGTCCTCAACAGCAGTCTTACCAGCCTCACAATGGTAATCAAGCCAGTATGGGTAATGAGAGGAAGAAGATCATTTTTGACCCGATTCCTATGTCATACACAGAACTATATCCCTCTTTGATAGAGCGGAATTTGATTACTCCCAGAGACCCGCCGGCTATACCCGTCAACCCTCGGTGGTGGTATAGGCCTGATCAGCATTGTGTGTATCATTCGGGTGCTCCTGGTCATGATGTGGAAAGCTGCTTTCAGTTGAAGAATAAGATGCAGGACCTTATAAAATCAGGTATTCTGAGCTTCGAGGACTTAGGTCCCCATGTTAATCAAGCGTGAAGATAACAAGTCCCGGGCTGGCGTTGACTTTTCTTCTAAGGTCTTCAACGAAAAGGGTTGTTCAAAAGGCGGAAGCTGCTGAAGCAAAGGATACTGACAGTTGTCATCCCTGGAGGGATCTGTCGCAATTGGGTCACTGTGGGCGTTCCTACAGTCATTCCTAAGTCAGAGTAATAATCACTTTGTTTAAAAACCCTTCTCCCATGCCAAAAGGAGAAGTGATGACTTTGTTGGCAACATTTGTGCAATGATATTTTCATTCAAATAAATTCATGTTAAAACATTTGCTTTTCCATTTGTTTTCCCTTTTCGCTTTTTGCATGAAATTGGTGATCACAAAAAACCCTAAAAAACAAGAATAAAAGCAATCTTTTCATCTGCATAACGATTGTCTTGTTTGTTTTCCAAAAAGCTTTTCATACTCAAAATCATTATGCAGGTTGATTCTTAAACCCATTGAACATAATGATCCAACGTCATCTCCCAAATTTTGAATTCCCTGTATTCGAAGCGGAAGAAGATGATGTTGAAAGGATTCCTGACGAGATTTCCCGACTTCTTGAGCAAGAAAAAAAGATCACTCAGCTGCATCTCGAGAATTAGCAAAACAGTCCAACTGGGGCATTTCAAAAAAAAAAAAAAAAAAAAAAAGAGAGAGAGAAAGAAGAGGAGGGTGCAAAATCAAAAGAAATCGAAATCAAATCAAAAGAAATCAAAAGAAAGAAAGAAACAAAAGAGAAATGGCACCCTCGAAGTCCCAAGTTGACTGATGCTGAATGGATTCAGAGTCGCTACGACCAACTGAATCTGATCAAAAAGAAGAGATTAACTGCCATGTGTCATGGTCAGTTATATCAGCAGAAAATGAAGGAAGCAGTCGATAAGAAGGTCAAGCCTCGTGTGTTCTGAGAAGGTGACCTCGTGCTCAAGAAAGTCTTGTCTTTCGCGCCCGATTCCAGGGGCAAGTGAACCCCAAGCTATGAAGGTCCATACGTTGTCGAGAGAGCCTTTTCAGGCGGTGCTTTGACACTTACAACAATGGATGAAGAAGTTCACTCGTCCTGTGAATTCCGATGCAGTCAAGAAATACTTCGCCTAGAAAAAAAAAGCAGAACAGCTCGCTAAGTCGAACACCCCAAAGGGAGACTTAGGCAAAAAAGGAGCGTCTCGGTAGATTGAAAACCCGAAAGGGCGATCCAGGCAAAAGTTAGAGACATTGAAAAAAAGAATCTGCATCCCGCTAGATTGAGCACCTCACACTGGGGCAATCTAGGCAAAAATTAGGGATTTGGCAAGTAACTGCATCCTGACAAGACTGTGCTCTATATCTGTCATCCGCCAGAAATTCTTGATTCGTCGTCGACTGAAGCTTCGAATACATTGAAATTCGGAATTGGTAGAGAAAAGGTCATTATGTTCAATGTAGCCCTCTTCCAATATATATCACTGATTTCAAACTTGTACAGATCTATGGAGTCTTGCCATTTGCAGACTACCATTCCATCACATCAATTTGAGCTTTTATCCAATTATTTGCACTCTTATTTGTTTCAACTCAACAAATGTTTTGCATGTTTTTAATTGATAAAGTATCATTGTTTTCAAAATAAACAAATTTTTCTCAAAATTGTTCTTAAGCAAAGTGAACATTCACAATGATGGAAGGATACTTAGGAGATCCGCAGTGCTCTCCCAAGGGTGGTATGATTACCAACAGGTAAGACATTTATTCGTATCTCGAGCATAACTGTATCTTTTTCCTGTAGAACCTCTTATGGTTTCTCCTCGGCGAGGTTGCTCAGTGCAGTGTTGGTTGAAGTTGTTCATCTTCATGTCCCCGGCAGTGCAGCACTCTTCCTCCAAGTCCCTGTTAGCCCTATTGTGGTGCATCCCCAGTAGAGTGTTGTTTGAGCCCTATTGTGGGGCATCCCCAGCAAGTTTGCTGTTGGAACATTTTTGTGGGCCAGTTCCCAAGCAGAGTGTTTATTGAAGACTTCAACTTTCGTCTCTCCAGCAGAGCAGTCTTCTCCTCTCCCCGGCATGGGCGCTCTTTTTTGGAAGATTCGGTATCTGGTGGATTGACATCCCAGTAATTCGGCATTCCCTCGGATAGATTCCTCAGCGGAGTTGTTGACATGATGAACTTTATCAATGCATATCTATCCTCATCAGAGATCTGGTTGCTTCTTGGTATCTCTGATCTCCAGCATGAGTTGTTGTTGTGGCGTGTCCGCCTGTATATTGAACTCTTTCATCCGGTTGTGATTGATGATCCCTTCGGAAGCCTTTTGTGGCCTTCCTCCCCTGCAGGAGGATGTTGTTCCCTGATGCCCCAGTCTCCAGCAGATCGCGTTTGCTCTTTGGTGATCTTGGCTTTCCCTCTGGAAGAGTAGTACCAGATGGTTGATTCCTGGACCTATGTGTGTTAAACATGTCTGTTTGTCAGCATTCATCATACATTCCTCATGCATAATGCATACATGCATAATCATAACATTCAGATACTCATGTTGCATCTTTTTCCGTGTATCTGTTGATGGTTGTCTCCTGCTAATTGGTGATACAGATCTCCCTAGTAGATCCTCCCCTAGCAGATGTGGGTGTGTCTGATCTCTCCATATAGAGTCGACCCCTTAAGCAGAAAGTGTCTGTCATTTCCTTTTGCGCTCCCCACTGAGTTATATCCTCGTGGATGACGGTTGTTTCCGTTCCCTCCCAACACACGTAACGGGATGGGTTTTCCCTATTGAGTTCTTTCCTCATTAGGATGAGTCTTGATTCAGTCTGCCTTTTTGGATCGATCCTAAATTGGCTTCCTTGTGGTTGTCTCTTGTGCTTCCCTGTGGTATAAATGAATAGTTTCTCACTAACCGGCACTCATTCATCTTATCCTCAGCGGAATTTGTTGGCTGCTACCTACAAACCGGTAGTTATAAGTCCTATCTTTGTGGTCTTCTACCTACTACCCGGTAGATGTGAATCCTCTTTTCTCCCTGTTGTGGAGTCAACCCTCGTGCTCATCCTAGTTGATGACGGTTACTGTTCCGTGGTTTTCTACCTACGAACCGGTAGATGTAATCCCCTCTTTGCGGTTATCATTATCCAGTTTTGGTATTGATATTCCTTTCCCCTTTTGGATGTTTGCTTTGATTAAGCAATCTTATCCCCAGCGGGTCTTCCCCCTTCCTTTTGGATAATTGCTCCGAGTAAGCAATTTTATCCTCAGTGGGTCCTTTTTCATTCACCGTTTGCCGGTAATGTTTGTGGTTTCCCCTTTTGATTGGTCGTCACTTGCATACCTAGTCTGGTACCCCGATGCCTTTCTTTTCGGTTGATTCATCCTTTAACAACCTACAAACCGGTTAGGATAATCTTCCATGCGAGTGTATTATCTACGTTTTGACAGATATAGATAATATATCTCATGCGCTCTTTGGTCAATCTTTTGATTGTTTTCACCATCAGAGTAAGATTCGTATTCCTTTGTCCAGAATCGAATGTCCATCCTTTAACAAGTTTGCCTTCGCTCTCTTCAGGATGATGAGTGTTTTGGAACATACACCAATGCACGTTTTCGGTCGATTTATTCATCTAACAACCTACAACCCGGTTATGGATAATCTTCCATGCGAGTGTATTATCTACGTTTTGACGGCTATAGATAATATATCTCATGCGCTCTTTGGCTGAACCCTTTGTTTGTTTCCCCAACTGAGTAAGATTCGTATTCCTTGTAGAATCGAATGTCCATCCTCTAACAAGATTGCTTTTCTAGCCCTCTTCAGGATGATGAGTGTTTTGGAACACAAACCAATTCACGCTTTGGTCGGTCACCTGTTTCATGCCTACAACCCGGTATCTTTGGTGTTCCTTCCTGTCTGCTCCCTGTCGTGACCTTGATCCCCAGTGAGCCACCTCTCCGTTGGTTTCGATAAACGTTGAGTTTTTCCTAGTTGTCCGTTGACATCTAGATGTATTTCTTTCCATTCATCCGTTGATGTCTGGTCTCCTTCTCCGTTGGTGTCGATAAACGTCGAGCTTCTCCCGTTCGTCCGTTGACGTCTGGTCGAGTCTTTTCCAGTCATCGTTAATGTCTGGTCGTCCTCTTTTTGATGTCGGTAAACATCATCTTTTGATGTCGGTAAACGTCGAGTATTTTTCCCAGTCATCGGTTAATGTCTGGTCTTCTTTGTTGATGTCGGTAAACATCATCTTTCGATGTTCGTAACATCTTTTCTCTTTCCCCAAGCAGAATTCACCTCTCCGTTGGTGTCGATAAACGTCGAGCTTTTTCCTATTCGTCCGTTGACGTATAGTTGTACCCTTCCCCAGGAGTCACCTCTCCGTTGGTGTCGATAAACGATGAGTTTTTCCTATTCGTCCGTTGACGTCTAGTTGTATCTCCCCCACAGGTCATCCGTTGATGTCTGTTCACCTCTCCGTTGGTGTCGATAAACGTTGAGTTTTTTCCCATTCGTCTGTTGACGTCTGGTTGCACATTCTGGTTCCCAGTCATTCGTTAATGTCTGGTCGTCTTTTTTGATGTCGGTAAACATCATCTTTCGATGTCGGTAAACGTCGAGTATTTTTCCCAGTCATCGGTAAATGTCTGTTTGTTCCCCAACCAGAGATCCCCAGTAGAGTCGTCGGTGAACGTCCTGTCTGGTTTTCGGTTGCAATTATTTTGTCATTCGTTGATGATCGTCTTTCTTTTGATGTCGGTAAACATCATCTTTCGATGTCGGTAAACATCGTGTCTCATCCCAGTCATCGGTCAATGTCTGTTCGTCCTTTCTTTTGATGTCGGTAAACATCATCTTTCGATGTCGGTAAACGTCGAGTTTTCTCCCATTCATTCGTTGATGTCTGGTCGAGTCTTCCCAGTCATCGGTAAATGTCTGGTCGATCTTTTCTTGGTGTCGGTGAACATCATCTTTCGATGTCGGTAAACGTCGAGTTTCTTTCCCATTCATCCGTTGATGATTGGTAACCTCTCCGTTGGTTTCGGTAAACGTGAAGTTTTTCCCTCTTGTCCATAGACGTTTGGTTGTATCTTTTCAGAATCCCCAGTAGAGTCGTCGGTAAACGTCTGGTCTGATTTCCTTTTGTAAATACCTTGTTCATCCCGCAGAGTGCAAATTTTCCGGTTCTTCCGGTATTCAATCCCTGTTTACCTTGAAAGTCTGACAGTCGTTGCTCTCATCCGTTCAGGTTCCCAGCTGATTGAATAGGGGCAGCTGTAGCACCTCAAATTTGCACCTCCCATTTGTACATACATTTTCATTTTTAGGTCATTAACATTGCATTAACATTGCATAGATCTTTGCATAGTCCTTCAAGTCATCAGACAAGACTGGTCAAAGAGATTCAACTGTGCAAGCAAGCAAGTGCATTTTCTATGAGATCAAAGCCCTAAGGTGATTCCATTGAGTTCATATGATTCAAGGATCATTTTGAAGTGATTTAGTCAAGGGTTGAAGGCTCAAAGCTCATCAGTCCATGATCAATTCATCTGAAACCCTAAAAAGTCAACAGAAGTCAACTGTCAGTTCAACCATGGATTTGGAGGTGGGAGATGGTTAGAGAGGCCTCATTCATGTCCATACAAGTCTCATTTGACATTTCAAACATCAATATTGAAGGATTTGAAGTCAGATCAAAACTTGCCCAAAATAGTAAGTGACCTGTAATTTGAAATTGCCAAAAATGGAAAGGTTTTCTCCTCAAGATTACATCATCAAGAAAGCTTCAAATGAAATTTTGTCCAACATGAAAGTTGAAGATCTTTCTCTCCCATTTCCAAAACGTCCAAGATCATGAATTTCTCATGTATGGTTGAAGAGATATGGATCAATCATGGCCAAGTGAACATGGAACTTCAAACATGCATAACTTCTTAACCAAAAGGCCAAATGGAGTGGTTCTTTTTTGTACATTCATGTCTTGACATATACTATCCAAATCATGCATCACAAGCCATGCATTCTCATCACATAATTATTTGATTTTTCACTTGATTTTTGGATGGAATTTTCAAATTTAAAAATAATGCATTGTTTACACATGGCAACACTTGCATTGGCTTCCAAACAGAATTTCAAGTGAATTCAAGCCCAAAAACATGCACTGTTCCATTCATTTCATGCATAGGGGTGCATTATCCAATTGACACTTACACTCTCATATTTTGCTAATCCATTTGCCATTTGCTTAAACCTGATTAACAGCTTGATTAGGAGCAAGCATATAAGCCAAACCCTAACAGATTTCAGCATTAACAACATCACATTTTCAGATCTAAAAATTTTCTTCCAATTTTCTTTCACTTTTTTCTTCAATGTTCTCCAAACACATTGCATTGTTCTTGATTCCTTCATCATCTAGAAGCATTGTGGAGCATTGTTGAATCAAGGTCCAGCAGGAATCGTGCAGTTGGAAGCTGTTTGGAACTTGAAGCTCATCCATGGCAGTTGGAAATTCTGGAAGAAACGTGCACATCTAAGCTTCAAATCTTCATCCATTCATCCATACAAGCACTTTGGAGCATCTGTTTGTGCATTTCATGGCCTGAATCAAGCTATTCCAATTCTGTTTGCTCCAAGAGGTACATAAGTTCCTTAAGTTCTTCTGAACTTGCTTTTGCTCTTGCTTGGTTGCTTAACCATTTGAGGTATAACTCACTGACTTCATGTAGTCTGGAAGACCTGTCCTGTTACTTGGGCAGGCACCTGTCTGAAGCCCTCCTTAAGAGGCAATGCTTGTGTTTGTTTATCTTTGTGCCAAGCAGGAAAAGTCCTCTTATGAGGCAATTGGCAGATAAAAGAGATGTGTAATCCATCTCCTACTACTCAGTGTGTCATCCACCTTGCTCACACACCTTGTGTTGATGCATTGTGGATATTAACCCAAGATCCATGTAGTGTCAGTCATATGTGGAGAAGAGTTCCTGCTTTCTGAACTCCCACACTTTCATTTGTCTGAAGCTCTCCCAGGCCAGGGATAAGAGCTGTGAGGTCTCACCTTCACTTCCCATTTCATCTGCTTCACCCTAACTCTCAATGTTAGGGTTAAGAGCTAACATCACCCTGTTATAGTGGCTTCTTTGTCGAGGTTGACATGACCCCTCGACTAAAGCCTAACCCTGTGTGAGCCCACTTTGTTTGTATATAGTGTGTGCTAACTGTGTGTATGCTTGCTCTTGTGTTTTCCTGTGTTGTTTAAGATAGCTTGCTCCCTGTGCAAGTTAGGATAGAAACCTCAACCTAGGACCATGGTGAATTTACATGATAACTATTAGGCTCGAGTCAGACTCCCTTCTAGTTTGTCATTTCCCAGTCTCTGGTTAGGCTAGTCCTTTTTCCCTGCGTAGGGGAACTACGTCGCCCTGATCCTCATACCAGATGAGGTACGTAGGCAGGAGATGAGCTGATCTCTCCGGGGGCCCTTTTTCTTTTGTAACCCTTTTGTGTGTGTTGGAGTCTGACGTAAGTCCAGCGATTGGCAGTTGGTTTCCTGTGTCTGGTTTGTTTTGTTTGGAGACTGACATAAGTCCAACGATTGGCAGTCGGTTTCCTGTGTGCGTGTTTGTTGGTTCGGAGTCTGATGTAAGTCCAGCGATTGGCATTCGGTCTCCATGTTTGCCTGTTTGTGTGGAGTCTGACATAAGTCCAGCGATTGGCAGTCGGTTTCCAGTGTTTGGTTTTGTTTGGCGTGCGTTAGCCGAGCTACGAGTGCTCTGATTCTTCTTTAGTCCGAGAAGATACGTATGCATAGGATGCGACATCCTAGCGAGCACGTTTTCCCCTGTCCCGAACTACGTCGACTCTGATGTTTGTGTTTGACAGACTACGTAGGCCCAGGATGCGATATCCTGCCGAGTTAGTTTCATTTGTCTTTCCGTGTGCCTTGTGTGCAGTTTGTGAGCAGTTTCTAGCAACCTTTATCCTTCCTTTTGTGCGTGGATCCCGTCGAGTACGACGGATGCGTAGGGGTGCTAATACCTTCCCTTCGCATAACCGACTCCCGATCCCATCTCTCTCTGGTCGCGAGACCATGTTCTTTCCAGGTTTACCTCGAGTGTTTCCTTTCCCTCTTTTGGGATAAATAACGCACGGTGGCGGCTCTGTTGTTTTCGTTTTCCCGCCGGTTTTTCGCGTAATGCGACACTCTTTCACTAACAATAAAGCCCAATAACTTGCCAGAACGGACTCCAAATGTACACTTGTTGGGATTCAGACGAAGCTTTTACTTCCTCAAACGCTGAAAAAGCTTCAACAAGTGCTCTACATGTTCAACTTCCGTTCTTGACTTGGCGATCATATCATCAACATATACCTCGATCTCCTTGTGCATCATATCATGAAACAAGGTGGTCATAGCTCTTTGATACGTGGCTCTGGCGTTCTTCAAATCGAAGGGCATCACTCGATAACAGAATGTTCCCCAAGGTGTGATGAATGTTGTCTTCTCCATATCCTCGGGTGCCATTTTGATCTAATTATATCCGGAAAATCCATCCGTAAATGAGAAGACATTGAATTTAGCTGTATTATCTACCAACATATCGATATGTGGTAGAGGAAAATCATCTTTTGGACTAGCTTTATTCAAGTCTCTATAGTCCACACACATTCGGACTTTTCCGTCTTTCTTAGGCACGGGCACAATATTGGCCACCCATTGAGGATATGTAGAAGTCACCAGATACCCCGCATCAATTTGCTTCTGTACTTCCTCTTTGATCTTCACTGCCATATCAGGATGAGTTCTTCTAAGCTTCTGCTTCACAGGCACACACTCAGGCTTCAAAGGTAGGAAATGTTGCACAATATCTGTATCTAGACCCGACATGTCTTCATATGACCAGGCGAAGACATCAACATATACTCGTAGCAGTTCAATCAACTCCTTCTTAACAGACTCTTCCAGGAGTGCCCCAATCTTCACTTCTCGCACACAATCTTCAGACCCCAAGTTGATTGTTTCCAGATTCTCGAGATGCGGCTGAATGATCTTCTCTTCATGCTCAAGTAGATGGGTAATCTCGTCAAGAATCTCTTCAACATCATATTCTTCTGCCTCAAATACAGGGAGTTCAAAGTTGGGAGATGGTGTTGGGTCATTATGTTCAATGGGTTTAATCAACCTGCATAACGATTTTGGATATGAAAAGCTTTAGAATTCGAACAAGGCAAATCATTATGCAGATGAAAAGATTGATTTTATTCTATTTTTAGGGTTTTATGTGATCACCAATTTCATGCAAAAAGTAAAAAGGGAAAATATTTGGAAAAACAAAGATTTAACATGAATTTATTGAATGAAAATATCATTGTATTTATGTGCCAATAATGTCATCCCTCCTCCTTTTGGCATGGGAGGAGGGTTTTTAAACACAATGAACATTACTTCGACTTATGGATAACTGTTGGAATATCCACAGCGACCCAATTATTGCAGATTCCCCCAGGGATGACGAAATTGCCAAAATCCTCTGTATCTTCTTCCAAAATGGCAGCAACTTCCTCTCCTTGACCGGTGTGGATGAAACCTCCACTCTTGAACAACCCTTGCGTGTTGAAAACCCCAGACGAATAACCTATGCCAGCCCGAGACTTGTTGTCTTCTAGCTCAATCATTTTCCCTAAACCAGCGGTTGTCCCACGCTCAATGGCCAACTTTGCATCTTTATAGGAAGCGAATGAAGGAGTTTTCTTCTCAATAGGTTCAGCAATAGATAAAGCTTGGAAAGGAGTTCCAACTTCATCCTCAGCATCTATGTATGAGAAGGAAGACAAGTGGCTAACCAGGAGAGCCTTTTCTCCCCCTACCACCACCAGTTTCTTGTTCTTCACAAATTTCAGTTTCTGGTGTAAGGTGGATGTCACGGCGCCTGCCTCGTGAATCCATGGTCTGCCTAAGAGACAGCTATACGATGGGTGGATGTCCATAACCTGGAAAGTAATCTGGAAATCACTCGGTCCGATTTTGATTGGGAGATCAACTTCCCCAATCACGGTTTTGCGAGACCCATCGAAAGCCTTCACAACTACTCCACTCTGCCTCATGGGAGGCCCTTGATATGAAAGTTTTGAGAGAGTGGATTTTGGCAATACGTTTAGTGATGACCCAGTGTCCACCAGCACATTGGACATGGCGTCGTCTTTGTAACCCATAGATATATGTAATGCCAAGTTATGGTCTCTTCCCTCCTCGGGGAGATCAGAGTCACAGAAACTCAAGTTGTTACAAGCGGTAATGTTTGCAACAATGCTATCGAATTGTTCTATCGTGACATATGATCCACATATGCCACATCCAAAACCTTCTGCAGAGCCTCTCGATGTCGTTCGGAATTCAAAAGCAAGGATAACACTGATATTTTGGACGGTGTTTGTAGAAGCTGGTCTACAACATTATACTCGCTTCTTTTGATGAGCCTCAGCATCTCATCACAGTTTTCTTTCACATTGCCGCTTGGGCCAACAGAAGCAGGAGTTCCCAATGTAGAGGAGGCTTAACAACAGGTGCCGGATTCAGAGCGCTCACAGCATTCCTAATCGGGCGTTTGACATAATCAGCATCAGCCTGGGGCTTGGGAGGTGCTGAAAACACACGACCACTGCGGGTCAAACCACTAACATCCGCAATGTTAACAACAGAGGAAGATGGTAAGGACACTTCTTTCCCATTTTCTACCGCGACAGCATTGTAGCGATAGGGAATTGCTTTTTCGGAAGAGTACGATACTGGTCCGGCCGGCTTGATGGTCAATACAGGAGAAACCTTCTGCTGGCTACCGTCATACTTGATGATAACAGGCTCGGGGATCCAAAATACTGGAGAAATTACGTTGACATCGTCAGCATCTTCGTCAACATTTCTGTTTTGAAGGATCTCAATAACTCCTTCATCCAGCATTTCCTGAACATCTTTGCGCACCCGGCGACAACCTCTTTGATTGACAGAACAAACTCGGCATCTATCGTGGTCATGCTCATAGTGACTATACTCACATAGCAAACGATGCATCTCGACCAGAGATTGCCGAATATGACTGACATATTTGACTTTGTATTTTCCAGGGCAGCCCTGGACCATGTTGACAGATTTCCCATGCTCGGGCAATGGGTTCTTCTTCACATTAGGACCTACGTCCTCGAAACACAGAATGCCACACCTCACAAGGTCTTGAACCTTGGTCTTAAAAGGGTAACAATTCTCCACGTCGTGGCCGGGAGCACCAGAATGGTAAACACAGTGTAATTCAGGCTTATACCTGTAAGACCCCAATTTTGTCCCCAAGATCCCTCATGGCCCATACCATATCATATCATGGCCTCAAGGATCTTTGTGCACCTTTGCTTCCCTCCTAGTGGGTGGGTATCTTGTGAGTGTGGTTCTTGATCACCAAGCATGTTTTGCATTTGTATATCATTGCTTTTCATTTATCTACTAACCAAAAGTACAAAAATGTTGTCATCTAACCATGTTACTTGCAGATGAAGCAATCAACAGTCAAACAGTCAAATCAGTCATTGAACAATGGATGGTGGCCATTCTTGCAGAATTTGGGCACCATGATCATTCATCAAGAGTTCATATGAGTTGTGACATCATTTTGGATCAAGATATCAAGTGATTAGGGTTTGGAATTCATCAGAACATGGTTCAGTCAACCAAACCCTAGCAAAGTCAACTGAAGTCAACCTTGGTCAACTGTGCATTTAATCAGTGGTTTGATGGTGGGAATTGGTTTGAGAGGTCTCATTCATGTCCATATAAGCCTCATGTAACATGTCAAGCATCCACAATGAAGAATTTGAAGTCAATCAAGAAATTTCCAAAAATAGAAAGTTGACCTGTAATTGGATTTTGCCAAAAATAGTAACTTCTTCTCCTCAAAATTACATCATCATACAAGCTTCAAATGAATTTTTGCCCAACATGAAAGTTGAAGATCTTGTTCTCCCATTTCCAAAAAGTCCAAGAACACTCAATTCCCATGTACGGTTGGCAAGTTATGATCAAATCATTCTCAAACAATTTTGAACTTCAAAAGGCCATATCTTCCAAACCATTTGGCCAAATTGGGTGGGGTTTTTTGCTACAAGTCACATTTGATGCCCTCTTTCCAAATATGTCATCATCATTCACCAAAAGTTCACCAATCAAAATGGCATTTTTAAGGTGGCTTGAATTAATTCAAGTAAGGTGAAAAAGTGACTTTGCAAATTAAACAATTCCAACACATTCCACCAATTGAAATGGTTCAGAAAACTCATTTGGAATATGTTTGAGGCCCAATTCGCAGCTTTTGGCTCATGCACATGCAATTTGAAGTGAAATGCACAAATTAGCAAAAAAAACACACTTCATTAGCAATTTCTGATTACATTTCCATTAACCATGATTAATAGACCTTAAACAGAGTATATATGTCACATTTACACTCTGAAAACCCTGGCAGCCACAACACTCAAAACAGAAAAATTTCTCACTCTCTCTCAAATTCTCATTTTCTTCATTTTGGAACTTTTACTGAAAAAGTGCAAAGAACACGAGCCAGCCTTGGTTGCTTCATCATTCACCATCACTTTGGAGGCATTTGTGAGCATTATTCCTCTACTGTAAGCAAGGAATCCCCAGCTGTTTTGAAGGAGCTCCTTCCATGGCAGATTTGGTTTGAAGCTTCCTTGAGGATTGCTGAGCTAAAGGACTTTGTTCATTCATCATCTAAAGCAATTTTGAGCAACTGTTTTGAGCTTACACGACCAAACCCCAACTGTTTCATCAATACCTTCAAAATCAAGTAAGAATTCGAATCTCACTATTTGCAAAACCATGATATGCTTCTTATAGATCTCCTTGCCATGAGCATTTTAAGCTTTGAATCACTAAAAATGGTTGAGTATTTACAAAGTAATGTTGATTTAAAGATTGATGTTCATTGTTGTTTTTTGCATGATGCTTCCATATTAGCTCGATTCCATGAAATTGGTTGTTAGAATGTTGATGAGTGTTGTTTGATGAGTCGAATGCCATGCTTATTGTTCATTTCTGGGCAAAATAATTTTTCACGATTTGGATGAAGATGAATGTTGTTACTGTTGCCATAAACCCTAGTTGAAAACCCAGAAAATTGCGTGTGGTTTCTGTTTGCATGAGAGGTTACTATTCCATTGGCCATGACCAATCAACATGTGACACGCAGGATAAGTTGTACGCTGCGTTTCATTAACAGTTCCAAGTAATTGCAAAAATGCCATTCCGTGCCTAATTAACCATTAAACAATTTATTTTGCAATATTTATTTCACTTTGTGACACAAACTTACAAAAATCATATCACATCCATTTTTGATCCAAAATTCATGGGATTTTTTGCTACTTGCTCCTCTTGATCTCTAGTTATTTGTCATGATTTTTCCAGATTTTTGGCATGAGTGGATTTTAAATGGTGCTAGGGTTTGTGACATGTGCTCATTTTATGTACACTTTGCCAAATCAATTGTGAAATGATGATACTTTATCCAATGCCTTTGAATTTTTGTGTGCTTAAACTAGACACATTCATGGTGATTTTGGTGTAGAGTTTGTGAATTTATCATTGCTGGTTTGTGAGTTATGATTTTTTGAATTAGGGTGTGACAATTTGTGTCACACCATTGATGTCCAACTTCATGATTTTATTTACCATGTTTCTTGAACTCAAATTGGCTTGAATTTTTGCATGAATGTGCTTATGGATGTCTAGTTTACATGTGATTTTTTCTGGAATTATTGATGGCATTTCCTAATTGTTTGGGATTTTCTCCCCTGTTTGGTCATATGTTGACTTTTTGTGACACATGTTCTCATATTGTTTGTGAAATTCTCATACTTAATTGGATGGACTTGAAATTTGACATGTGATTAGTAGAAATCTTAAGCTTTGTCATGGTTTTGATCCCATTCATTTCTCATATGTTGTCACTGATTTATGATTTATTGAAGTTGGTGCATGTTTGGTTGACTTCTTTGAGCATGCTTGAACTTGCCCTGCCTTTCTGATTTTCATTGACCAACTTCCCTTGATTCAAATGAGCTGAAATTTGATGTGCTTATCATGCTATGGATTATGTTTGATCATGAATTATTTGATGATTTATTGAATTGTTTATGATTGGTTTTGAGTTAAGTCTTGTTGTTGACTTCTATGAGCTTCCATATGCCATGCTTTGACCTAATTTGTTTATGAAATCATGATGATAAATGATATGAACATGAAACCAATTGAGTTTGTTTCTTGATTGTTTGAAATTGATTTTGGTTGACTTTCACTTGCTGTTTTGACTTTCTCATCCCCTTTTGACCCTAGGCTTGTCCTAGTGGTCTTGTTGCTCATGTTTGAGTTCATTTTTTCAGGTTAAACAACAAATACCCAAAGAGATCATTACAAATTGATTGAGCTTGATTGTTTATCATGACTAACTTGTTTATTTTGTAGGTTGCTTGGCTTATATGCTTTGAGTCTTGTGCATTGCACCTTTAACTGATTGTGTTGACTGTTGATCCTTATCTCATTTTGCTTTGACTTTAAGTTGTGTACTGATTCTGTTTGACTGATTTCAGGTACCTTTAGTTGCTTAGTTCTTTAAGAACTTGCTTTGCTTTGCTTTAATAGCAATTTGCATTGAGGTATAATCTCTTTTCTTCATGTAGTCTGGAAGACCTGGCCTGTTACTTGGCCAGGCAACTGTCTGAAGTCCTCCTTAAGAGGCAATGCTTGTGTGTGTTTACATTTGTCCCAAGCAGGAAAAGTCCTTCAAATAAGGCAATTGGTGGATATAAGAGATATGTAGTCTATCTCCCACTATTCTGTGAGTCTTCTCCTTGCTCTCATTACATGGTTGTAGCATTGAGATCCAAACCCAAGATCTATCGAGTCAATAATCTGTGGAGAGAGTTCCTACTTTCTGAACTCCCACACCTTCTGATATTCAAATGCTCTCCCTGACCAGGGATAAGAGCAATGAGGCACACCCCTCATATCCTTTCATCTGCTTCACCTTAGCCCCTCAATGGCAAGGTTAAGAGCACCATTAACCCTATTCCAGTTGGCTTCAATGCCTAACCCTTTTGTGTGAGCCTGATTGTTTGGTTATAGTGTGTGCTGAATGACTTCATTGATTGATTGCTTACTTCATATGCACATGTTTGCTTGTATGCTTTATGCATTTATCATCATTTATTGCTCATTAGTGCATGATCATCATTTCATTTGTCTCTGTGACATATCTTTTTTGTTTGCCCATTGAGGACAATTGTAAGACCATCCATTAGCCATTGTTCCTATGATATGGAAGTGAGTATAAGACCATCTCATTGGCCACTCATCTTCTCTTTGCTTGATGCATTTGCATTTGTTGTATGTGAGGATGCAATTGTAAGTCCCTGCAAGTTGGCATTTGCTTTCCTATGATCATATGTTGGATATTGGTATAAGTCCAGACAGATTGGCATCCGGTATCCAAGTTTCATTTTTGTTTTAGGAGATTAGTGTAAGTCCATTGAGTGGCCTCTGATATCCATTTCTGTTTTAGGAGATTGGTGTAAATCCATCTATTGGTATCTAGTATCCGCTTTTTTGTTTGTGAGATTGGAGTAAGACCATTGAGTGGCATCCGGTATCATTTGTTTGCTTATTTTGTTATTGCTCATTACCCATTCCAAAGGACACACTTGAATCATCTCCCATATGATCTCAAGAGGTGAACCTCCTAAGAAGTTTTACAATCCATCCTCATCCATTCATCCCCATTATGTCCTAAACCTTATCACACATTACTTTCAAACTTGAGATAGATATTGTGCAAACATCTTCATGTTTTCAAATTAAAAACCTGGACCCCAAGTCCTTGACTTTTTCAAACTCCATTTCATAATACTTCTTTTGAATCAATCTTAATCATACTTTGACCCTACTTTCATAATCACAATCAATTAACTTCACCCATTCAATTGTTTTGGCTTTATCCATTGTTAATCTTTTCATGCATTAGCCATAGGTTTCAATTATCATTGTGGTTGATGTAAACCTCACCCTATCCTTAGTGAGTCGACTATAAGACTTCCGTACTGAAAACAGGGTTAACCCCTCTAGTACGTCGAAGCTATCCTCGCATGGTGGATGTTGGTCTTGGTCGAGTTTTCTCCCATTGATAATGAAAAGCCTCAAGTGCTATTGTTTAAAATTGAATCCACTAACTTTTGGAAATCTTTTAGCCGAACTACGGCGTTTTGATCCTTACCTTTGATGGAAGGTACGTAGGCAACGGGTTCATCCGTTCAAACCCAATAAAACTTGTATATTCTTTTCTCATCATCCCAATCATGTTTGCACAATACTTATGTCATAACAAATAACAATTTTCAAACAACAAGTGTGAAAAGGGCTCCCTAGGAGTACCTAGGACGTAGTGGGTGCCTAACACCTTCCCATTGCGTAATTTACCCCTTACCCAGATTCTCTGATCTTTTTATTAGTTTTCTACGCGTAAAACTTCTTAGGCTTTTGTTCGCTTTTTAGCCAGTCCTTTGGATAAATAAAAGTGCGGTGGCGACTCGAATTCATTGTATGCTTTGCTTATGGTTTAGTCGATAAATCATATAGCGACGAATACACCGCTACAATACCACCACTGGGGGTTAGCAGGTATAGCCGGTGGGTCTCGCGGAGTAATCAACTTCCTCTCTATCAAAGAGGGATATAATTCTGCATACGTCATTGGAATAGGATCGAAGGTGACCCTTTTCCTCTCGTAACTCGTGCTGGTTTGATTACTGTTTCGAGGCTGGTAGGCCTGCTGCTGCAGTCGGTGCTGTTGATGTTGATATTGCGGATGTGGTTGCTGATTGTTATTATGTTGTTGGTACTGTTGATTGTCTCTAAAGACAGGTGCTATGTGAGCCACCTGGTACTGGTTACTGACGGGACGCACAGTCTTCCCCCTCACAGAGGGTCTTCTTGGTTTCATATGGGAGGTCACAACATGTGCCTCTCCATCTTTCTTCTTCGCAAACGCCCCATAACGTTTGGCAGAAGAGCCTTCTTCTCTGGTCAGACGTCCTTCTCTAACCCCTTCTTCTATACGCATCCCCATATTCACCATTTCGGTGAAGTTAGAAGGAGCGCTTGCAATCATCCGCTCATAATAAAAAGAACTCAAGGTCTTCAAAAAGATCTTGGTCATCTCGTTCTCCTCCAGCGGGGGCACAATCTGTGCTGCCAACTCTCGCCACCTCTGGGCGTACTCTTTAAACGTTTCCTTGTCCTTTTGGGTCATGGCCCTCAATTGATCCCTATCGGGAGCCATATCCACATTGTACTTGTATTGCTTGACGAAAGCCTCGCCAAGATCGTTGAAGGATCGGATGTTCGCACTGTCTAAATCCATGTACCAACGCAAAGCGGCACCTGAAAGACTGTCCTGAAAGTAGTGGATGAGCAATTGGTCGTTGTCGGTCTGAGTCGACATCTTCCTGGCATACATGACCAGGTGGCTGAGAGGACAAGTATTTCCCTTGTATTTTTCAAAGTCAGGGACCTTGAATTTCACAGGGATCTTCACATTAGGAACCAAGCAAAGTTCGGCAGCAGACTTGCCGAAAAGATCCTTTCCTCTAAGAGTTTTTAATTCCTTGCGGAGCTCAAGAAATTGATCGTTCATAGCGTCCATCTTCTCATAGACATCTGGGGCCTCCGACGGCTTAGAGTGATAGATGGTGTCATCTACCCTGGGCATAGTATGCACGACGAGAGGAGGAACAGCAAGGACCGGGCTAGATGCTGGCATAGAAGCAAAGGTAGGAGCAGGACCCTCGGGCATGAAATTGGGAGGCATCCCCCACGGGAATCCGGCTGGCATGGATGCTGGAGCAAAGTGTGCACTGGCTGCAGGCACGGTCGAGGATATAATCTCAGAGATGACTGTCCTCTGGGGAGGAGTTGAAGGTGTCGGAGAAGACTGGCTCTGGGCAGTCAAGAATGATTTCATCAAGGCACTTAATCTGGCCACTTCCTCTTTCAGCTCGCGGTTCTCTTGTTCCAGATGATCCATCAGTCTTGAAATGTTGGCTCTGGTGTAGTACCGGTGAGTCATCTTGTCTTCAAAATAAATTAAGAACATAGAGTTAGACCGTAGGACAAGAAGCCTGGAACAAAACCTGCTTATGCACATGATGCATGCAATGCTCGTGCATATGATTTTTCTTTTATTTTCAAAGGAACTTTTAGGGTTCTATTTGCAAATTTTGGAAATATTAAACATTTATCACATATGGAAATATCTCATCAAATAATATCAGGGAAAAGGAGTACAGCATTGTCAATCATATACAAGAGAAAAGGAAAATAGTCATCCTATGGATCCCTAGAAACGATCATCCAAAGCTCGGGACACAGAAAGATAGGATGCACGAAGCCTCTTCACCTCCCTCTCGTAGGCTGCCTCCATATCTGCCTTCTCCTTGGCGATTCGATCGTACTTCCTTTTCCAAAACTTGGAAGACTGAGGAAGTAGAGAAGTCCATTCATCATCAGGATCATCAATAACCTGATGTTCGAGGAACTCTATCAAAGCATCCTTCTCCTTGATCTGCTGAAGCAACTCCTCCCTTTCACGGATCCAAGCACGCGATCGGTCTTCGTCTCTCAACTCCTCTGCTCCTTGGTTAGGGAGGGTTGAAGGCCTAGCCATAACCAAAGGTGTAGGTCTCGGATACTCGTAAGGCATGAGATACTCAGACGCTCTCTTCCTAACCCAAGCAGTGTATGGTTCCATAGCAACACAATTCTTAGGACCTAACTCCTTCCTTCCTTTCCTATGAATCTTGCGCCAAGCGCGGACCATTCTGCCCTTCAAGCCTTGGGGATCTTTACCCTCCTGAAAGAACACACCCTCTAACAAAATGTTATTGGGTTTATCCTTTAGGGGGAACCCAAGCTGACGACGTGCCAAAATAGGGTTGTAGTTAATCCCACCACATGTACCAAGAAGAGGTACATTGGAGAATTCACCACAAGAGTCGATAATCTGCACACCATCATACACACGATTGTACCAAGAGATATCATCATTAGTGAGAGACATAGGTCTCGTGGACCACCGTAGACATCCCTTGTTCTCCTTGAAGGCGACCGTCTGCGGTAAGTGAGAAATAAACCACTTATACAACAGAGGCAAACAGCACACAATGGCACCACCACCTTTTGCATTCCTCATATGCAAAGAGAAATAGGTATCACCCAACAGAGTCGGAACGGGATTAAGAGTAGAGAAGATCCTAATAGCATTCACATCCAAAAACTTGTCGATGTTGGGGAACAATACCAATCCATAAATGAGAAGTACAAATATGGCTTCGAAGGCATCCTCACTCATGGCCTTCCCATATACAGTAGCTTGAGCAACGAGGAACTCAGAAGGGAGACCTTGAATTCCACCTTTGGTAGTCATATGAGCACCAACCAGAGATTCATCTATATGTAACATGTCTGCTATCTCTTGAGAAGTAGGAATACTCTCCAAGCCACTGAACGGCAACTGGTCTAGAATAGGTATACCCACAAGGTAGGCATACTCCTCAAGTGTGGGCAAAAGCTGGAAATCCGGAAATGTGAAGCAACGGTACAAGGGATCGTAGAACTGCACCAACACACTCATCAACCCTTCGTCCACCTGAGTAGTCAGAAGAGGAAGAAGCTTCCCAAAACGAGCTTTGAAACCCAAAGGATCTAATACATAGGATGTCAGATTCCTTAACTCTTTCAAGTCTGGTTGTCTGAAACTGTACTTCTTTGTCTTTCCATGTCTGAAAATTTTACAAATAAACCCCCTTAAGTTCCTTGAAAATTTCTTTATTATTGATGATATGGATACAAATGGGTGCATGAATGCATGAATGCAACAATCACACTCAAGGATCAAGCAAAGCACAGCAAACAAAGGTCATGGGATGGATCATATTATCCTTAATATCAATCATCCATTTTGGTGGATTATGGTTTACACCTTATCAACACCCAAGTTCCATTGATATTAAGGATACATGAACGGATCAACCATGAATCAAGGGATTATTGCAAGTCACGAGCATGGAGTCTCGGTTAAGAACCACCCAAAGGGAGTGTACTAAGGTTTAAACCTGCCAAATATGTTCTATAAGAGGTTTCCATAGTCATCATCCCATCTTTCGGATATTATCGGAGAAACGACTACTCGTATTCCAAAAATATTCTCAAGAGAGACTCTTATGAGTGTAGTATCACGTAACAATCGTATCAAATCTTACATTTTAACGACTTTCGCACTACATCCTAAGAATAGGCCAAGATGGGCTTGGTAAGCTAAGGTCCTTGGCTTCTAAGGTCTATATTGGAAAGAGTAATGTCTAACCACAACTTACTTGTGTGACATTATTGATCCCAACATGACCTCCACCAAGTGAATGGACTTGTAGGTCAACTTGCTAAGGAATAACTCCACACAAGTCAACAAGACTACGCCATTCTCCTATCCTAAGTGCACTCGAGTCCGGGTATAGAACTCATTTCACAAAGATTACCAAGCATACAAGGAATTAATATTCAAGCAATTCAATCATTACATACAATACAATAATCCCAAATTGCACAAAAAATATGTCACAAAACAATATAATATAACAAGCATGAAAAGTTGGCAAAACCCACTAGGCAAATGATTCCCCAGCAGAGTCGCCGCTTTTCTGTAGCGGGGTATTCGTTACCGTTAGAGATATTGACTAAATCCAAGGTAAATCATACAAGTCGAGTCGCCACCGCACTTCTATTTATCCAAAGGAATGGTTAGAAAGCGAACAAAAACCTAAAAGTTTTAACAAAAACTAGTAAAAGAGAAACAGAGATCTGGGTAAGGGGGTTGGTTATGCAATGGGAAGGTGTTAGGCACCCAAAACATCCTAGGTACTCCTAGGGAGCCCTTTTCATATTTTGTTGCAAGGTTGTTGTTTTGTGAAAGTTTATTTGTGCAAACATGATTGAAGAGATGAGAAGAGAATATACAAGTTTATTTACATTTTGTGTTTGGATGGATAAACCCATTGCCTACGTACCATCTTATAAAAAGATTAGGATCAAAACCTCGTAGTTCGGGGTAAAAATCTCAAAAAAAAAGTTGGTGAGTTGATTGGTCCAAAAGCCTTAAGGTCTTTTTGTTATCAAGGGGAGAAAACTCAACCAAACCACAAATCCACCATGTGAGGATAGCTTCAACATGGTAGTGAGGGGTTAACCCTATAATAAGCATGGAAGACTCATTGTCCATCACTAAGGATATAGGTGAGTATTACATCAACCACCAAGATAACTCAAACCTAATAGCTAAAGGTTATGAAAGATTTGATTAAGAAAGTGGCCATTGGAACCACAAAAAGACATTTGAATGGGTTATATTTACCAATTATAAGTATATACAAAAATGGTCAAAGTTGACCTAAGGATTCAATTCAAAATAAGTGTTATGAAAAGAAGGTTTGAAAATCAAAAGCATAAGGCTTAGGTTTCTAATGTTGAAAACAAAGGTTAAATGTTTGCACAAAAGGTTTTGGCTTGGGTTAGAGTGGAGAGAAGAAGAAGAAAGGCTAGGTCCTAAGTAAAGCAAAAAGGAAAGGGATAAAGAACAAAACCACAATGGAGTTCCTCTCTTGATATCATATTGATGATCCAAGTAGCTCCCATCCTTTGGAATAAGCAATCACAATAAAAGCAATCATCAAACAAGCCTCTTAAGAGATTCTCAATGTGTCTCGTATCTTTCACTTTGGATGAACATGGCAATGGTCCTTCAATTAAGCTCATAGAACCCCCCTAGCACAAAAGCACACACATCAAAGAGTTTTATGAAACAAAACAGAATGGACAAAAGTGAGTTTAGAGGTTTGGTCCTTCTCATCCATCTTCATCATTAAGGTCCTTTTACTCCAATTTTGCATAGGGAATATCCTAGAAAACTAAGTCCATTTGTCCATTTTGCATAGGGAAAGTCCTAAGATCTAAGTCCACTTCTTTGCATTTGGTCCACAACAATCAAAACAAAAACACAAGCACAATAGTATATACACAATTATGGGCTCAAGTGAGCAAAAGGCAAATGGCATTAACATAAACATGTGCTCAAGTGAGCAAAGAGAAAAGAAAATGGATAATATGTGCAAGAATAGTAAATTGCATAAAAGTAAAGAGCAAGAAGTAAATGTTAGTTGTTAATGGTTAGTGTTAGTAGTTAGTATGCCATAAGGCGAATTTAGCGCTATGTTAAGCAATCGTAATTGGACTTATGTAGAAGTCACAACTATCTGAGGCCGTTCAATAATAATGTAGGCAACAATACAAGTTAGAAGTCTTGATTAGTGAACCAAGTTCCAATAACTTGTCATGCCAAAAAGAAAATGATAATTGATCTTGTATTGGTTTAAGCCTTTTGCATGATTTAGAAAACAACCTATCCTTAATGCAAAGCCATTCACTTGATCAATTGATCAAGATGAATTAGATTTGAATCAAGGAAGATTAAGTCTCCCTAATCAATGCTAACTTATCAACCTTCAACTCATTGATCAAAAAGAAAGAAGAAGAAGAAGAAGAAGAAGAAGAAGAAGAAGGAGATGGAGAATGGATAATGAAAATGGAAAGATCAAAATGCATAAAGTGCAATAAGATGTACCAATCCATATGTATTGACCAAATGACATTGAAAGTCAAAGTCAAACAATGATAAATCAGAAATAAGATGAAGATTGGAGGCCAAACAATAAGCAAAATATTTTTTGGCATTTTCAATATTAAAATAAACTTGAATTAAAAATAATGGAAAGGTCAAACTTCAAAATCACTTCAAATCAACCTTGAAAGGTCCAAGTAATTTATCCCAAGTTCGCCAAGGTCAAACTAAGTTTGACAGAAAATTTCAGCATTTTTAAGTCATAAACTATTTTTAATCAATTAAAAATGAATATAAATAACCTAAATGAACTAAAATCTCAAATAAATCTCAAATCAATTTAAAATTGATGAGAATATTTTTCATAGATCCATCATTATTCAAATAGGTTAGGAAAATATTTTTGTATTTTTTGAATATCAAAAACTATTTAAAATGAATTAAGAACAACCAGAAAAGAGAAAATTCACCAAAAATATCAAATGATGAAATAAAAAATATTAAAAATCAGAAATAGAAACTAGAATTTATTTGGAGACTAATGCAATTGGTCCCATAATTTTTGGATTAAAAATGAAAGAGATATGAATTTTTGAAATAAATGGAAATAAAAGAAATTAAATCAGAAAAATAAAAATTAGAAAAAACGAGGAGCGTTAGATCTGAGCTCATTAATTGAGCTAAAAGATCACACGCTCCAGAAGCGCGCTCCCACCATACGCCTTGGTCAACTGAACCACACGCAGCATTAAAACAAGTCATAAGAAACAAAGGCCAAGATTAGATCTGGACAACTCAATCCAATGGCTCAGATTCAAACTGGAGAGAGACAGCCACCAGAGCCACCTTCTTCTCCGGTGAGCATGCGTTTTCCGGCCAAAATTGCAGAGATTCAAAAGGCAACCAAAATGCACGATCCTTACACCAAAATGGAGCTGGGGTGATGTACATCACCCCTGTAACCTTGAATCACACTCAAGATTCCTATAGGTTGAGAAATCTGAGGTGGAAGATTCAGGTATGAAAAATGCAGATCAAAGAAAAACGAAATTGAAGCTACCACTAGCTTTCCTCTCAAGTGAGGACTTCAGAAAACACTTTGGTCAGGCAAATAGATCAAAGAAATGAGAGATTCGAAGCAAATACCAGTTGAAGAGCAAGCTTGATTTCTGGAAACTTGAGCTCGATTCCTTGCTTTCTTGGCCAAAACAGAAGATCAATGAGCTGAATGATGAAGGTTTAGAAGCTTTAGATCCAAGGATTCAACCAGATGTAGTTGAATTTTGGATCTGAAAAATTTGGAGAAAAATGAACTAGCTTCTTTGGTAATGGTTATGGATTCAATTGTGCAGCATTTCTGGCGCCATTAGGTTGAGAATTGAATGAAGCTGAGCACTTCTATTTATAGCAAAACAAGCTGCAAGCAAGGTGAATTCTCGTGTGCATGGAACTTGGACCCTTCATGCATGGGCCTGTACAGGCGCGTGCAAAGCCCAAAAGCTGATGCAAATGAATGCTGAACACAAACCAAGTTGAATTGGACGTGTAATTTGAATGGCATTTGCTTGTGTATCAAGATTTCATGTGCATTCCATAATTGATCCTAAACATTCACCTCTTCGAAAATCCCAATTAGAAAATCCAAACATAAGCATGTGGGTAATGGTTGGAAAGGTCTTGATGTAAGGAATAATTTTTATGTTGGGCAAAAATCCATTTGGGATGTGGAAATTGGTGAAATTTGAGTTTAAAGTGCAAGGTGCAAAACATGTCAATGCAAGGTTTCTAAATTTGGCCAATGTTCAAGCCCTTCTATTTTGATGATGAAAGCCTCAAATGAAAAAACCTCCAACATCACAGTTGTAGATCTTTTCAAGACAATCAAAATGGACTTACATTTTGCATCATTTGGATTTTTGATGAAAGAGTTATGGGCACTTGAAGTTGGACTTTTTTGCCTTTTAATGCATTTGGCCCAAAATGACCTATAATGTATTGCATTATCACATGTATTTCCTTTGAGATTTTGAAATTTTGTTCAACACAACATTTGAATTAGACATCTTAATATTTCCAATGCATTTGATCCCACCTCAAAATCATAAAAAATGAATGAGTTATGTCCTTGGGAAGTTGACCCAAAATTAGGGTTTCAGTCAAAATGACCTATAATTTATTGGAATGGGAGATGGCTTTCCAAGCTTCAAATAAATTTTTGATGAACATGAAAGTCGTTCATATTGTCCTTAAGAACATTTTTTATTTTAGAATCATCTCCATTTGACCAACACATAAAAGGTTAGGTCTCAGTGCATTTCAAAATAGTCAGATGAATTGACTGATCAACTTCTCAAGTCCACAACCCACATCTTGATGAATTGATGATTGAGGATACTCAAATAAGTTCAAATATGCATGAAATGATGAATTAAAGAAATTCCCTTGATTGTATTTGACCATGGGCTGAGGTTGCTTCAAGAGCAAGGCATTGTGGTGCACAGATGAATTAGGGTTTCCTTGGGGCACAAACCTCAAACCCTTTGATTTTCTTTGATTAAAATGATGAATTGAGATGCTAGGGAGGCATATTTGATGTATGAGAGCTTTGGGAGCCATTACCATGCTTGCTATCATCTTCTCCTGACCATATCATTGCACAAAGGATCTCCTTGAAGCTCTTGACCTTGTAATTGCTTAAGCTACAAACAAAAGATGTTAGTGACATATTTTTGTGCTTTTGGTTAGTAAACAAAATAAGAAAAGCAATGATATACAATTCAAGCATGCTTGGTGATCTCAGACCACTCTCAAGAAGTCCCACCCAAAGGTAAAGGGAATCAAGATGCTTATGATCCTTGAGGGCATGCAAGTGCAATGTTATGATGCCACGAGGGATCTTAGGGACAAAATTAGGGTCTTACACTCCCATTTGACTCGAGCATTCTGCAAACAAAAGAGTCCGACCATCTCCTGGAACTCATAGACATTGTGAGAGACATCAAACAATAGCTAGAAGTGGTATTTAAGAGGCATTGGACCTTGCTCCAATAGGTACATACTTGCACTTCAAAACTCATTATACATGCATCATTTCCATATGATTTATGAAGGAAACAGGTAGCATTTATTGTGTTAAGGTTGGTCATTAACTCACATGCCATTTATCTTGCTATTTATATGAATTTAAGTTGCATGAAACCTAAAGTTTTAGTTCTGGTTTTGGCCTTCGTGCATCTTCATCTTTTTGTATAGTTAAAACCTATCGTACCATTGTGTTCCTTACATTTTTCTAAGCAATTTTGATCTTTATTTCATGAAAAATGGTTGAGAAATGAGAGAGACATGTTTGTTAGAAAATATGAAAAAATGATGAAAGAAAAAAACAAAAATAAGAAGTTAGAGGTTGAAGAAGATGCTGACATGGCATAGAAAAGTCAAACCAAATGCGTTTGTATAATATATACAATTCCTTGTGTTATAATGAATGGATGTATAATCATCCTAGTGGTAGAACTGTGCACCCTAAGTCACTTACAACCAAAAGGTCTAGGGTTTGAATCCTTATTGCCCTAGACCTTATTTTTTTTCCAAATTGTGCATGGAACCCAAAGGACGTGAGTTCGAACCTGGCGAATGTAATGTTTATTTTTTCTCACTTGTTAAATGTTTATTTTTTCTTCATAACTTCAAATATCCACAACTTCATGATCCCTTAACATTTTTTACCCATTGTTTTTGCCATGTGTTCATCAGAACGTCTATTTTATGAATCCACAAAAAAATCCCAAAAAATAATATTTATTTTGACCATTTTTATTAGGTAGAAAACTAGTTCATTTTATGTAGTTTTTAGGCCTTTTAATGGATTTTCTTTTATTGTTTCCTTGTTCTAAGTGATCATAGATGTTTGTGTGACCAATGTATACTTGTTTAGGTAATGTTTGATGTTGGTAGCATTTTGTTTGCTTAAACATGATCATATTTTGGGAATTATACCATGATTAAATAGCCTTGTTTTAAAATATTAGTGATTGATTATTCAGATGAAACTTAGGGTTTTGTTTAGGTGAATCTTTTGAAGCATCTTGATTCATGATTAAGGTTTCCACTTAAGATTGGTCTTATCATGAACTTTGATTCAAGTTTAATGCTTATTTTGTGAAGACTTAAAATGTGATGCATGTTGTGTTTACCATGTACCAATGAATGCCTTTACCATTTCAAATATGATTTTGTCTTCACCATCAATGTTTTGTGTCTTGTGATGTTATGTGAAACTTCGTCATGTCTTGTTTATGTTTATCTAAATGCCTAAAAACCATGATCAATATTTGCATTCATACCTCACTCACCTTGTGATTGTCATTTATTTAGCCATATTTTGTGCCTTAATGTTAATGCATGTTCAATCTTGTTATGTTTATATCCAAGGGAAAGGAATCATGGTATTCTTGTCATTTTGCATGTGTGTGTTCATCTGCATCCTATACAACTTTGCTTCCCCTTAATCAAAAACTTCTAGATACAATCTTAGGTTCCCCTCAATGTAAACCTTAGGATTCTCTCTCTCTCTCTCTCTCTCTCTCTCTCTCTCTCTCTCTCTCTCTCTCTCTCTCTCTTATAACCATTTTCACAATAAACTTTGACTTAGATCATTGTTTTCCTTTTTATTTCTTAATCAAATGCTTCAAAACACTTAAGCATATTCAAAGATCTTTACATAAGACCTAAAAAACACAAACTTAATTCAAACCCTTTTGCTACTTTGGTTTTTCCATGTTTAAAACCTTTTCATAAAATGATTGGACATGAGTTATCCCTAGTTGAGATTTAAATCTTCTACCCCATAATATTGTTGAGATTGATATTGATTATTTTCCATTTGGAATAGGTGTGTGGCATACTTGTTGATTCTATATCCATGTGAGAGCCTTTATTTCAATTTGATGCAAATATATATCTTCCACATGTTTGTGGTGGTTTAAAAGTGAGTTTTCTCCTTAAGATGACAATTTATCTCTTTCTCATAAAATCAACCCTAATAAATCCCTTCTTACTTTTGAACCTGAACTACGAGGTTTTTATCCTTCACATGTACGTAGGCATAAGACTCAATGTCTTTCCAAATCATCAAACAATAAAAATATGTTCTTTTTCTCATCTCCCCAATCAAATAGCAAACAATTTTAAACCAAACACATATATTTAAAAGGTTCCTGTAGAGTACTACAGAAGATTAGGGTGCTAATACTTTCCCTTTTCATAATACACCCCCGTTGTTGCTACGTAAAAAATACAGAGTCGCCATTGGTTTTTATTTATTCCAAAGGAAAGGGAAAATATCAAGAAAATCCCAAAGAGTGGTCATCGCAACCAGGAACAGGTTCGAAAGTCAGTTATGCAAGGGGAAGGTATTATCACCCCTCACATCTATGGTACTCCATAGGAACCGTCTAGGATGTTTACGCTTGAATGAGTGCCGTTATCTTAATGTTTACTTGCTAAGGGTTTGCAGAGTGGATGTAGATTTTAAATTAGGGTGCTCGCCAAGGATTTGGGTCCTTGTGATCACGTATGCTCACTTGTTGAAGTGAGAAATCAGAGCCCTGTAGTTCTTGGATACAAAATGTTGTTTGTTTTGTTGATTTTATACCTTGAAAAAGGGTTTTCGAAAGTGATGCCCTAAGGCTCAAACAAAATGTTTGAATGAGTTGATGTTGTTTTTAGGTTTTGAAGAAAGTATGTTCTTGATTTCAGATTGCACTAAAGACTATGGAAAAATGTGAATACCTCGAACTACCAAGCTAGACGTCTTGTGTTCAAATCTCCATTCT